>NC_059327.1:192172296-192474240 GCF_018350155.1 Leopardus geoffroyi | reverse complement strand
GTCCTTCCTTGACCCACATGTATCATTTAAGATATTTTCACCAACAAGTAACAAAGAAGACCCAGCCAGAAATAGTGAAAACAAAGCTTCACACAACATATAGCACAAGGGAAGGATAGTTCTGTGGTTGGATAAGTCATTGGCATTGGGACTTCATCAAAGACCTAGGTCCTTTCCAACTTTCCACTCTGAGACTTCGAGATGCCAAAAACGCTCCCTTTGGGGTCACAAGTTCTATACATCATGAGGACACAATTGTGTTCACTGAAGAAGATAGACATTTTTCTCTATGCAGTTCTGATGAGCAAGAAAAATCTATATTGGAGGCCTCCCAGCTGCCAACTCTCTGACCACACTGGCCAGGACTTAGTTTTACTCAAACTAATCACTGGCAAGAAGGAAAAGACAACCATGACGGACATTGGGAGGGCTCTGGGGCAAGGTCATATTCTTATGATGACCAGAAGGTAAGCACCCAGAGAAAATCAAAGTTGTGCCAGCAAGAACAAGGAGGAAGGCTGGGGTTGGAGCAGGAATGGCTATTAAAAGACAATCAGAGGGGATGAATCACTGGAATCTACTCCTGAAATCATTGTTGCACTATATACTAACTTGGATGTAGATTTTAAAATTAATTAATTAATTAATTTAAAAAGATAAATAAATAAATAAATAAGTAAATAAATAAATAAATAAGTAAAGGACATTCAGTAGTGACTACAACATCCAATGTTACATAGCCCCAGGCACTCACTCTTTAGCACAAGGAAGCTTTTCATTTCTATATGGAACTGAGTTCAATCTCATATTTCTCTTGTCCACTTATTCATTTATTATCTGATACACGCATGCAAATGTAAGCTGCAGGAGGACAAAGCTGTTGACCATTGCCTCACAAGGCTATTCCTGGAACCAGAAAAATGCCTGACACATAGTGGCACACAAAGAATATTATTGAATGAGAGCATGCATGAATGTACCCATGTACGTACCTGTTCTGCCTTTGTACCCTTTGTGGTAGTTTGGTATTCAACTTGACAATCAGAAAAACCCACCAAAACTAAAGCACTTTGATAACCATGACCTTGGGAGATGGTCACTGAGCTCATAGAACCCATCTTTCCTGATTTCAACAAACCTTCACAGGAACTCAAAACAGAGTGCAACATATTTCTCCTACATTTTTCACTTTCTCCAGGATTTTCTGATTCCATGATGATACCATTCCCCATCCAGAAGCCCAAGGAAGAATCTGTGATATCTTCCCCATTTCTCCTTCTCCCTTATCCACCCCCACATCCAACAATCAAGCCCTGAAGAACTTGAAAATCCATCCCTCCTCTCAATTCACACTGTCACTCTCTCAGTTAGGTCATGTGAAATAAACTCTAATATCCTTGCCAACTCAGCTTTATATGATGCTTTGACTCCTATTTCCTTATTTTCCAGGACTCAGCATTAAAACACAGCTATCAGAAAGGGATTGAGTTCATTATCATTTTGAATTACCATAATATCAAGAACATACTTCATTTCTGCTTTTTCTATCCTCACTAAGGTTACATTTGAGAGGACAAGGAGGAAGAAAAGACAGTTTAAGCTGTTACTTTAATTGGCCATTTCTTAGCAGTGGAAGAAAAGGTAGAACATAGCTCAGGGTTTTTTAGCTTGATACTCAGCCAATTGTGCAGAGTCCAATCCTGTAAAAAATCCATCAATATATAAAATAAATGAAACAAAGAGAGTCCAACATCTTTTATGATTTGGGGATGTTAGCCATGGAGAACTTTTTGCTTTCAAACGTATATCATAATTATTGAGATGATGTTAAAGGAAAATTTATGGACAACATGTGATACCTCCTTTGGTCTCCCAATCAGAAAAGTCCATCTATCCTCTGAATTCCCAGAACCCTTGATATGGTACATTCATTCTCATCCTCTCTAGTACGTGTTAAATTATTTCTAACTTTATTAAATCTCCCCTACTCACCTGTGAGCTCACTGAAGGCAAAGCCTAAGTGTATTAGGGAGTCTTAACTCATTGGGGTCACATACATGAAATGATCATTCTCTTTTCCAATCACTGCTTTCAGCCATACTCTGTTGAAGCCCTGTCTTCCATCCCTTGATGATGATTGGGTAGAATACATCACTTCGTGGTTACTTTCAGTAATTAAAAGTCCTTTCTATTTTAAAATTTCAATTTCATCTTGGATACAAAACTACCCTCCTCAGTCCTATGGGATGGACACACGGTTTAAAAGAAATTGAGGGAGAGGGTGTTTGATCTAATTTTTCACTTCGTCCTTCTTCTCCCTCAAGACAGACCCTTAGCTCTTCAATAGTTGGGACTAGAGAAGAGATGGGGGGAACAGGAAAGGGGTAAAGGTTTCCTTACTCAACTAACATGGTTGAATCCTCTCATTTGATTTGCTGCTTTTAACCAGAAAACCACCCTTTATGTGGTGGGTGTTTATGTGCTGACTCTCCTAAGTGGCTCCCTCCAGGGCCCTGTGAAGTCTCCCCTTCTGTGAAGCACAGATCTCTTCCATGGGAAACATGGATTGCCTCTCTGGCCCCCCCACTCAGCTCCCACTGGTGTTGCAGTCTCCCTATCAGTAAACAGCCTGAGTTGATCCATCCCAGTTTGCTGTGCAGCAGCTTCTCAATCTCCAGGAAAACTACAACATGGGGCATGCCAATGATGAGAGTGCTGATTGCCTGGTTGTCAGCCTTTCCTAAGCCTTGCCAACTCATTCCCATTCCTTTTTCTTCCACTCAAGAGGCAGACCCACTACCAAAGAACAGATCTAACTAAGGACCAAGATGACCATTACCACTTCTTATGGCTAGCTCCAATCCTACAAGGGACTCTGGTGATTCCTATCATTTGACTTTGAGGAGGAAGGTGGGGATAGTCACTTCTCACCTGAACACTCTCCATCAGCACAACCCATAGGCTCTCTCCCTTCTACGTCCCCATCCTCTCCTTTATAGTCTGGGTGAGGAACCAGGGAGGGGTTTTGGTGAGGTCTGTCTTGTCCCCTGTGAGGAGTGCTAGCAGCTCTTTTTAGGTTGCTGGAACCACTGCCTCTTTGCCCTCTACTCTGGACTTGAGGTAGTTCTTCTACAGCCACAGGATGAAGTCCTGCTCAATATCCTCTCCCACAGTATAAATCTTCTACTACTGCATAACAGATTGTTACAGATCCTAGGCTTGAAATAACATACATCCACCATCTCACAGTTTCCATGGGTCAGGAGTCCGGGCACAGTTTATCTTGGACCTCCACTCAGGCTTTCAGAAGGCTACAATAAAGCCATCAGCTCAGCTCTATTTGTATCTGGAGGCTTGACTGGGGAAGAATCTCCTTGCAAACCTACTCAAGTTTTCACAAAAATTCATTTCCTTGCAGGTGTATGATTCAGGTCCATGTTTTCTTGCTTTCTGTCATCCAGGGGCCGGGACTGGTCCTCAGCCACCCTCAGTTCCTTGCCACATGGGTCCTCCATAGGCCCTCCCACAAACTGCAGATCGCTTCTTCAAAACCAGCAGAAGTATCTCTCACTCCAATCTGCTCAGAGTTTTATATAACTTAACACAATGGTGGAAATGATTACCATATTCTGCATATACCAGCTTTACTATATTCTGTTGTCTGAAGAAGTCACAGGTGCCACCCACACTCCAGGGGAGGGGATATACAAAGGTGTATTCACTGGGGGCCCCCTTTGGGCATGTCCACTGTACGTAGGCTTCCCTCCTTCCTTCAATATGTAGATGGCCTGATATGTATAAATCACACCATGATGAGTGAAACAAAAATGATTAAGGCAAGCCCCTATCCTCAAGAAGGTCATATACAAGTGGAAAACACAGTCCTGTGAATGGCTAAATTGTAGCCTGTAATAAATGCCTGCATGTAGTTATATACAAAGCACCATCCAGAGCCAGGAACACTAATTTTACAGACTGAAGATGGGAAAAGTTCACAGAGGAGGTGCTGTCTGCATAGGCTTTTGAAAGAGGAAGGGGACCCACAACGTTTAGCACAGTGCTTTACCTATATCGGGCACTAGCAAATGTGTGTTGAATAAAAAGCTAACACACGTGAACAAAGAACTAATTTTCCAAATGAGCAGAGTGAAGACTTAGGGAAACACCTGACATCACAGCAATTCCAACACAAAAAATTGTGCAGGGTTGGTGTCGAAGGTCAAACTGGCCACATACTGCACAGGCCTTAAGAACTTCAAAGCCTTGAAAAGTCAGCCTCCTCATTCTCTACCTGTGAAGCAGCATGGGTGCCCAGAGAGTACAGAGCAGAGGGACATGGTCTTGGGTTGAAGGACAGGTGAGTACAAGGATGGGGCTCAGGGCAAGGGCTCACCCATCAGAGGAGAGAAGAGGGCAGAGCTGTCCCAGGACTACAGCTAGACAGGTGGTTCTAGACCAGTGAAATGCAGACAGTCGTCCACTTCTAAAAGTTGTATTTTTAGACAACCTTCCTGTTCATACAGCACACACCAACACCATAACTGCCTTTGATCTACCCAGGAAAGACTTTCCTCCATGAGCTGACAAATGAACACTTTGAACTATTTAATACTAGCACTTGCCAAGGTCCATTCTAACAATGTCACCACCTTGGGCTGTACAGTGGTGTTTAATGCATAAATATGAGTGCAATATTGCAAAGATCTTCAAACGGGTTCTGGAGAGCCCCCAGGGGGGCCTCTGAGACCCTGTGTTCCTCTCCCCTTTCCAATCGAGATCACTCCATTTCTGTATGTTTTGCAGACTGGGATCCTGGGAAGACTTTATTTGAAGAGAATTCCATTGTTTGTTTGCTTGTGTTTTTCCACCAAACCACTGTGTTATTACATTTTGTCCTTTTCTTAATAAAAATGGGAAATTGGAAAACGGTCTTGACACAAGTGAGAGAAAACATAAGCCTCATAAACATATTACAATCAAAATTAAGATGGAAATCTTTAAGATCACCCAGAGCAGCCGAGCTTCATTTCAATTCAATGTTTAATGAACGCATCATGGGCCGACCAGACATGTGATTAATTGTGAAGGGAAAGAAGCAAAAGATTAACGTACAAAATATCATCAATAATGTATTGTTGAAGATTATGACTAAAACTAAAGATGTAATTAGGGATTTTATGATATTTCAAGCTCTCTGGAATGGGGCTCTCACCACAACACGAATGTCTGTTATCTTTCACACATTTAAGGTTAACACATACATGTATTTTAGCAATGCGTATGTGTGTACAAACCAGAAGACTATTTGCAAAACCAAAAGTGTTTTCATTAAACTCATGAGTTAATGGCTGCCTCCAGCAATGCATCTTGAATATTCTCATCATCTACAATATACAACATATCTTTTCTTTTGGTTGTAGTTTTACTTTCAATATCCATCTCATAAGGTTGGTTTCGATCCAAATCTGCTTTCTTTAATTCTTAATTCTGGCCTTTGTCTTAGCTAAGAATTTTAATCACTCTAACAAATCAAGAAAAAAAGCTTCAGAAATTCATGGCAAATATCTCTAACACTGGTCCTATTCTCCTTTCCTTCTTGTTTCATTTCAAATTATTCAAGTATAGAGAATTTCTGATAACCACAATAAGAAGCCAATAACAGTGTAGGAGCTTGTTATGAGGAAATACATCTAATGGAGATCTACTTTGCCTTGGCAGTGAGAAAAACAAATTTAAGACAAATAGAATCATTGTGCAGAAGCATGATCTCCCCTTCAAACATTACGAGAATGAGAAATCTAAGAAGCCTTAATGGGCAAATATTTGGATGGGAAGCATCATAAAACCTACTTTTCCAGAATTCCACTGCCTTCCTATGTCTTGCATTTCTTTGCTTCCTGAGTCCTTTCAACAAATAGCCTGTCTCTCTGGAAATATTCAGCAATACAACAAACAAGCATAAAACACCTATCATGGACATTACACTGTCCTAGGTGCTATGTAAGATCCAGAGCTGAGCTTATCTGAGAGTTTATAGTGTATCAGGGGAGCTAATTCATGTAATCTAACAAAATGTAAAAATATACAAGTACTTAAAGAGAGAAAAAGATAAGTTTTTTTTTTTTTGAGAAGGTAGCATTTGAGCTGGTTTTGAAATATTGGTAAGATTTAGACTTGCAAAGATGAAGGCATCCCTAGAAAGGGAACTCATGAATAAACATGCCAAAATGATAAAGCACAAAATAGTTCAGAAAATGAAACCCAGAACTTGGGCTTTGCAAACTGAAAGACTCAGTTTCAAACCCTAGCTGATTAAGCCAATTCAAACATCTTCTTAGAAGGCACAAAGGACTCTTTCCTCCGGGATGTTGAAACATGACGTTGGGATGCAGCCATGACTTCTGCATGTTGAGGCAGCATGTTTTATCCCACACTGCCTCATTCTTTCCCTCCCACCCTGTGCTATGTTTATGCTTAGTTACTGACACATACAAAGCCACCTGCCCAAGGGCATCCATGTTTCAGAGCCTGGATTCAAACTGAAATCTCTATCATTTCAAAACCTCCGCTCAGCCAAGATCAAGCTGCCCACATCCCCTTGCCTCCCCCACTAGAATCTGTCTTCTTGACTTTTAACTATCCTGGGAGCCCAGCATCCACGCATCCCACCCACACCTTGCTAGGCAACCAGCAGCTCTGGGAAAAAAGAAGAAGCTCAAGCTTCATTCTGCCAATTGGCCTTTGTTCTTTCTACTTCTTGGTGCAATTTTAAGCCACAAACAAATAAATAGCCACCCCATGCATTGCCTCCACCTAAACTTCTCATCTGTGTCAATTTATAATAACATATGGAAAATGCCAACTGAACCGAACATTCAACATCTTGAACCCAGTAAAACAAGAAAAAAAATTTAATATCACAATGACCTACGTTACTATGATACATCAAGATATATTCAACCACCATTTGGGAAATATTTCCTCCCATGGCAGGGAAGAGAAAGTGAACACCCCCCTTGCCAATGAGTGATGGGCTACTGCATAGTGAGAGAAGTCACCTTCTGTGACTATGTGTGAAGCCATGAAGTCAGCCCTTTCCAGGTTTCATTAACATGGTATCTTAGCTCAGGCTGCTGTAACAAATTACCACAGAGTGGCTGGCTTAAACAACAACGTTTATTTCTCACAGTTGTGGAGATTGGTAAGTCCAAGATCAGGGTGCTGGCAGGTCCCGTGTCTGATGACAGCCCTCTCCCTGGTTTGCAGATAGTCATATTCTGGAGTAGCCTCATAGAGCAGAGAGCAGAGAGAAAGAGACCAAATTCTCATCCATGAGGACACCACTCACAGATCTAGCACCTCCCAAAGACCCCGCTTCTTAATACTATCCCATCCAGTTAGGATTTTAACATGTGAATTTGGAGCAGACACATATACTCAGTCCATAACATGTGGTCTTTGCAATCACTCTATAAGGAAGGTTGTTTTCATCTTGTTTACATGTGAGGTCTCTTCAGCTCAAAGCAGTTAAGTGATATGCCTAGAGTCATATCACAAATTAGTTACCAAGCAAGAAGCAGAAATTCAAACTTGGCTTTGTGAAAGCCTAACTCCTAACCTCTTGTTCCTGTATAGAGATATGTCCCAGTGTGGGTCCTTCAGAATCCACTCCACAGTGTCTCCCCATCTGACCTCTCCTTTCCAAACTCTGCTTTTTCTACCCTAAGCTCTCTAACTTGCCAAGATTTGAGTGCTCACAATGTGCTAAGTACTGTTCCCAATGATTTAAAATCACTTAATTTTCACAACAGCCTGATGAAGTGGGCGGAGCTGGTGCTCACATATGAATTGTATCCATTCTGATGGGTCAGTGCCATTCATGCCAACCAGTTCCTATATACTTTTAGTATCACTCCTGGAATGCACACTATAATTATGCCTGCCTACGAGATGGGAAAGGTGAGGCTGAGAGAGGTAAGGTGACACAGCCAAGGCCACATGGTTGGGAAGTGGCATCAGCAAGATTCAAACCCAGGTCACTTTGGTGGCAAAGCCCATCCTCACACCTCATTCCACATTTCTCTGAGGCCTCTGCCTATTCCAACGGGGCCTGCATTCAAATAGCTCATCTGCTTGTCATTTACCAACCCCATGAACTCAGAGGAACAGGGAGCTTCTGTGAGCTTATATTTCCTCATCTGTACAATGGGGCTACAACATCCAACGCAAGTATTTGCCATGAGGTATACATCTAAATACAGTCACAAGCATGGCTGCCTTTGGCAGTCACTGAATTATTATTGGTGGTGGTGGTGGTGTTACTTGTTATTGTCATTTCAAAAAAAAACTTCAAAAGGCGTTTCAGATTCCTTATGACCTATTTACCTCATTGTTCCTCAAACTTAATGTCTTCCTGGGCCCCTATCAACAATCACATAAATAGGAAATGTGTTTCCACTTTCATGCTCCTGATCACATTGTTCTCAGTCTGCCTTTCCCATCTCTCTACCTATGGAAAAAGTTCCTAATAAATGTCCAACTCAGTATCAATGCCACCTTTCAAAAGAAGCTTTCTCCAATCCCACCACCAGAATTAATCATCTTAAATTACCAGTGCACATCACTTTTATCTCCAGTGAACAATTTTTTTCATTTACTTTTCATTCATTCATCTCCCAAAGGGCTACAACCTCATCGTTCACGTCTGCATCTCCCACAATATCTAACTGAATACATAGAAGAGAGAAAAGGAAGAGAGGGAGTGAGCAGAGAAGAGATGGTCCAGAGATGAGCCCAATGGGGGATAAGATAGGACAGATGCTGGGCAGAGCCCAGAGAGGATGTCTGGCTGGCCAGAGCTGTTGTGTCACCAATATCCTGGGTATCATGCATTAAAATAAACCTTGTGGGCTCTAGTCAGCCATGTGGATACTAATTAGCTGGGTGATTTTAATCAAGTCAGTTTACCTCTCTGGGCCTTGGTATCTTTAATTGTAAAATGAAAGAAATGCACTAAGTCTCAAGGGACTCTTCCAAGACTGAACTCCATGCATCCATGCCCCACCTCCAGACACACTGCCATCACACATAAGCTTGCAATGATCATAGTGTGGTGTCACTGCCTGGCTCCTCCATGAAACTCTGAGCTCCTGCAAGAGATGTATCGTGCAGTGGATCTTGTTGGCTACTGCCTCCTTTTCACTCAGCATTATTTTGCTGAATGTATGAATGAATGATCTGAAGGAATGAAGAGTTCCAGCAACCCCAGAGCAGAAATCTGGACCCAGGAAGAATTGGTACAGCAGTGATTTTATGGCTCCTGGTGACAGAGTTGGATGTGAACAGGCTGCCCATATTTCCCAGTTTGCTGGGACAGTTCCGTTTTTGTCTATTGTCCTAGTGAAATTATTATAGCATCCCCTTTTTTCCTCACAAGGGTCCCCATTGGATGATAAGTTAAACGGTCACCCAGGAATGAGGGAACTTAGTGTTTTCAGTACTGACCATGCACCAGATGCCTCGATCAGCCATTCTCCATGCATGTTCTTTTTCAATCTACCTCAGAATCCTTAATATGAATGTTATTATCCCCATTGTCCAGATAAAGAAATTGAGGCTCAGTAAGTTGATACAAATGGCTGAAAACCTCAGAGCCACTAATAAGTAAAACCAGACTCATATCCCAGACTACCTGAATCCAAAGCCCTGCACTTTCTATGCTGCCATGTGGTTGGATCATGGGGAAGATTAGGAAATGAGAAAGGTCATGGTTCTCTAGACTCAGGGTGAGATTTTTCCCACTCTTAGCTCTTCTGTTACATTCCCTCTATTTCTAAATTCTTTCTCCACTCCCAAACCCCAGGATGGCCACAGTTTCAATTTTGGTGAAGTGGTCACATCTCTCCTCTTTCCATCACTCTTTTTCTGCTACCTTAGGAGACTAAAGCTGTAAGAGAGTACTGTGCTCTATAACTCAGAAGGAGCCACAATGTTGTTGAGTATAACACATGGCAGGAGTTAATATTCATGGTGCAAGAGAGGATGTGTGCAGAGAAAGCAGACTCAGAGGCAGAGCAGCACTGGGGTTTCTCCCCAGACGCAGCTACAATGGAGAAGGACGTGGGCTTTGTGGGTCCACCTGTGTGGGTTTGAGTCCCGATCAACCACTTCTGCCTATTTGATGTTAGGCTAATTAGGTAGCCATTCACAGCCTCGGTTTCCTCATCAATAACCACCCATTGCCACTTGGTCAGAAGACTTGTTCTCACCAGCCACTGGTTGACAGGGACAGTGCAGTTAAAGCTTAGGGTCTTAGGGCTCCCCTGCCCATGAATGAGATTCCCTGGGGCAAATCCTCTGTCCTCTCCCTGGTTTCCAATGCATCCTCTGGCTAGAACCCAAAGACTCTTGAACCTCCCTCCCTCCAATCTCTCCACCATCTTTCCTGGTCACCCTCTCATTCTGAGTTCGTGGCAATGGCCTTCTGCTTTGCCCTTCTCCCTTCCCTCCACCAATTTATTCTCCACTTGGATTCCAGATGGATTTCTTTTAAAGTGCAAATCTATTCATATCACTTGCCTACTTAAAATTCTCCAGTCGTTTCCTCTTGCCCTCAGAATCAGTTCAAACTCCTTGGAGAGAATTACACAGCCAGGGTGCCCTCACCCCATCATTTCCTGCTCTCCAGCCAGAGTGAACGTCTCTTGGTTCCATTAAGGGGCCACACTCACCCTTGCCTCAGGGTTCTCATGATATTTTTCTCTGTTCCTGGAATGTTCTTCTCTCCTGCCCATCCTCCACCCCACTCACTCACTCACTCATTCCTCATCTGGTTAACTCTTTCAGGCCATTTAAATCTTAGTCTGAATCTTGCCTTGAGGATGAGTCTGTCCTTACCTTGTATGCCAACCAAGGTCACCCAATTATGGGTGTCAAATCCCCTTGTAAAATTCAGGACACTCTGAATGACTCATTCAGGGCTCTCTTCACCTCCAGACTGAACCCCCATGGGAGAGGGGACCACCTCTCACTTGCATCCTGCTATATCCCTACACAATGAGGAATCAGAGGCAAGGCAGGAATCCCATTTGTTCATCCACTCACTCACTCATTCATTCATCAGTTCTTTCCATTGTGGTAGAGTGGGCATTTCTCTCCTCTTTCCATCACCTGCTCTCTGCTACTGCCTACAAGAAAGGACTGTGCCTTGAACTCAGAGAGGAGAAAGACTCACAGACTCTTTGAGAGTATCACCTACCAGAAGTCGACCCTTAAAGTGTAAGAGGTTAAATGTCTTTAAGGTCTTGAAGCCAGACCTTGGTGAGGACTTCTCTGCCTTTTCCCTTCCTTTTAATGGCAACATGTGAAATCCTCAGTCTGCCCCATGCCCCTTCCCAGCAGTGGGACCATGTGGAGCAGGGAATGACACAAGTTTAAGGTAAGACACTGGAAGCAGGCAGATTTAAGAAAAGAGTAATGGATGAAAACGGGCAAAGGCTCGTGTGGGAAGAGAGGGAAAGGAAGAAGTTCTGGGTGTGTCCTAAGAGACTCCAACTAAATCCCCCATCTAGAATTGGACTAGAGAAGCCATCAGAACATCTACCCCCCTGTGGATTCTGGATGGTTTAGAATATTTGTAACTCTTAGGCCTGCAATAAAAGACTGATCTAAATGTTTGCCCAAATTCCCTGTATATGCTCATAAAGGGCTGATCATTTTGTTTGTAGTCCTCCTTTGGCAAACACTAGTGGCTATCCACCAGAATCCATGTATTCCTTCTTCCATAGGAATAAAATTTAAGCATGGGCATTTCTAGGTTATGCCCACATTTCCCAGACCTCCTTACAGCTAGCTATGCATGCTAAGTGCACGACTAAGTTTAGACCAATGGGATGTGAATGGCAGTGACATGTGGACCTTCTGCACCATCGCCAAGTCACTGGTCCTAGAGAGTTTCTAATTCCTTTACCATGAACAGCATCACAGGGGGACCATGCAAATGAGGACAAAGCCTTAAGGAATGCACACCAATAACATGAAAGAAAGGAAACTGGGTCCATGAATGGCCACATGAAGTACAGCAGCACATCAACCCTTATTATTCACCTCAGGGATGTTTCATGAGAGTACAATATACTCCTCTTTCTTAAGTCATGGTATTGAGGGTATCTTTGTTACAGCAGGTTAGCCATTATCCCAATTAACAGATTTCGGGCTTGTTTCTTTGTTTTCCACATCAAATGTGTAGAGCTGGGTTTTCAAATCATTGGATGTGTAAAGCAACAAGGAACTTCCAGAATGTGTGTTTTCTCTTAATACCATATAGTAATCCTAACAGTGCTCCCTTGGGACTCACTTAACCAGGCAAAGGCACACATGTTGAATTTCATGCACATTGAATTTAGATGCATTTTGAGGCTCTTATGAAAATATATACAAATTATATCTATATATCTATCTGTTATAGCACAATTGATATGCAAATGACATTCATGTTTTAGCCCAAAATCTGCCTTCCCCAAGAAGTCTTCCCTGAACTCTTCCTACAACACTAACCAGTCTCTCTTTGTGCAGCCCTGTTATGCAATCGGTCTCCCTAAGTGTCCCCCACTTTCCTGGATAGGCATCTGTGTACAACTTCTCTCTTCTGCCAGTTTATACACTGATGTCTCTTCACTCATTGGCTTATTTTTTTAGAGAGAGAGAGAGAGAGAGAGGGTGAGAGCAGGGGAGAGGAGCAGAAGGAGAGAGAGAGAGAGAGAGAGAGAGAATCTTAAGCAGATTCCACGCTCAGTGTGGGGTCCGATGTGGGGCTCAAACCCATGACTCTGGGATCATGACCTGAACTGAAATCAAGAGTCAGATGTTCAACTGACTGAGCCACCAGGTGCCCATACTCATGGACTTATTGAGGACCTTTATATGCCAGGTACTGTGCTAGGTGCTAAGGTCAGAATAATAAATGACACAGATGTCTATCCTCAGAGTCTGGTGGAGGGAGAGAAAGACACGGATCAGATATGACAACACAGTGGCGAGTAATACTACAGTGACATGAACAAAGTAGTTTGAGGACAAAGACAAGGAACAACTAACCACTGGGGGGATTTAAAAGTCTTCATGGAAAGGGGAGTTATTTGAATAGTCTGTAACATCTCATCCAAATACCATCACATTTTTTTGGTATATCAACCAGGAATAGTCATAAAATAACACCAACACATTACTAGTATGTATACTATTCCATTTGATCCACACAACCAGCTCTGAAATATGGGTGTTAACATTGCTCTATTTTTACAGATGGAAAAATTGAGCTCATAATCTTTGGCTCTCTCAGGGTCACTATGTGAGTGAATGGATTTAAGCGAAAGTCTTTGGGTTCAAAAGTATGTGAGTTTTCCACCCCTACCCCCTCTTGGCCTAGCTTCTTGGGGACTGGCCTTTCATGCCAGCAGTTTATCTGGTTTTGATTTGCCATCTCCCTCAAATGCTGTCTTCCACCTCTATCCCTAAGCTCTGTATAGTGCAGCTTCAGGAGGGAGATGCCTCATATCCCCCCAATGGCTGATATAAATTCCTACAATATCAGAACCCTGGAACCTGGTTATCTGAGAGAAGGCATCAGATGGCATATTTAAAAAACTATTGACTCCACCAATTAAACTGTTAGGGATTTAAATTTCCCACTATAATTCTCCCAAAGTCTATCCTATTAGAATGATGAAGACATTACTAAAAGTGGTGTTAAATATGCAAGATCCAAAAATACACATAAACCAAGAATAGATTGATCCAAAGGAGGCCAAATACATTCCGAGGACAGCATACCTACCTACTTTCAAAAAGCAAAGAAGAGTCATCTATAACTCAGAAAAAATAAGCAACAGTATAATCCTTAACCTTGTTAACAGGGAGGGGGTGTAGGGGGCAAGAACAAACTAAAATGACACAGGGTATTTCACTAGTTTTTTTTTTTTTAAATAGATGAAGCATATTGCAAAATTGGGATTAACGATTTAATTACAAATACGTTAAAAAAAATAAATATTTCTCAGAATTTACCAAGATGTTGACAGTGAATATAGTTAGGTAATGGTCATTTTTCTCTATTCCCTGAAACTTTAAAGTGCATGTATTATTTCTACCAAGAAAGAGAAGGTGGGGGTAATCAGGAAAAAGAAGGAGGTATTTAAGTATCCCAAGCAACATTAAAGAGGAAGGGATGGAACAAGAAACATATAAGCCATATAAAGACCAGGAGAATATCGTAAGAAAACAAGTCCTTGATCTTTGTGCCAAGATTAAGGCCATCTGGTGAGTCCTATGGAGCCCTTCTCAGAATAAAGTTCTGAGTATACAAAATAAATGCATATGCTTACAAAAGAAACAAATTATATTGAAATAAAGCTAACAAAATGTTAAAGCACACAAATTCGAGACTAAGTGATATGTGTGCTTCCTTATTGATGCCTGAAATAGTAAGTGGTGGGCCTAATAATAAATAAGTCATAATAAATAGTATAATAATAATAAATAAGCACAAATGATATTTCAGCATATCTTCCACAACTGTAGTAGAATATGAAAGCTGATACTACTATGGTTTGTTATTCACATTCATCACCAAAAGACATCCCGAATTTTAGTTAGCAATAAGTGAGAATAATAGTGCTGTTCTTTTTCATCCACACTCATGAACAAAGGTTGGAACCTCGGTTTCAGAAACTCTATAGAAAGACCATATTTCAGGATAATGCCATTTTAGCTAGACAAGAGAACTAACATTTGTTAAGTGCCTACTATGTACCATGAACTGTAATATAAAACATCATGTTCATTATAAACCCACTTTTCCGTTTACCCTCCCTAGAGGACATTGAGAGTGATAATAAGATAAGGTTGGGAAAAGAGTCTCCTCTGTTGAATTGGGGCCATATTAATAACATTAAATAACAGCCCAAACAGCTATCCTCTGTCAAGGTTAAATTCTACTAAACAATTCACTCCTAAATTCCTATGGTTGACTACCATCAGAATCCAAAAGTCGCAATCAAGAATTCCAAGTTTATGATCTTTCTTCAAGCCCTAATTGTCTATGTTTTAAAAGCTAGAGACATTGAACAGGTGCTTGGCACACAAAACAGAGGGCTGATAACGAGGGCAGTTGCCCCACCAAACCCACAGTGGGAAGGACAGCAAGGCTGCTGTATAGGATGGGGAGGGAGGGAGGGAGGAACCTGGTGCTCTGAGAAGTGAGGTGGGGGAACACCTCACCTCTCAGTGTTACATTCTCCAAGAGATGCTCTGGGTGGAAAAGAAAGACTCTAAATTCAACAGACTTTACAGAGCATTGACCTTCTGCCCAGCAATGATCCACCAAAGACTACAGGATCTCCTTTCTTCCCCAGGGAGCCCTACTGTGCTGCAGAAAGTCCTGCATTCAACTGGCTTTACAATGGACTTGAGCTGAGGCTCTGCGGGTAGAGTCTGGATTTTCTGTTATTTGGGCCTCTTCCCTAAGTCATATCAAGATACTTAAATAAGAGACCATCTTGTGAAATGTCTTCAATCTGAAAGCAAATGTTTAAATTGCGAGATCAGAGGAAACCAAAGGCTCAAGAAACTAAATCAAACATGCAAATTCAATTTAAATACAGCAAAGAAAGCAACTGGTTACAGATGGTCACGTGGACAAATGGAGTCTAGTTGTCTACCTGGTCGCTTTACTTATTTACTTATTTACAGGGCCATCTTGATGCAAGACAGGCCTTCCTGAAGACTCTGTGTATCTGCAGGTAAATCTAGCACAGGAAATGGCATAAGAGTAGGAAGCTCAACAAATATTTGCTGAATCCAAATTGATTTTCCTAAGAGCTGACTCCTCTCCCTCTTACCCAGCAGTAATGTATCCTGAGGTTTTTTCAACTCTCTTGCAGGCAGGCTTAGCCTGAGGCTACAGAAAGAACAAGGTCAAGGTTAATTAGGAACAGCCAAAATTCCCATAATGACAGGATTCAGGACTTCTAAGGACAAATCCTCAGAGTTCATGTACTCTAAAGTTCTTATTCCATGGAAGAGGGAGCAGGAGCCTCAGGGGACACCCAAGGACTTGTCCACTGGCTTACAGTGGGGGTGGGGGATTTAATCAGTGACCACATGCAGGCTTCTTTGGAAATTTGAATTCCATTCAAAAGTGTGGAATATTTACCTGAATATTCAGATAAGAGCAAGTCAGGAAACAATTCTGCAACTGCAGTTTCTTTGAATGCACCGTGAGTTCTTTCTCACAGTTCTGCACTCCCTTCTCCTACTGGTTTGGCAGGAAAAAAAGCACACAGACAGTGACAGTAATAATTACTTGGGCAACTAGCAGGAAATGTCCCCCTAGAAGGCACCAGGACACAAGCTGCAGGGACGAGAGACACAGATCCTGTCTAGCCAAGATTACTGTTGGATCAACAGCATTGTTAATGGGAGTCCATGAAAGAAGCTGCCCAGTACGACACTGGTGTTTCATGTCTCAGATGGCCCCATGCACTTCTAAAGAAGCTAGATCCAGAGGGAAAGAGAGAGGCTGGCCCAGCCTGGGCAAGAGGGAGGGTGAGACCAAGGAGCAAGCTCTGTTTGTGGGAGGGACTCGCAGCAGCCAGGCCCTGCACAGGCTCTCGAGGCTGTAACCTAAAGAAAAGTCAGACCTTGCCCCCAAGAGGACCCCTGCAGACATCAGTGCTGACCCTACAATAACAATGCTACCACATACAGCTGTCCCCCGCTAATCTGAAGGGGACACGTTCCAGGATCCCCAGGGATGCTTGAAATCGTGAATAGTACCAAATTCTATGCATACTATGTTTTTTCCTATGCATACACACCTATGGTAATGCTTAATTTATAATAAGGAACAGTAAGAGATGAATAACAACAACCAATAATAAATAGAACAATTATAACAATATACTGTAACATAACTTAGATGAATGAGGTCTTTGTCTCCCTCAAAATACCACATTGTACCTTACTCACCATTCCGATGATGCTGATGTTGATGATTTGAGATAACGAATGCCCATGTGATGAGATGAAGTGAGGTAAATGACGCAGGCACTGTGACGTGGCATTAGGCACGTTCCCAGGCCCTGCTCCAGGCCCAGTGAGTCAGAATCTGGGCAGGGGCCCAGCAGTCTGTGTTTTATCCAGCGTGGGTTAGATACTGCTCTAGTTGATGGAGACACCCAAAGGACACTGCCTCAGTGGGCCCAGAAAGTGAGGAAGGGACCAGAAATTTGGGCAGTGGTCATCCCTGCAGGAGGAGGACATGAACAGCATTAAGAAGCCAGAGGAGCAGGGTGCCTGGGTGGCTCAGTCAGTTGAGCATCCGACTCTTGATTTCGGCTGAGGTCATGATCTCGGGGTGGTGAGTTCAAGCCCCGCGTTGGGCTCCATGCTGAGTGTGGAGCCTAATTGAGATTGAGGAGCAAGTCATGGTAACAGAGGAAGTGAGAGCACAGGAGACAGAAGCACAAGGAAATTCATAGGGTCCTTGGGTCCCAGGTTGTTTGGAATGAAGTGCTGTTGGGGGAGGTGGGAAGGAGAAGAAATAGGCTCATGTGTGGGGCCTCCCCATTCCTTCTTTCCCTCCTGTGGTCTCACCAGACCCTTCTTCAATTTCCTCCCTGGGCGGTTCTAGATGACCATGGGGAGCACAGAGATAGGACCAAGTGTCCAGGTCTACAGTCATCCCAGGAAGGCTGCAGTCAGTGGACCCTCAGGAGACAAGCCGGTCCTGGAGATAAACACTTGGGAATCACCAGAGGTTTGATGGTTACCAAGACTGAGCTCTGGAGCACCTGCCTGGACTCACGATTTCCATCCTACATGCGCCAACCATGTGACTGCGGGCAAACTTCTCGGTCTCTGTTGCCTCGTGTACAGTGGAGATGGCAAGAACAGAACACACATTTTAGGATTGTGATGAGGACAAAAAGAAGTAAATGTAAAGCCTTTAGAACAGGCCCTGCATGGGGGTATTAGCATCAATTATGAGCTACTATTAACAGTATTATTTCCTTTTCATTATCCCTGAATGTGGTGAGATTCGAAGGAATGGATCAGGTCCTCTGAGATGAGAGGACCAATGGGCTCTTTTACTCTTTCTGCTTCAGCAGCGTTAACTCAGGCCCTGACCTCTGGGGCCCTGCATTGCTCTCCTCCTTCTAGCCTGCACCTCTTCTTCCCTCCCTGCCCCCCCATCGTTGTCTTCTCAGCTGGACTCAGTTGCAACCACCCAGGATATCAGGACATATTCGATGGGTGGCTGGGCTTGAAGACAAATCTCCAGGAGGAGAAAAATTTCTTTAATCCATATTGGGGCTGATCACCTACTGGGCATAAAAGCCTGGGAGACAGAGTCCCTGGCCTCTAGGACCCCCCTGGCTGGAGGGAGAAGGTGGTGTATACATGCACCATATGAGTACTAAGTGAAAAAAGCCAGGAACGGGATTCAGAGCACAGGAAGAGGCCCAAAGGAGAAAACTTTATCTTTGACTAGAACCCTCCCCCCACAGCCCACTTACCAATTTGTGTTCTCACTCTGGAATTATCAAAGCATAAGAAATCTGCTATTGAAAAAGGAAATGCCAAGATCGGGCAGAATCCTTTTTTTTTTTTTTTTTTTTTAATGTCCCATCTTTTCTAATCTGGGTTTCAGAGGCAGGGCCCACTGGCAGGAGGAGAAAAAAGCACAACCCCGCTCTGACAGGCAGTTCTCCTAGAGCATGACGGGAAACAGAAAATAGCCCACAAACAAGGCAACATGGGGCAGAACCGCAGCCGGTGCCTCCAGCGGCTTGGACTGATTGCACTTCTGGTTTCAACCCTGATCAGTTGGATGGATGGATGGACTAAAATAGAATCCCAGAATGGGTTCTGAGAACTAAATAGAAAGAGAAAGGCCCAGAGGCACAGACAGGACTCCCCCCCAGAGATACAGAGGTTGTGGGGAGAGGAGGAGAAACAGTGAGAAGAAGAGAAAAAAAGACCCCAAATGGGAAAACCGCCAAGAAGGAAGGGCCTAGGAGAGTGGCAAATGATGGAGAGAGCTCATAACTTCCTTCTCAGCCTGTCTGAGGGAGCAGAGAAATTGGATCACGAAAACTGGTGCGAGAAGCTAGAAGACGGGCCGGGAGAAGACAGTGTGTCTGATGACCCAGCCTTAGGCTTGGAATTAGATGATGATTCTCCCCAACACAGCACCGAGGTGAGTGCCCCTCTGATTAGGAAAGAGTGTGTTCTAACATCCCCGCAGGGCAAAGGCTGTACTTTTTTGTTCTCTTTTCCAACCCTGAGAAAGGATCCTGTCTCCCCAGAGGTCCCATTCACTGAGACGCGTCTGGGCAAACCAGAGGCTTCAACAGCATCTCATAACAGCACGGGCTTTTGGGTAGGAGGAATAATGAAACACCTTATTGGCAAAACAAATATCAAAGTGCAAAAGGACTGCTCAGGCAGAAAATGGAGGGAAATCTCTTCCTTCTGTACCCGACCCACACGCAGTCTTTTCCAAATTGGGTGTTCTTTTGGTGTTGAGCTTTTTGGGTGTTTTGTTTTGTTTCTGTTTAGAGTTTAATATAAGTTGGTTGTTGCATTTTATGTGAAATGTATGGTCCTATTATTAATATAGAGTAGCTAGTCATTGTGTCCTCAGACCATCAAAAGGGACTCCCCTTCTTCATTCCATTTATCTCAAAAAATAAAGTTTCTTTTTTATTCAAAAAGTAATAAGGGGTGCCTGGGTGGCTCAGTCAGTTAAGCGACTGACTTTTGACTTCGGCTCAGGTCATGATTTCACAGTTTGTGAGTTTAAGCCCCACGTCAGGCTCCACACTATGACAGTGTGGAGTCTGCCTGGGATTTTCCCTCTCTCTCCCTCTCCCTCTCTCTCTGCCCCTCCCGTGTGCTTTCCTCTCTCAAAATAAATAAATAAACTTAAAAAAAATTAAGTAATAAATACACACTGTACTGGAACAAAAAACAAAAGAGGAACTAACCCTAGTCCCACAACTCACAGAAAATTATTTATATCTTTTTATAATTCTTCCCAGTCCTTTTGTCCCTACATACGTACTCTTCCATTTTTAAATTTCTTTCCTGAAAAACTATCAGAGTACAGCTACTTGCAATTCTTTCTAAAAGGATATAGTAGATGGATGCTATTTTTGGCTGCCGAACATCTGTTTTGCCTTCCTTTGATAACTGTGCCCATATCTTTTGGGTATTACTTTTCCACTGACTATACCTGGTGGGAATGTCACTTGGAATGTCCTGTGTGCCCCTAACCATGAGGATGGAATCTGACCCAAGTTAGGCCAATCAGATGCTGAAATTTGAACTTTGACTAAAGTGGGGGGAAAAAAAATGAAAAAGGTTGAAACTCACGCATCACGGTGCAATTTCCAAATAAGACTTTTTCTGTTGTTCTTGCCACTTCTATACCTCAACCCCCTTCTCCAAACTTCTAGTCAATGCTAGGACTAGAAGGGCATGACCCCGTGCCCTTTCAGCAAATTTACTTTTTGCTTCAAGCAAGAAGAATCCATTTCTGCTGTTTGCAACCAAAGAACCCCCTGTGAAAATGTGGCCAAAAAGAGCATAGGAACCAGGATACAAGGAAAAATCTGCCAACTGCCCTGCTATCACTTAGTGAGCATTGCTGTCCTCCCAGGATACCACATCCTTGTTCACCAAGTTCCTTTAATTTAGTCACAGAACCAGTCTCTCATGCCAGGACCCTGATACAGTAAATTGGTTGTCCTAAAGGCCTTGATTTTTCACACCTCCATGTAAGCATGCCACTGGCAATGTGACATTTTAGCACCTCCTCTAAGGAGAGAGAGTCTATTTCCCCATGCTTGAATTAGGCTGGCCTTGAGACTTGCTTTGGCCAATAAAATGCAGCAGAAATGAAGATGGGGACATCTGGGTGGCTCAGTCAGTTAAGTGTCCAACTCCTGATTTGGACTCAGGTCATGACCTCATGTTGGTGAGTCTGAACCCTGTGTCAGGCTCTGTGCTGACAATATGGAGCCTGCTTGGGTTTCTCTCTCTCCCTCTCTCTCTCTCTCTCTCTGTCCCTCCACCCACTCATGCTCTATCTGTCTCTCAAAATAAATAAATACACATTTAAAAAAACAAATTAATATGTGCCCATTCTGAGCCTGGGCCCCAAGGCCTTGGGTGCTTCTACTCAACTCTCTTGAATCCCAGTCTGCTCTACAAGAACACATCTAGGATTGTCTGTTCGATTGGAGAACTACATGAATCAGACAAGACATATCCTGACGCCATGCTAGACCAAACAACCCCTGGCTAAACTTCCTGTGACTGCAGATCCAAGGAGTGAGTCCAGCCAAGATCAACTAGGTCCCTCCCACAGCAGCAGGACGACCCAGGTGGCCTGTAGACTTGTGAGAAAAATGCATGCAATATTACTGTGTTTAAAAAAAAATAGAGATGGTGAGAGGTGTCATATTATCTGAACAAAATAATAAGGGAATATGTTATGAAAAATACCATTTAATTACTTATGGGACAAAATACCATCAGTTGAAACTCTCCCAGAAATGCCATAAAATACAGGATAGTCCTAACTAACATCTCAATTGATTTAGCAGCGTTGATAAGAACATGAGTCCAGTGAGCCTGATTTAAATCCTCATTCTGCCGCATACTGGCCATGTGACACTGAGCAAATGTGCCACGGTTTCCTCTACTATAAAAAGATGAAAATAATAGAACCAACCCCAAGGGTTAGATGACATGTAAAGCGTTTAAACAGAAATTACTCCGTATGATGTTAGCCATTATAAATATTATTCTTCCATGACAATTTTCTGTTCAGAGTCAGGAAGCCTGAAAAACATCACAGTCTTTTATTTCCTTTACTCCGTTTGATTATCTTTACATTCTACTGGGAATAGTAGATATTACTTAATATACTACTGATACAGTTGGGCTTGATCCTACCTATTGTTACTTTTTTTCTATTTCTTTTGAATTCCTGCCTCTTTTTTGGATATTGTCAGTACTCAATTTCCTTCTTTATTAAATGTATTTTTACATACATGATTTATAATATATCTTTTAAATATATCTAATTTGTATACATAGTTTGTAATCTATATCATACGCATAAAATTTCTAGCATACATAGCACCATTCTTTCAGGGGTTACTCTAAAGACTACCGCACACATCCCTAACTTGTTGAAGTCTAACTAAATGAACATGTCACCAGTGGACAATACCAGGAACGTAAACCCCTTTTACCTTGGGTCCTGTCCCCCCCACCCCCCCACACACACCTTATGTTCAGTTATTGGTGTGTATTTGAAGCTCTGGGTAGCGTTGTCCTCCTCCAGGGAGGATTCATATTGGCTTCCATCAGGAACCTAGGCTGAAAATCCAACCAGAGATTCTCAGAGGTCCAGCTGTGCTCAGTCTTCAGTCTTTATGAGGACTGGTTTGTTTCTAGTTCTTCTTTACTTCTAGCAAGGGCTTCTTCCTGGGGCTTCCCCACCTCAGCACTATTTTAGACCAGATCTTTCTTTGTTGTGGGATTCTACCCACTAGAAGCAAGTAGCATTCTTTCCGTCGTGACAACCAAAAACGTCTCCAAACATAGTCTAATGCCCCCTGGAGGAGCAAAAGTGCCCCCATTGAGAGCCAGTGTCCTAGGATGTAACCCTACAGGATCCCCACCAAAAGTCCCAGCCCCTGAGACTTTCAAAGTCCACTCACTTCTCTGTCCGTTTGTTGCCTCTCTGGGATGAGGAAGAAAGCTGCTCTCAACAGGTCTCTTACCTCTCCTGGCCCTCCTCTCACAAACCCTGGACCCACACTTTCTCCCTCCCTGAGAGCTCCTCCAGGACCTTTTTACAGGTATTTGTTTGCTTTTCTAGTTCTCAGCCTGAACAGCGTGTCTAAAATGCTTATTTCATCACTGTAGACCTGAAGAATTATAATCAGTTGGAAGCAAAATCTTAAATAATTTCAGTTGAATATAGATACATAGAACTGAATGTTCTCTTCAAAGTTCTCTAGTACAGGCTCACAAAGAAGGAACATGATACAAATGATAAGAGACCTGTTCTTCGAGGAGTTTGGGGCTGGATAACTCTTTGCTTTGGGGCCCAGCCCTGTGCATTATGGGATGGTCAGCAGCACCCCAGCCTCTGGTACGAACAGTAGAAGTACCTGTCCTTAGACAAATTTACTCTCCAATTGGTTTAACAGCACATGCACATTTCAAAAGCTAAAATAAAAAGATTTCAGTTGAGCTGCAAAGTACATGCATATCTTCTCCCTCAAAAAAGCAGGTAGTAGAAAACTGGGGAAGAACATGTTTATTACAAACTCAGTTCAATCCCCTACTTTTTACCAGCTGTGTGACCTTAGCCAAGTCGAAGTTCAGGGCATTCTACAAAATGAGGCTGTGGGATTAGACAATCCATCATCGCACTCACTTCCAGCCCTGACAGATGAGAAGTCTATTAGATATCGGGTTTGTGATCATTTAGAACACCAAATACAGCCAAAGGGACGTAACATGTTGACGAGAAATCGGTCATATCTGATTGATCTATTTCATTTCAAATGAGGTTCCTAATTGAGAAAGTAGAGGAAACTCATCAGACCTGGACTTTCTGGCTTCCAGATACATCTGAAAAAAGACATGAAAATGTCCCTCTGGGGAAACTGGACAAGTGTGGCCTGGTGAAGGCACAGTTCGGGCAGTTTGTAGCTAGGTGATTGCCAAGACCCTAAGAGTTCTGATTGGCACATGGCTGGAGGTCTCCCAAGGCTGCCTTTGATGTCGTAACCCCAGGCAACACCAGCCTCTTCAGGCCTGTTGCTGCTCTGTATCAATGATTTGGATGACAATCAAGAAAGCATCTCATCAAGTGTATGGGTGTTTTGAAGATGGACTTCACAGGTAAGGTGAACTCAAAATCAGGTTCGTCTTACTCCTTTGAATGCCACCTTCCTCCTAAAGATGAAGCATCACTGTGGTTTTCTTCTCCATTCGCATCTGCCTCTGAGTCTCTTCACCCTAAAGCCTGAATTGTCGCCTGCACCCCTTGGACCCTCTGGCTCACAGAACTCTGCTCTGCATTTTATAGAGCAGAAAACAACTTCAAATTATAAATCAGGCACTAAACCCTAGAAATAAATTTTCCTTTCCCTGCCACAGAGAATGCCTCCTGACTGTGGGGCTCCTCCCTGTGGTTCGGCAGTCTACAGAGTCACTCAGGCTTCTCCCTGCCCCCACACGAGTTTCTTGGGTCCCTGACAACTTCTTGTCTTGTCTGCAATTGGATAATCAAAATGCTGTCTTATTTTACTATACAAGTATGTTCCCGTGTCTACTGACCTCATCCTTAGCCATCTAGTGCCTGCCTAGGGTGGGGGTGGGGTGAGGTGGGGGGAGCTGTAGGAGGGGGCTTGCCTTCTTCAACTGAAAGGCCTACAAAGGCATCATCCTTTCTACCCAAGAGATAAATTTTGCCTTTAACATGTGGTAGACTTTAAAGGTTCTTTGCAGCCAGGATTCTATAATTCTGTGGCTTTACTTGATTTCTTTTCAAATGGCTAAATGCTTAAGAAACAAGGAGCACTAGCCACCCCCACAGTCAAGGACAGGAGGGCTAGAGTTCATAGGTTGTGTGGATCAAAGTTTCCTAGAACACAATGATGACTGTCACGCATTTGCAAATCTCCTTTCTTTGTGCATTTGTACAAACCCAAATATATGCTCATCCCCATTCAATAAACACAAGCTTAAAATCCAGTAGAAGCATGAAGCAGTGACAGAGGATGAAAGAGAGTAAAAATGATTTAGAGGGGGAAAAAAATATACAAGCACTGATCTACAGCCCAAGGAAATGAAATGTCCACGCCAGAAAAAGGAGTGGACTAAATGAGATTCAGGATTTGGGTCCCGAAATACCACCCTCCCGCTTCCCTCCCTGTTTGGTGCTGGTGGGGAGCAGTGTGCTGCCAGCAGATATTTGCATGCTCTAAGTGTTCCGCTGGGGAAGTGGGAGATATCGAGACAGATGGCTCTAGTAAGTGTGGGCGAGTCTGACGTCAAGTTTATGAGCCAAATGGCGTTTTCCGAGTTCCCCCTCTCCAAATCCCATCCATAACAGACCCAGTAACTCAAGCCATGTCCCACCTTTGAAGCCCCCCCAACCCCCATCACTGCCATCTTCCTTTCCTCTAATAATAATCAATGACTCTTGGAGGTTAAGAATGGGCTGCCTGGTGAGGCACTGTGACTTTGACAGGTGTCACTCCCAGAAGGCCACCAGGGGTCTTCTCTCTGTAGGCCACAGACCCTTCATTCCTCCACTTACTCGTCCGGCACTTATCAATACCTACCGTGTGCCAGGCACTGTGTTTTGCACTAGGGAAACCAGCATCATTCTAGAGAAAAAAGATAATAACTATATAAATAAAATTGAGAAGTCTGGCTCCCGGCTAAAAAAGTGTGATTTTTCAGAACCAACCACAGGCAATTACAACAGCCCTACCTGGCAGGCCTCATGGAGGAAAGCTGTCCTCCCCACACCTGCCTGGGTACAGCCAACGCCACCGGGCAGCCTCTGAAAGGAGACATAGTCAATGACTCTGGCTGCTCTGGCCATACTCTGTATATTTGCTTTCCTAGCTATGCATCTTCATTCCTAGGTCTCTTTATCCAAGGTCTTCAGGTACTTCTGCCACGCCTTCCTCATGGGGGGGAGAAAAGGGAAAAGCCTGAAAACAAGTTTTTCTACTCTGACGGAGTACCCAGGAGTTTTCTACTCCTCCCCCTCCCCCTCAGCATCCCTCTTCTTCCACCAGCATTCATAAAACTGCAAGAACCTTTTGTTAAGGGCTCCCTCCAGGACCAGACCACCTCCCCATCAGTGCCGATTCAGCCAACCCTCCACCAGGATGCCATTCCATGGGGGGAGTGGATTAAGGGGGGCAGCACCTGCTCTGGCTTAGCCTCTTGCAGATGTCATCTCTAAGGCTTCACTGTTGCTTTCATTTTGGTTCTTTGATGCTTTAATCAGCTGCTCCTATATGTGGCAGTTTAGCACTCCCTCCTTAGGCTGAGCTCCTGACAAAAATAAATAAATAAAATAATTACATAGAATATAATAAAATATCAGATAGAATTTTTGGTGTTTTCTCAGGATTTCGGCCAAAGTGCCAAACTGTGAACAATGGATGATAAAGAAAACCCACTCCACTCCCCTAGCAAATTCTAATGAATGGTATAAAGGTATAGACCAGCCATTCAGGATTTTCTAAGAGGAAGCTAAAACCAGTCTTTGGTCCTGTGACCCACAGTCCACTTGTTTTCCCCAAACTGGGTGTATGTGGGAAACCTAGAGATTAAGGAATAGAGCTGCAGGTAGGTAGTGAGGGAGCTCTCTGGTCCCCAGAGCTGCCGTGGCACCAAAACAGAGCATGATAACAAAGTGTGGGGGGAGCTCTCAAGTATCCCAGTGCCCAAAGACCAGGGAAAAAGTGCAAAAGGAGAGACTGGCTGCCTTGGGGGTGGCCTGGACTTCTGGAGTGCCACAGGGCAAGGTGCTTAATGCTTCTGGTGGGCAGAGTGGACACCATGGAAAGCCTCCTGGTCCAAGTTGTCTCGAGAGGACGGCCCAGAGGAGTGCCCACCCCAGCAGGCAGAGGTGGTGTGAGATACATCGCTGAGAAGGGACTGAAGGGATGGGAATTCCTGAAAGGGGAACAGGAGAACATCCTCTGGGGTAAGAATGGCAGGAGGGAGGCCACCAGTGGAGTCTTGTCCCAAGAAAGAAACAACAGCCGCTTATCCACCTTGACATCAGACCCTTGACCATCAAGGAAGAACTACAAATGGTACCAGCTACCTAAAAAGATCTTCTTGTGCCTGTCATTCCTCTCTCGGTCTGACTCTGAAAATGGTAGTGGGAGTCCAGTGTGGAGTAGAAGAAGTTGAAAAATGGAAGATTAAGACCCTGACCACTTTTTCTTCTGGCCTCTGTACACTGGGACACTGGGCAACAGGGCCTTAAGTCAAACTTCAGCCTCAAAGAATGGAAGACACCTTAAACTGGACAAGGAACTGAAGTTTTGACATTAAATTGGACTGGACTATTTCATATCTAAAAACAAGATGATCTTAATACTCAAAATTCACCATAAAAGCCATGGGATTTGCTTGTAATATCATCCTTGGCAAATCCTTCCCAAGCAGGTTTGAAACTGTGGTAGGTGAAAAATAAAGTTATTTCCTCATCTTATCTTACCAAATATAGCTTGTTCCAATGCCAGTTAGAGAAGCAAAAAAAGAAACTGAGAGAGAGACAAACAGGGATGAAATCTGCTTTAGAAATTGCCACCTGGGAAGGCTGAGGAAGCAACGGGTAGTGAGAGAAGGAGCCATCTCTGGAAAGAGGGGGAGAGATCAACCCAGGCCAAGGGAAGGTCATGTGCAAAAGGCAGAAAAGAGGAAGCAGCTGAACTAAGACAGCAGAAGCAGGGCGGAGCCTGGAGTTGATGTTGGAATCAGACTGTTCGAGGTAGTCCACCATAGAGTTTGGTTCAACTCCCAAAGCGTTCCAACGTACATGTAAAGATCACTTTCGCTGCTGTTTGGAGAAAGAATGAGAGCAGAAGTCAAAGTCCAGTCCTGTTAGAAGGGCATGATGCACTTCTTAGAAAAGGCACAATATATTCCCAGTGGTTGATTTTCTCAAGTTTACAGACTTTGGAAAATCAGAAAGACTGACGGCCATGGGTACTTCATGTGGCAATCTATTGGAATTTAGCAACAAAAACAGCAACAACAGCAGAACAGAGAGGACAGCATTCTCATAAGGAGCTGGCATGTGCGGTGAGGGCTATGTAACACGTTCCATCCATATATGTCCACATATTTCCTTCTTACCCACTGGGAAGCATGTGTTCCAGGAACAATAATTCTCTCACCTCTTCTGCCTCTCTATACATAGAGCTCCCGATCTCTTCTTTGACAGGATTCCAATGTGAGAATGCACTCTTGGGTTCTTTGTGAGCCAAAATTCAATGTAAGGATTTTTTGCACAACCTGCCACAAAGAGAAGAATGAGATTTTTCTTTCAACGGTTTAGAAAACAGGCACAAAAAAAATAAATTAATTAAAACACACACATACACACACACACTCACACACACACACCACCTCATTATCAAAGAGGCTTTTGGGGAGTGTAGATGGCTCAGTCAGACTTTGGCTCCAACTCCATCCAACTTCAGCTCAGGTCATGATCTCACAGTTTGTGAGCTCAGTCTCTGCATTGGGCTTTGTGCTGACAGCTCGGAGCCTCGAGCTTTCTTCAAATTCTGTGTCTCCCTTTCTCTCTGCCCTTCCCCCACTTGCGTTCTGTCTCTCTCGCTCTCAAAAATAAACAGTAAAAAAAAAACTTTTAAGAAGGTTTTGATTCTTTGTCTCACCAACAGTTAGGCTGAGCAACCTACCTCCGGCCTGACCCTATAGGACAGCTAACCCACGCAGACCTACCGCCAGCCCATGAAGATAAGCAGCAAACACCTCCTCGTGTTTAAGGTTCCTTAAAGGTTCCTCCTCGTGTTCCATTTCTCTGGAAGCCCCACCTGCTCACATGCATGCCCGCCTACCTGTAGTAACAACTATGCATTGAGCCCTTGTTCTGCACCAGGCACCATGCTAAGCACTTTACATCTATTATAATAATCCGTCATCCAGCAAAAACTCTTTAAGATGAGAACTATTATTATATATCCCTATTTTATAGCTAAAGAAACTGAAGCGTGGAGACTTTCAGCAACATAATCAAGGTCAACCAGATGTCACTGATGTCATCAATGTTTCCACTCTAAATCTATCAGCCTCTGGTGCTAAACTTTTGGGTTTGATACCCTCACCTTGACTCTCTCTACACCCTCACCCCTGCCCACAAGATGGGATGTTTGCCTGTGTCCTCTCTAGCTCATGGGCCTTGTCTGTCAGCTTCAAGCACAAGCTTGGCCCTTTGCTCACCACCCATCATTGTCTCCCATGGTGGGCTCAGGCCTTAAACCACCATTCTGTTTCCAAGTAGGAGCTAATGGGATTAAGACAGACAGGGGTGTGCTAGATCTACTTAGAGCACTATATGCGAACAGGTCATGTACAGTACCTCTCTATTATACATTTAATGACATCATGTTACTAGTTTGAAATAGCCACAAAGGGACTATTTACACTATAGAAATTGGCAAACACCACACGTCAGGGCTTTGCTGAAGGGAAAGCCACATTTACCAGTACACCACTTAGGACACACAATAGGGATAATAACAAAACCATCTTTCAGACAGTCATTTCTTCATAACCCTTGATGAACAAATCATTCGTGATTCCCAGGACCCCATCAAAAGAAGTTCAGCTGAAATTTACATGTTGGAGCCAGTTCTCCTTGTCCAGAATGCAAATATCCTTCCTCGACCTGTGCTGCTTTCCTTGCTACATTAAGAGAAACAGGCTAGGAAACTTTTTCATGCTTTCCTACGTTCTGTTGAGCTTGCAGTCTTGCTTAAAAGAGGGAGCCAATCTCAGGTGCCGAACCTCAAATTGCTTATTGGAACAGCTGCTGCTTTCAGCTGAGCAAGCAAGACATTCAAGGGTGGCGCTTTCTGGCTCTGATGCTTCAGCCAGTTAAAAATTAGTGTTAGGGATAGCAAATAAGAAACAAAAGAAGACTCGGCTGGTGGTTTGATAGGACCCACAGCCAGAAGCCTCCTTTCCACTTTTAAATGTGGCATAAGGTGAAGGAAATAAGAAAGACCCACATCTGGGCCTTGGCTGCTCCACTTGCTACATATTCTGATGAGACAAAAAGGTAAAAGAGAAGGAAAAGGTGTAACGAATATAAGGGAACAATCTCAGGTCCGAAGGAGAAAAGACTCCGCTGTGATGATTTTAGTACAACACTCACTCACTTGTATTTTCAATATTCTCTGGGCACCCATCATGTGCCATGAGATATGCTAGATATAGTGTGACCAACAGAGACTCGGTTCCTGCCCTCATGGAGCTTACAATCTAGTGGCGGATAGAAACATTAAATGTGTAGTAGAAAAAGGTGTGATGTTTCTTTGTTATGATAAAGAAAATAAATGGGCCATGGGAACATAACAGGGAAGAACCATGGCTGACCTAGTCCGGGGACCAGAAAATAAAGTCCTGCTCACAGAGCAAAAAGGCAAACTAGCAGGAACCCAGAACAGATAGGTTGAGAGCATGACCAGAACTCATCATTCCTGCAAGCATCTCATAAGTGCACTAGAGAGGGCCAGTCAGACACTATGGGTTTGGAAGTCAGATTCCTGGGTTCAAATCTGGTTCTATGAACTGACAAGCTGAGCAAGGTACTTAACCTTGGGGAGCTCAGCGCCTTAGACGTGTATAGGGACAGTAATGCTTACCTTCCAGGCCTACTATTTGAATTAAATTAGTGTGGGGAATAGGACTCAGCATGGTACATGGCCTATGGCAGGTGCTCAAGAAATGATAGCTATATAAAGATTAATCAATGAGAATTGTATTTAAAAAAATAAGGATCTCTTAAACTGCACACACACAGGCCACTTGGTGAGTAAGTGCCAAAATATCTATCAGCAAAAAGATTTAATGAGGCTTAGCAGTCCTGTCCTGTGCAGTAACTTGAGAGTTTGCACAGCAAGAGCCTTCAAAAGTGCTTGCATTAAACACACCCAGAGTAGTCAGCATCTGTTTGCACCAGCAGCGGGAACAGGTACTATCCTTTCCAACCTACCTTGTCTTGTTTTACCCAAAATGTAGTTTCCACCTGCAGTGACTCTATTCCCAGATTTTCCCAGATGAGTTTCCATTTCATTCTTTTCAATAAATAGCATTCGGATAAATGGGATTGCATGCATTTGCCTTTGCAAACCTTCCTTTAAACAAATTCATGAATCAGAAAAATAAAATCCATTGTCTAATGATATGTTGCCAACTTGATATTAGCGAAAATATGGTCATTACAGAGACTTCTATAAACCTGAAAGTCTGGGTTGCAACAGATCAATTTGATCACTACCAGTAGCTTCCTTGATATATGCTGTCTTGTTTTTCATTTCTCTGGTGATGTATGTACATTTTTAAAGTCTGCAATACTTTTATTTGCTGTATATGTGATGGGGACGATAGGCTGCAATGTGTTGTCTCCTTTGAACCTTCGCTTACCTTTAAAATAAATTATCGAAGAAAGCAACAAAATGCAAGTTGATTGGTCTCCCCACTTTAATTTAGTAAGACAGGTCATAATGGCTTTATTCCTTGGCCAGACATGCCAGGGAGCTGTTTTCACATATTAATGTGACATGACTTGGAAGATCATAATAATTATGACAAGATAAAGGAAATTAGTTAAAACTTAATTAAAACCACATGGATAACAAAAAGAGCACTGTATGTTTAGTAATGTGAATTCTTTGTTGCTGGATTGGCAAAAAAAGGAAGACGATGCTTTGCAGTGGACACAAGGGCTCCGAGTCAATAAAGAGCGTTTCGCTCTGGTCTGAAATGATCAGATCAAAATCAGAATCAAAAGGAAATGAGATGGGTGATTCTGCTACCTGTCATCACCCTTCAAGCCACCAGGACGGAGTAAGAGGAAAAGAGTGGAATTTCCATCAACGCAGAGATTGGAAGTCCTTAGTCAGTGGTGACAACATTTAAATGGGCTTATTAAAAAGCTGGCTCTCTAGGGTGCCTGGGTGGCTCAGTTAGTTACGTGTCCAACTCTTGATCTCAGCGCAGGTCCTGATCTCAGGGTCCTGAGTTCAGGCCCCAGGCTGGGGGGCTGTGTGAAGCCCACTTAAAAAAAAATAAATAAATAAAATAAAATAAAGCTGATTCTCAGGATCTAATCCCAGCAGACATTCTGATTTGATGAGTCTGAGTCTGGCATGGCAGTCTTGAAATATTCATTTTTAGCTAGCACATTTTAGTCTTAAAGTCATTTCTAATAAAAAACATATTTGGTTACAATAAACAATGTGGGGAGATACTTTGAGATTATGTAAATACCTGTTCCTCATTAAACTTTTTATCATCCATGTGGATGATTTCGCATCCATGTGGATGAGCCTTGTCTGAAACAGTGATCATACTCATGGTTGCAAAATGGTGGTTTTCTAACTTCTACATTTTTATTAGTTGGCATTTATTTCCTTCTTCTATATCTATAAGTTGGGATATGTAATTTCTTCCTTGTTCCTTTCTCTATATATTTATGGGGATTTTACTGTAAGCATTCTCCCATTGATAATTGATATTGATGTCATTCAACAGGTGACCAGTTGATCACTATCCTTGACTTTTAATGATCACCTTGTCCCATGTTTGACCAGAGGTAGCTTTCAGAGCTGGATCCTGAAACGTTGTAAGCATTTCCTTGTTTTCTGGGCAACATGCTCCAGGATCATCTGAATCTTCCTTAGAATCAGACTTTCTCTAAGGAGGCCTCACTCCTCTTCATGAGGGTCGGTATTTGAAAAGAAACTGCTGCGTTGAGAAGGACCCAGAATCACTGCTATGGCGTTCCTGCCAAAAATGCATAGCCTAAATCAAACCATGAGGTAACATCAGACAAACCAAAATTGATGTGTGTTCCACCAAATAAGGAACCTGTGCTCTTCAAACATATCAATGCCCAGAGAAGCAGAAAAAGGCTGAGGAAATGTTGCACGTGAATGCAGATGAAAGAGACACAGAAACCTAATGTAATGCATGCTCTGTATAGATCTTGATTGGAATCTTTAAAAATTCCACATGAATAATTTGGGAGACAATAGGTGAAATTAGAATTAAGACTGTAGATTAATAATAAATAATATTGTCATAATACTAAATTTTCCCTTCTCTCCATCACAATTCTCTCCAGGGCACTCACCAGCTGGCCAGCCAGCATGGGAATGTCTCTCTTCCTGGCCTCCTCCCCCTTCCCATTCAGGCCTTTCCATCCTCTTTATCACCTCCTACAATTGGAAGGGCAGAACATGAAGTTCAAAGCTCTAAACAGAGCTGTTTTGACAATCACGGCCATAATTAGGTCTTGTCCACCTAACTGACATGCTTCATCCCAGTCCAGTTTCTGGAATAATCCTGAGCCCTCTGGACCTTTGAGCACATGAGATATGGTGCTTTAAGGCAATCATCAGGATATAAATGCTTATCTTTACTATTTGAGTTTAATAAGCTCTTTGTTATGTCTGGGGGTGTACAAAACTTATAAAAAGACAAAGATAATATATCATTTGCTGTTCATCGACACTAGGGGACACAGAAGAATCAGTGTAGAAAGACATAATGTGGGTCCGAAAAAACTAGAATATGAATCCTGCCTCATCTACTTTTCAACCTTGTATGTTAAACAAATCACTTAACCTTTCCAAGCATCTGTTTCCTCAGCCCAAAACTGGAATAGCAAAATCTCCATCATCAGGTAGCTGTTCAAATTAAACATAATAATGATGTAGGGTTGTGATTTTCAAACTTAAATGTGTATGTGAATTTCCTTGGGATTCTTGTTCCAATGCAGCTTCTGACTCGGTAAGTCCAGGGCAGGGCCTGAGATGCAGCATTTCGACAAAGCTCCCAGGCAATGCTGAAGCTGCTGGTCCCTGGACCACACTTGAGAGTAGCAAGAATTTAGGACACTGAGGAGAATGGCTAATGCAAAGCACATTCCATGCAAGTTTGTTTTTCTCTTTCTCCTCTACCCTACCACTTATGCATTTTTGAAAGAAGTTGCTAAGAAAAACCAATCAAAAGAGGACCAAAAAATAGTCTAAGAAATTCACAGCTCTCCACTAGAGGTTGATTAGGGTCAAAAGAAGATATATTTAAACCTAATTAAGATAAAGGATTCCTCGTTAGGCTGAGAGAAACTCTAAGAGTAAAAGCTCTGAGGACACATTGACTTCTGTCAGATTCCTGTCAGAAAAATGTTCCTTCAAGGAAGCGCACTGACAGCCTTCAAGAGTGATAGTCCTGACTACAATTCTGAAGACATTTTTAATATTATAAAACTCAGGAAATCATAATAATACCTTATACCAATCAATTGTTTTAGACTTCACAAGCCCTTTTGGTTATATGAATGCATCCCAGCCCTCACTTCTTAAAGTTTCATCAAATTGGAGGTTATGCTCTCCTTCGGCATAGGAGCTATGCCTTCTTCATGTATGTATCCCAAACATTTGGCAAAAGCCTGGCATCTAGCAGGTATTTGACAAATACTTATTAGAAAAGAGATTTTCCCCTGGTCTCCTAATACATAATATTGCATTTCATTGAATCTAAGTGTCCATCAATTATACAATACTAGTTTATGTGTCTCTAAGGGGGAAAATGCTACCATTTAAACCTTGTGTGCCATTGATTGGAAGATACCACTCAATTTCAGAGATATTAAAATGGGGGGGGGGGGACGTGCACTTCAGAATCGAGAAATCGTAGTAGCTTTGCTCTCCTATGGGGTCACCCACACAGTGCAGACAGAAAATGGTTAATAGCAAAACTTTAGGGTTGCTGAAGATAACTTGAGGGAGGAAAAGAAACAAATAAGGACAGGGAGATGTTTCTGTATAACAGAGAATATCATAGATTCAGCAACTTGAGGGCAGGTGGCAATCTTTCTCAGATTGTAATCAAGTTGGCAGCCATCTTCCCTCAGGAAAAAGCACTGGTGGACTCCTGGCTTCACAGCAAAAAGCATGGACCAAGTGAAGGGCAAAATCCATAAGACACTGCTCAGAGGCTGCGACATTGTGATTTAAAATAAAAATATACATGTGGTCATTCAGATGACCAAAACACATTTGTCATATATATTTAGTCTTTGTCTACAGTTTCATAGACTCACAGTTCCAAAACCCTTGGAATTTCCTTGGTGTGGACAGTGATAAAGGGGTCTCTTGTTGTGTTAATAAGATGACTTTTAGACCCCACCTTGGTTGCCAAGGGAGCCAACCATGTGACTAGAGGGTTAACTTTCAGTCCCACTTCCCCATCCCTCACACTTCACCTCTGTTGGAGAAGACCCAGACTTTGAATCAATCGCCAATGGCCATTGATTTAATCACCAATGAGTGTGTAGTAGAGCCTCCATAAAAACCCAAGAGGACAGATTCAGAGAACTTCCAGGTTGGTGAACACATGGAGATGTGGAAAGAGTGGCATACTCAGAGAGATCACGGGAACTCCTTGCCCCGTACCCTGCCTTATGCATCCTTTCCATCTAGCTATTCCTGCATTACATCCTTCTATAATAAACCAGTGATTTAGTAAGTAAAATGTTTCTTTGAGTTCTGTGAGCCACTCTGGCAAATTAACTGAACCTGAGGAGTGGGTCATAGGAACCTCTGATTTATAGCCAGTCGGCAGAAGTACAGGTAACAACTTGGGCTTGCAACTAGTGTCTGAAGCCCAAAAAAGGAGGTCATGGGAAACTCCAAATTGTAGCAGTCGGTCAGAAGCACAGGTAAGAACCTGGGCTTGCAATTGGCATCTGAAGTTGGCAGGGGGCTGGGGGCAGTCTTGTAGGACTGAACCCTTAACCTGTGGAATCTGATGCTGTCTCTGGGTAGATAATTGAGTTGCATTGTAGGACACCAGCTGGCATCCAAGAAGTGCTTGGTGTTGTATGGAAAGGCCCCCTACACACGTACACATGTGGAAAATCGGTCCAAGAACCTAATTCAGAAATGACTTGTCCTTTAACAGAAAGCATCCTGAAGGAGAAGAAAGGGGAGGAGGAGAAGGGCAGGAGGGGAAGGGGCAGGGAAGGGATCTCATTGCTGTCTCACCACACGGACCTACGTAATAGCTATCAGAGGAACCCAGAGCTATAGAATTCAGCAAGTAAGGATGTTTGGAGCCATTGCAGAGAAAGAGATGAAGAACTCAACCACTGGTATGAAAACCTCAATTCAGAGCACACTCCTTTCTGCTCTGGGTCGGGGAACCATTTCTTATACGGTCAAATGAGGCTCTCTCAACAGGTGATCATGTTGAATGCCAGACTCTAGGGCCCAGTAAGACAAACAAAGAAATCCAAGTGATCCCTGAATGAGGTTATCCCTACCTGGGTGAGCGCCACATCACCACAACTCAAAGTGACACCAACACCCCATGCCGCTCTGCAGCTGCCTTTATTTGAGTTGAAAGGACACCTGTTGAGGTTCTCTCTCTAGCAATGACCTTGGGCAAGTGACTCTGGGCTTCCATTTCCTCCTCTATAAAATGGCAAGAGTACCAGTCCTCTCCTCACCCTGAGGTGAGGATGATATAAGGTAATTCATGAGAAGCTTTGGAACAGTGCCTGGCATAAGACAATCACTCAACGAATGGCAGTTATTCTTACTATTATTGTCTGACATACAATTGCTCATTAACTGACACAATGACATGACTTAATGCTGGGTTAGTGAACATGCAACAGGTAGCACAGGCCACCAGTGCTCCCAAATTCCTAGCAGAGAAAAAAAAAAAAAAGTTGAACTTGCATAAACAACAGAGAAATGGGAAAAAATCACAACAGTTAGAAAGAATCAACTGCAGGAAACCGGGAGCCTGGCCTTCCAAGAACCATGACCAAGCCACTTCTCACGAAGGAACCTTGCAGCTACAACAGCTCAGGGACCAAAGGGATGGTGGCCCAACCCATGGGCTGCAGCTCTGTATCTCTCTTTGGGATGCAGATCGTGCACTGTGTAATCTGTCTTGTGCACAAAAACATTAACCTCTGGAATCAAATGTGTCTGTTAATAAACCAACATGCCGCTCACACTCGTCGGCCCCCCGCCCAGCGCCCCCACCCCCAACCCCCGGAGCCGCACTGCAGGCACATCTCATTTGTCAGCTGGTTCAACTGCTTAGGCACGACATGATTTGGAAATGTGAAAGATCCCAAATTATCTTATCCTGAGGTGACAAATCAAGTACAGTGCCCACAAGCCCAGACAGTTTACATGCCAAGTAAACAAAACGCCACCGAAGTGAGAGTATCAATCTCCTAACAGTTTAGGAAAAACAAGTTTATTTCTTATCTGAAAGATTAATGAACCAGGTTGGAACCTCACCTCTAATTGTGGCTGAACAGAAATTAGGTGCTGTTTTTAATCTATTCTGCAGTAACATAATAATGTCATGTCACAAAAGTTCATAAAGAAAGGGTCTACACTTATCTTTGGAATTCTTTAAAGTACCCAGAGACTAGCCATTAATGTAAAAATTTTACATTTTCCTCAGCTATACTGCTGGTTGTTTTTTTTTAAATTAGGTCTAGAGAAACTGATAAAATATCTTCTTACTAAATAAGACTTTGTTTTCCTACTATAGACATAACTATAAAGAATATATATTTATATAGCATATTACTGGTATATTTTTAACAGCTATTGATACTGTATTTCTTGCTGACACTTTGCTGAGCGTGTTTGTCCCTAGGTTTATATCCTCCACTCGATCCACCTTGCTTCTGGAGCTGAGCTGAGACACAGACCCTGGAAAATCTGGACAAGCGAGGAGGAAATGGAAGAAGGGGAAGAAGGACAGAGGACTCGGCTGCCTTTAGGAGAGATAACCACCAGAGCCGACTGAATGCTTTTGGAGGCTCAATCGCAAAGGACAACACCTTTTCTATCTTAAAATTCTATCAAAAACAGTTGTATATTTTTTAATGAAACTTCACCTGGTTAGAGCTTTTTTCCACATGAAATGCATAATGTATTTTTCCTCCATGTTCCATCAACAAGATCCTGAGTAAGTACCAGGGAAAGATTCATCCGGAGGAAAAATCAATTTGATTAGAGAAGCAACAGACAGTAATGTATACAGAAGAGGCAACACCAACATTTCCTAGTAAATCCCCAGCTGGGGAGGTAGGCTGGAGTCTTGGGCCATGACTACACTTCTGATTTGAGCAATGGAATTTGGATACAAGATCAAATTGGATTGTCTGTGTTATATTTATGTGTAAACTGATTTAAAAGGAAAATTATCATGAACCAACACAGAAGTTCAGCCATTAGTCTAGGTGATGAACTGTTCTCACTTAATAGCCCAAGAAGTTCTAAACTAGGCTCATCTAAGTGAAATAATCTTCTAGCCTGTGTGTGTGTGTGTGTGTGTGTGTGTGTGTGTGTGTGTGTTTATTTTTCAATTGAGGTATCATTCCATGTCTGAATTATCCAAGCCATGCATAGTCAACACTTGGCAAACGTTGAGATATATTAATATGTAAAATAGACTTTTTTACTAAGGGGTGGATGATCAAATAACTGCAGGAAACCCTAATTTTAGAAGGAATTAAAAAACTATGGAGGAAGGAAGAAGCCCAGAATATATAATTTCCTTTGTGACCACCTTACTTCTTGTACCAAAGAAAGTTACAACAGGTGCATGGAAACTGCACATCAAAGATTTCTGACTGCCGCCTGAAGCTTCTGTCATTCTGGGGGTGTAGCTATCTGGAACACTCTAGTCAAGCCTTTCTCAGTCTTGTGCTTGTTGGTAGGGGACACAAGTCTGATTCTGCTTCTGAGAGCAGAGGAAAGCATTGAAGAACTGAACTGTCTTTGTTCATGGCTCTGAAATATGCCCAGCAACTAGAAAGCCTTAAGAGAAATCCACAGAGTGAGCATCTTTCTTTCTTCTCACCAATAATATCAAACCAAAAGAATGTATTCATCCCTCACCAATAAGGACAATAAAGAATCGTATGTAAGATCTATATAAAGGCACTAGAATAAGTGCCTCCCTAAAAGAATAAGAAGACAGCACACAGCTTAATGGAGAAGGAAGATCTGGAAGCAAGTAATTAGGTATACTGAGTGTTCCTCTCAGATAAATGAAAAGTGCTATGTGACATGAAAAAGGAATCCAAACCTCTATACAGAAGTCATGGAAGTCTTCATGAAAAGGGGTCATTCAACTTGGGTTGTAAATGACAAGCAGGAACTGGTCATTTGGAGAAGCAAGGAAAGAGCATTCTAGCATAAAGAAACCGCATCACAAAGGCACTGAGACATTCAAGTGCAGAATGTGCACTCCCTATCTCTGAACAGCAAGCAGTATGGGAGCACAAATAGAAGATGAAACCAGAAAAGTAGAAGACAGGTTCCCAAAATCTTATTTACCATGGTAAAGAGTATGGAGCTATCCTAGGGATGAAGTGGAAAGCCAATGGAAATTTTAAATAAGGGGAGTAATAAAATGAGATTGCATTGCTGGGGGCTATGTAGAGGATGCAAGAGAGGGGAAAACACTTATTGAAGCTTTTGTAATTTTCTAAGTAGGAGATGATGCTGGCCTGATTTGAAGTATTAACAGCAGGAAGAAACAGAAGCAAATCAGAAAGACATTTCTGATTTAGAATTGTAGGACACATTGTCCAATTAAATAGGAGAAATAAAGAAGGAGAGGAGAAATGGATGATGTCAAGATTTTAATCTTGAATGGTTGGATGGAAATTGACATCATTAATCAAGAGGAATCAGGCTTGCACAGACTGAGTTTGAGATGCCAAAGGTAAGTCAAACACCGATGCCCAATAGAGAGTGGGAAATATCAGTCTGGTTAGTAAATATTGTCAGTAGTGGATCCTTACGACTTACTTAATTCCTGAAATGTTTAGGAATTTTGACAAGTCTGCAGAGAGAGTGAAAAACATAAACTATGTGCTCTTGGAACTTCTATTTCTAGAACAAGTGTAACAAAGAAAAACCAGTGTCAAACATGGTAGGTATCAACCCATCTATATCAATATTCACTTTAAATATGAATGGTCTAAATACACCAATTGAACGGCAGAGATTATAAGTGTGGATTTAAAAACTCAACTACATGTTGTTTATAAGACATTCACTTTAAGTATAAAGACATTGACAGGTTAAAAGCAAAGGGGTACAGAAAGATATACCATGCTAACGTTAATCGAAAGAAAACTACCATAGTTAATTTCAGACGAAAATGTCCCCATGCATTGCCAAAAGTATCCTAAGAGGGAAAATCCCCTTTGGCTTAAACCACCATCATCTCCTAGCAGAACACCTTCAATAACTCCTTAATGGGTCCCTTTTTATTTACTCCTGGCCTCTAACAATCCATTCTACACTGCAGCCAGTATCTTTAAAAACCCAAACCTCATGTCATCCTGCTGCTTAACATGTTCAATGGCTTCCCCTTATTTTTAAGGCAAAATTCCAAATTTGTTAACACAGCCCCTAAGGTTCTACATGTTCTGACCCCAGCATTCATTCCAGGTGCATTTCACATCATCCTGGCTTTGTTCTCTATACTTCAGCCTCATTAACCCTTCCTGTTCTTCAAACTCAGCCTGTTTCCTTCCACTCCAGAACCTTTACACATGTTGTTCCCTCTGCTTGGAACTCTCCCACCATCACTCCCTCTCCACCTGCCTAGTTAACAGGTCTTCACATATGACCTCCAAAATTTACCTCTTCCAAATCAGTTCTGGTTCCCCTTTTGCAATTTCCCAGGACCCAGTGCCGCTGTTTTATAGCGCTTGCCACAAATGTACTTCATTAGTGAATGTGAAAATATTTGTTTCATATCTGTCCCTCCTGTTAGATTGTAACAGAGATTTTGTGTCCTCTGTTTACCTCACTATATCCCCAATGCTTAGCACAGCTCCCAAGCCATAACAGGCCCTCAGTAAATACTTAGTGAATGAATGAATGAATGAACAATACCTTTGTAAACATAATTTTAGGACAGTATAAAAGTCAGTATAGGTCATGATTATAATTCATCCAGCCATTCTCTTATTTTTTTCATTTAGATTATTTTCAAATGTTTACTATTACAGTAAAGATAGAGAGGAAGGTGTAAAAATGAAATAAAATATTATTCAAACATCTGAAATTTCTCTTAGGGGGAAGCTTTCTTCGGGGAAAATCCTTGATTTGAGTTTGGGGGTCTGTAACTGTGTATGGTGATGGATGTTAACTAGACTTACTATGGTGATCATTTCACAAAATATTGAATCATTATGTTGTATGCCTAAAAGTAACATAATATTGGGTGTCAATTACATCCCCAAAAAAATAAATAATTTTTTTTAAAGTTTGGGGTAGATTGATATTTTAGGAAGTATATGGCAACTGGTCCCCAAAACTTCAAAGAAGGGGAATTAACTGCTCTTCTAAAACAGGGAGATGAATTTTCTTGTTGTTCTAGAGGGAAAAAGTAAAAGTGAGAAAAGAGGAGAGCCATGATTTAATGGTGGGTACTGACTGGGGACAGGCCATGAGAGGGTCCCTGATCATAAGGTGGCCAAACCCTAGAGAACAGAACATAGTTTGCAGTCTACCTGTCCCCATGAATCTTAACTTTTAGACAATGTTTTTGTTGAGGATTTTTCCCCAGAACTAACAAAGGGCTTGGATTTCATGTCTGGATTGACATGTAATAAAAGAAGCTGTGTGAAAGAAGCAGGAAGCAGGAGGCAGACAGTCAGAACATCTCCCAATTTCACCCCGCTCTCCAAAGGGCAAGGTCAAGAAGGCTGCTCACATCTGGGTTGAAAAAAAAAAAAAAAAAACCTCTGAAAACAAACCTTTGGCATTCTCTCGATAGATGATAGATAGATAGATAGATAGATAGATAGTTGATAGATAGATAGAGATAGAGATGATTGTCTCTTTTAGAATACATTTCCAAAACCGGAATGACTGGATAAAAGGTTAAACACACATTTAAGGTGAAATTATTTCTAGCAATTTATGTTCCCACTTTTTTTCAGTAGAAAATTCTAAAGAATGAAGCAGCAGCATTCTTAGAAATGGTTGTCTTGGATTACAAATTCCAGTTCCTTCTGGGTAAAAGTCATCTCCCTTCTATTCTTTGAAATGACACACACCATAAGTCCTTAATAAATGACTGTGGAATTAAATTCCTAGCACTTCTGGTGCTTAAAACTAGCTATTTTTATATGGACTTTTTCCCCCTGTATTTCTAAGAAGACTGCAATATGTCTTGATTTTTTAGATCATAAGTCCCCCCATTCCCTGACTTATAAATATCTCAAGTCTTCAAAATCATGTTGTGTATTTTACAAGAATCTTGGTTGTGTGAAATTTCCAATTCTGTTAAAAACTTGTTTTTTAAAGGATCTTAACATACCTACTCGTAACTAGCATAATAAATTCACAATGATTACCTAAATCTTTCTGACATTCAAGTAAGAGTTTGTTTGTGTTTAGTTTTTTAAAATGTACAATTATTTTTAGCCCGTACTCCTTTTTTCAACCTACTTTGATTTTCCTTTTTACTATACGTTATTAAAAATATAGCCTATATGGTAATTAGCCATATGGCTGACAACACAAAAAAAAATTAGAACAATAATTTCAGAATTGTTCAAGGAGTCATTTTTTTTTTTTGGACTCTGTTGACCTAAATTAGAAAAAGAAAATGTATCTTTAAGAAAAAAAAATTAACCTGGAATAACCTTCTCAATAGCCATTTCGTCTTCTATCTATATCTTATCAAAACTTTAAAGGGTTTTTTAAATCAAAATTATTCTCTTTCTCCAATTGATTCTTTGGCCTAATGTATTTGTGGTTGGCTTAGGGCACAACAATGCCACCTTTAGAAATATATTCTACCGTTATAACCTCACCAAGATTCGTGTACAAGAAGGTTTATTGTATAATCTGTAATATCAAAAATCAGGAAACCATGTAAATCTTCAACATTAGGAGGACAGTTAAATAAATTGCAACCAATAAAAAAAAGAATGAGATATAACTATATGTGCCAATACAAAATTCATTGTAAGACATATTTTAAGTGAATAAACAGCAAAACATTGTGCATACTGTGTTTTGTATGTTTGGATTATTTCTACTGGATTATTCATAGTAATAAGAAACTCATAATAATTGCTGTTTCTAGGGAAAGCAGGTAGGATGTGGTTTTGAGATGGAAGAAAAGCTTATGTTTCATTGAAATGTTTTCATTTTTTACCATGAACATATATTAGTTTTTAGTTAAAAGTAGACAATCAGATGGAGGGGAGGAGGAACTTTGGGCCTATATTTCATGAAAACAATCAAAATCCTATAAATTTGGACCAATGGTAATCAATCCAAATTGTAGGTTGGCTGCTAATTTATCTCTGATCAGCAGCATTTCTACCTCTCCCCAGATCTTACTAAGATTTTAACCGCATGCCAATCATGTACTCAGTCATTCATTCACTGAATCATTCCATCTGTGCTGATTGGGCCTGTGCTCTCCCAGGCCCATCCCAGGATGCAGAAACCCAGCGGTGAGCAAGAACAGAGACAGGTCCTGACCTCACTGAGCTTATGGTCTGCCATCAAAGTAACTGGAGAGATGAGGAGGAGTGCTGGGGGAGCACTTGAAAGGGCTTCCACCAGGCTAGGCATCTGGGAAGACCCCTAAGGAAGGATGTTTAAGGCGATACCTTTAAGATATGTGGGAGTTAACTAGGTGACCGGGGAGAGAAAGGCTGTTCTAAGAAGAGATGGGCGGATGGTCTCTAGGAGGACATGGCTCTGGGGCACAGGAGAGCGCTGCATTGAGAGACTGAAAGACATCTAGAGCAGATGAGACATCAGAAGAAAGGACAGGAGCAGTAAGGCTGCAGAGACCATCAGGGAGCAGGTCGTGGGACCTCGGACCTCACTCAGATGATGAGAACCACCGCAAGGTTTGAAGCGGGTGTGTTAGTTTCCCAGGGCTGCTGTAACCAATTACCACAAGTCGGGCGGCTTAAGAACACAATTCTCTCATAGTTCTGGAAATGTACTCTCTCATAGTACTGGAGGCCAAAAGTCTGAATCCCGGGTGTCCACAGGGCCATGCTCCCTCTGCATGCTCCAAAGAAGGACCCTTCCAGACCTCTTCCTAATGTCAGGTGGTTGCCAGCAGCCTTTGGTGTTCTTCAGCTTATAGACGCATCGCTCCAATCTCTGCTTCTGTCGTCCCATGGCATTCTCCTCTTTGTGTCTCTGTGTGTCTGTATCCCTGTGTCCCTGTGTCCCAATGTCACTCTTCTGATAAGGACACTGTTCATATTAAATTTAGGGTCCACCTTGATCCAGATTGACTTTATCTTAACTTGATCACAACTGCCAAGACTCTATTTCCAAATAAGGCCACGTTCACAGACTCCACGTAGACATGAATTTGGGGAGGACACTATCCAACCCAGTGCAGCAAGGAAATGATATGATCTGATTTGAATTTTAGGAAAACTATCCTGAAGGTATTAGGGGACAGGGAGGGGGCAAGACTGGGAAGACAGATTAATTTCATATGCATCTTTATTATTTTGGAAATGTGAGGTTTATTTTGAATGTCAGACATTGAGCTAAGTGCTGTTTCCATGATATCTCATTCAGTCCTCATAGAGCCATGTGAAGAAATTCAGAGCGGCGACTTTACCTGTCCACGATCACGCAGATCTTCAAACCCATATCCTGCAGACTCTGGAATCCAGAAGCTTTCCATCACCCCAGACTCAAAACTGAAAACAAAATGATGAGAATGAGAATCCTTTGACATGGGTTTCCAGGAGGAAGAAACTATTGCCCACTAACAAGGTTCTGTTTGCAAGCACACTTCATATTCTTTATGCAAAGCCAGGGCAAAAGGTGAACAGCCAACACGTCCTGAAGAGCAGTCGTGTTGTAACGCGAAGGAATCTGATGGTTCCAATCACACGGCACGATGTCCAGTGATTCACGCTGGGTCAGAAATGTTCTTTTAGGGGCGCCTGGGTGGCTCAGTCCGTTGGGCGGCCGACTTCGGCTCAGGTCATGATCTCGCGGTCTGTGAGTTCGGGCCCCGCGTCGGGCTCTGTGCTGACAGCTCGGAGCCTGGAGCCTGTTTCAGATTCTGTGTCTCCCTCTCTCTGACCCTCCCCCGTTCATGCTCTGTCTCTCTCTGTCTCAAAAATAAATAAACGTTAAAAAAAATTTTTTTTAAAGAAATGTTCTTTTAAGAAAAGACCTAAGTAAAATCCGTGCTTCACAAACACGAACCCATATTAAAATAAGCCTGCTTTTTATAAGATGAAGAAACTTGAAGCCATTATCTGAAAACTCAGAGGACAGAAATGAATTCGGAGGAAAAAGAGGTTAATTGGTGGGAATTGTTCGGACTGGTAGCTGATATTGATCAGAAGCACTGACTGCTGGATCTTCTCCCTCTTAGTTGCTTTACCTCCATAGTCCACAATTTTAAAGGTGGATTGAAATTTTAGGAGACAATGAAGGCCAAGGTTTTCTCACTTGAGCTCAGCATTTTTCTGAAGGAGGGAGGCATGAATATTCTGGCTGTAGGTTACAGTTTTCAGCACCTATTACAATTTTGTAATCTCAAAATCTGACCAGAACACCTAACTTTCAATTTTTTCATTTTGTTCCATGTCTTTTCCCTGCAATATTAAAAGAGAAAGGGAAAGAGGGGGGGGGGCAGGGGTCATGCAGAGAAAGGAAAAAAACTGAAAGAAGAAAGTAAATACGAGTTCCCAAAGGGAGGGGAAAACAATGGTCCAATCGACTATTGTGAGATTCATTATCAGTTAAATAAAAATAAAAAATACAAACTTTTAAATCAAGCTTATTTTTTTAAAAACTGATTCCTAAAAATAAAGAATAAATGTGTTTAAAAGCAATTAATAAGGAATTTTTATCTAGGAAGTGAGCGATTTTTGTGCAGAGGGGGGAAAAAAGGCTCCAGGCTTTGCCTCATCTCCTAGAAGCATCCCATATTCTTAGATGTGACGTTGCCTTGGTAACCACAACTTGGTGACCTCGTTATTTCAACCTAATCCTGCTTTGAAATTATAGTCGCTCCACCCTTTTGCCTGGCTAGCCTGATAACATAATCATTGTAAATGAGGATGGGAAAAAACAGCAGGATACAGTCCCTCCGGTGACACAGGACCAGTCTCACCTTATCATGGAAATAGACGAACAATTAAACGGCATGAATCTAAAACCCTAAAAGTGGATTTTCTTATTTTTTATATGGCTTGTTATGCTTATTTTCAAAACCTACTGGTTGATTCAATAGAGCAGGGTATCTTGATGCTACTATATGAAAATGGAAATTTCCTATTGGTGTTAAAAGAAAAAATTAAGGAGAGCTAAACAGTCAAAGGTGAAGTTCTTAATTATGCATTTGTTTTGCCCAACAGCCAAATAGAAACAGGAATCAGAATATAATTTTTGAACAAATAGTGCAGCAGCACCCAGGTTTGCTTGCCCAGCCTAACTTCCTCTGGCTAAAGCCCCACAAATCAGCTGTCCTCTTGAATTCAGATTCCTTCCAGAACAAAGGAGTCTTAGGAGACTGCAATGCCCAAATTCGGAAGGCAGCAAGTGTAAATAAACATAGTTTAAAGGACATGTAATTAACTCATTTGTTTCAATTTGGGTGCTTTGAGATGTCTGTCCTGCTGGGAAACGGAGGCAAATTCCATCCTTTTTCTTGCTCATTTCCTTCTTTTTATTTGTTTCCCCTTTGAGTTCCAAAATGGTTAGGCACAAAAGCACTGGGTTCAGATCTCAATAAAATGTTTACGCTGCGCCCCAGTTCATATGTTGAGGAGTCTAGGGAGCTGTGGGACCCTGTCTCTTAGGCTCCAGGGTGCCCCTAGGCTTCCCCTCCAGGAGAACCTCCCTATTTCTGAGTGCCCCAGCCCAGCTTGACCACTGTCTTTCCAAGGGATCCCAATGATGGTACTTGGGGGAGGGGAAGAGTTGTGTGACTTGGGTATCACAACCCCCCCAAATTCTCTTGGTGGCAAAGATCCCACTTCCTCTGCCTCTCCACTTTGTTCTTCCCAAAGAATAACACTTTGATACGGGTGGATGTGGTATTGGTCTCACAGTTGGGTGTCAGTGATGGCTCACAGGTGAGGGGCCAGTTCCCAGTCAGGGCCATTATCCAGATGGAAGCCTGGACTATATCTGGATATGCCCAGGGCATAATGCTCTAGGCTGGTATCCCTTCCTCTCTGCAAAAAATACAACTATTACCACTTATTTCTTAGAACTTTCAACAGTGTGAGGAAAGTTGTAACTTCTTCAAGAAACTATGCCACATAAATTAAAGTTTTACTGTCAGAATGACACTATCAAATCTCTTTAGAGAAATAAGTTGGAGGAGTGTGCATTTGACTTAAAAGCGTATCTTTCCTTTTTCTGAGAGATGAGTCAAAAGTGGCATTTTATAAAGTGTGAGTTCAAATTACACTTCATGGGGCCACTGGAAGCCCACTCTTCTCTTGCTCACTCTAACCACAAAGAGTAAAAATATAATAACAGCTAACATTTAGGAAGTTCTCACACTATCATTAGCCCCATTTTGCAGAGGAGAAACACAGGCACAGACAGCGAGGTAACCTGCACAGGGTCCCGAAGCCAGCAATGTGCGCAGCACAGCCAAGGTTCAGATGCCCTTAGCTACTCTGCTATTCGGCCCCCACGGAACCTAACTGTAGAGCCAGAACCAATGGATGGACTCCGTGCGTAGACACATCACAACTCCCTGAGAAGAAATTTCCAAATAATTCAAGCTGTCCAAAGACAGAATAGATGGTCCCAACAACAAAGGAAACACAAAGTATAAAATCTAAGACCAAATACCCTTGGCCTCTCAGTACAGATCTGAGTATAAATATTACATCCTACTGCCCTTTAAGTATTCATCAGATGGGATACTTTTGTCCTGGGGCGGGGTGGGGGGGGGGGTTCTTAAATGAATGACATAGAGAGAGAGATGGAAATTCATTGGCAGATCAAGCACCTGTGTAGGGATGAGCAAAGAAGAGGAAATACACGTGGTAAGATGAAGGTAAGGGACTGATAATTGATAGGTTTTGGTCTAGACTGAGAACCGAGAGACTCAGACAGTTACCATGAGGGTCCAAGATGACGACTCCTCCAGAAATAGATACAAAGGCACAGATCATGAGATAAACATAAAGAGCTATGATCGCACAATTCGCTGGGAGTGTGGCAGTCTCCCAACTAAGGGACAAAATGCTGGTAGATGAAAGGACTTTACGTACTATTTGAGCCAGAAAGAAACAAGGATGAAAAGGAGGACAAGAGTAGCTGGAGGGCAGAGACGGGAATTTGCGAAGAGAAGGTATAGCAACGGCAGAGCTCAAACAACAAGTGTCCTGGCACATTTCTCACACACCTTCCTTCCATTCTGCACCCAGTGGGCTCACAAATCACCAGATCACCTTGCCTGTTCCACACCTCCTTCCCTCTGCCTAGAGTCCCCTCCATCTCCCCCGTCACTCCTCTCTTGACTCTCCTTCAGCTTTGTGCTTTGCGTTTCTTCCTGCAAAAACCCTTTCTGGACTCCCCCCCATCCCACACGCTGAGTCTCTTTCCTTTTCTTCTCCAAACATTCTATCCTTTCCCTACCTCTATATTGCCATTGTCCTTGCCCTGTGTTCCCTATCACCACCATCACACCATAAACTTAGAAACCCTGTGAAGGTAAGAACCATGACATATATACAGTGCCTGGAACACTTAGTAGGCACTCAATACATTCATTCATTCATTCACTCAACAAATATTTAGTGAATATACATTCAATGGCAGGCAGTGGAGTAGAATAAGACACAAAAGCTCCTCACCTTCATTCTTGGGAAGAGGAAAGGGTTTTTTTAATCAGGTAAAGAAAAGCCAACAAGACGGTTATAGATTGTTACAAATGGCATGACATAATTAACAGGATGATGGCATAGAAAAGGAAAATCTTCTTTTAGTCCCACCTCTTTGGATCCTTGGAGAAATCTGTCACCTGCAACCTGAAGCCCCATTCGTTCTTCCTTGGGACACTCATGGAGGGCTTGCTAGGCATCAGACACTGAGACCCTCAGGGAGATTTCAGGCCAGTGAGGAGAACCAACAAGTAAGCCAGGGATTCCAATCATGGTTACAAGGGCAATGACAAAGATATTTACCTGGGGCCATTGTATAATGGAGGAGGTAAAGGGATAATACATAGAAGACTGCAGAAAAGGGCTTTGGAAGGGCTTCTGATGAAGGCGACATTGACCCTGATGATTCAGAGCATCAAGATTTCTGGGGCCAAACTGCCTGGGTTTGAATCCCACCCCCCACCACTTATTAACTGTGGGACTTAGATGAGTTACTTAATCTCTCTGTGCCCTCAGTTTCCTCATCTGTAAAATGAGAGTAATGACAATACCTTACAAGATAGTTGTGAGAATTAAATCAGTTAGTATATGTCAACTATTTAGAACAGGATGAGCACGTGTGTTGACCATTATTATCACTTTTCAGGATGTAAGTTAGCTCAATGAAGGGGCACCTGGGTAGCTCAGTCAGTTAAGTGTCCAAGTTCAGTTCAGGTCATGATCTCCTTGTTCATGTGTTCAAGCCCGGCATCAGACTCCCTGCTGTCAATGCAAAGCCCACTTCAGATCCTCTGTCTCCCTCTCTTTGCCCCTCCCCTGCTCTCTCTCTCTCACTCAAAAACAAATAAACATTAAATTAAAAAAAAAAAAAAAAGAGCTCATTGAAGGAGAGGTAGAGAAGACATTCCAGGAAGAATAAAAGAAAGAAGATGCTGGGTCGCCTGGGTGGCGCAGTCGGTTAAGCGTCCGACTTCAGCCAGGTCACGATCTCGCGGTCTGTGAGTTCGAGCCCCGCGTCAGGCTCTGGGCTGACGGCTCAGAGCCTGGAGCCTGTTTCCGATTCTGTGTCTCCCTCTCTCTCTGTCCCTCCCCCGTTCATGCTCTCTCTCTGTCCCAAAAATAAATAAACGTTGAAAAAAAAAAAAAAGAAAGAAGATGCCAGGTCAGTAGGTCAGCAGGCTCTGCCTCTGTCCCTGAATGGTCATGAGGGAGACATTGTGCCCAGCACTGTCCTATAGCTTACAGACAGACCCAGGAGAAATAGAAGATGTGGTCTCTATCCTCTAAGACACTATATCTTAGAGGATATAAACACACAAGACTAAACATATAAGAAAATAATTAAGAAGCATCCAAGATAACATAACCAGGGCTGAACTAGGGGGACAGACACCAGTGATGCTAACAAGAAAAATATCAATCGTAGGATCCGCGTGTTTACAATGTGCCAGGCACTGGGCTACACACTTCACGTGCTTTTCATGCTCAAGTCACCCTACAAACCTAGGTTACATGACTTTCTCCAATGACAAAACCTCCAGGAGATTTCAGAGAAGGAAGAGACGAACCAAAAAGCCTCATGAGAACAATAAAGCTTGAGCAAGGCCTTGAACAAAGGAAAGATTATGAACAGAGAGATGGGGGGATTAGGGACGAGGTCAGGGCAGTCTGATGGAAATATAATATGAGCCACGAATACAAGCCACATGTGTAACTTTTAATTTTCTAACAGCCACATCTTTTAAAAATAAAAAGAAGCAGGTGAAATTAACTTTACAGAGTATTTAGTTAGCATTTATTTAATGTATTATTTCAACATGTAATCAGTATAAGAAATTATTAACAAGATATTTTTCATTATTTTTTCTTAGAAAAAGTCTTGGAAATCTGATGTGTATTTTACGTTTACAGCACTTACCATTTTCAAGTAACCATATTTCAAACACTCGAGAGCCACACGCAGCCGATGGCTACCATCTTGGACAGCAGAGTCAAGAGGGAAGAAAGAACCGGCATGGACTGGGTCTTACCAGGTCGCAGTCACTTTTCACACATTATCTAACTTTCCTCACCACCCTCTTGGGAAATACAAATGGGGACACTGAGACTCTAAGAGATTAAGTCAACAGCTCAGTAGGATTTAAACCCAAACCCCACCAATTCTGAGCTGGGGCACTTACGCTGGAACTGACTGCAGCAAATGCCCCCAGGGGCTGTGCGCTATGAAGCAAGATGATGCCTGAGCAAGGAGAAACTACCAGATCCCGGGGTCTTCTTCTGAGCGACTTCCTCCCCAACCCCCAAAGCCCACACAGGGCTTACACACCCCTCCTGGATTTGGAAGAGGAGAGGAAAGCAAGCAAACCTTACCCTTCCCTGTGAGGTAGCACCGAAAGCCCTCGCCCTGCTCCTGAATAGCTAAGCCACTAGAGGGTATGCAGGAGGCAAGGAAGGGCACCTGTGGTCCATAAATATTTAACTTTTGTTGCAGCAAAGTGCAGGATGAGGAAATACTTGGCTGCTTGTCAGCCAGGGGAGCAAGGCTCCCTTAAACCCTTTGCGGGCTCCACTTTGTCGTCAATTACTTTTCTAAAACTATTAAGAGAAGAGAGGGGGAGAGTATAAACAGAATTAACAGTAATTTATGGTCTGAAAAAAGACAGCAGGAGTTCGAAATCTGTCTCCATTAGGATACTTTCCCGGCGTTCCGCTGGACCCCCAAGCCACAGGATCCTGTAGGAAAAGGATGTTTATACAGCATTCCTGGCAGGAGAGACGCTTTTCCTTGCTCCCAGAGGGCAAGGTTCAGCCAACTTTCCACAGAGGGGTCTGGCCTGTGCTGAGCCTGCTGCCAGGACCCTGTTCCGGGTGTGGGCAAACACTGAGCTGTTTAGATTCTTGTTTTATTTCATTTATTTCTTGCTCAGTGGTCCCTCCCTGATTTCTACAGGGACCTCTAAGCCTGCTCTTCCCCCACCTCGACCATCAGCAAAGCCCACCAAGAGAACTGCCAACAGAGACACTCATAAGCTCTTCAGTGAGAATATTTCTGTGCCCCAGAATTTTTGAGCCAAAGGTTTATTCCATCACCTAAGGCATGTTTTATGCCATGCAGTTTCACTTTGTGGAACTAACTTTTCAAGTCTGGGAATTGCAAAGCCACGATATGTAGCAGCTTGAATTAGAGTCCAAACGGAGAGGCAGCAGAGCTCCAGAATTACTGTTTCTTCTTTTTCTTTGTCTTTTCCTTTGGGGCGGGATGCTGTGGCCCAGCTGGGAACACTGTCTCTGGCACGCGCTTGCGGTCCACTCAATATTAATGATGCAATCAAGTCTTCAGGTGAATTTTGGAGCTAAAGGGAGAGACAAAAAGAAAATTTTGTAAACCACCCCCAGAATCCGTTAGCTGAAGCTCCACACAGTTTGGGCCTTCCTTCCCTAGCCAGTCTTTTGGATCGCTGGCGACCCCAAGTGGCCAATTTAAAATGACAGTTTTGGGGGGTTTTGTTGGATCCTTTTCCCTACAGAAAAGAAACATACTTCCAGGTTTTTTTATTCCCAAATCTTTGTAGCGTTTAAAAACTGCAGAGCTGGATTGAAAAAAAAAATTTGTTTAAATGGGGCGCCTGGGTGGTTCAGTCGGTTAAGCGTCTGACTTTAGCTCAGATCACGATCTCGCAGTTCGTGGGTTCGAGCCTTGGGCTCTGTGCTGACAGCTCGGAGCCTGGAGCCTGCTTCGGATTCTGCGTCTCCCTCTCTCTCTCTTTCTGCCCTCCCCCCCCACCCTGTTCATGCTCTGTCTGTCTCTCTCTCAAAAATAAATAAACATTTAAAAAATTTTTTACACTGCAGAGCTGGAAGGACCATTAATGTCACCTCGCCTGACCATCTCATTTTACAGAAATCCCAGATCCAGAGAGGTGAAGATGGAACCCCAAAATCACACAGCATGTTAGGGTCAAGCAAAGCAGCAGTACAAGCAATGGCTCCAAGAGATTCTACACAGCCAGATTTTAGTTCCATGATGGAAGAAGAAAATCTTTCCCCAAACCATAAAAGAAACATTGTTCTTACAGAAGAATCACTATAATGAGGCTACATGTTCTAACAGATCCGAAGGTTCCCTTAAGGTACACACTTCTTCTTTCCTCTTCTATGCCTCCACCGAAGAGGATGCGTTAAAGTGAATCGTGGTGGGGCCAGCACGGGAGAGAAGAAGGACGTCAGCATTTGGCAAATGCAGGTTAGATGCTTATTCCCAAAGGCTGGGCCTTGAGTTTGGCTCTCACTTGCATAAACACTGTCGAGTGGGCATTATCATTCCCATTTTAGAAATGAGAAAACCAAAGCTCAGGGAGACTAACTGACTTGCCCAAGATCAGTTAGCCACCACATCACAAAAGCAACTCCCTGCATCACTTTATACATGTTTCAATTCACCCGTCCATCAAATGGGGTAATAATGTCTGCCCGTAGAATCAGGAAATGTTGATATTGGAAAGAGCCCTTAGAAGAGCCCACTTTCAAACAAAATGAACCCCCGGTACATAAAACCGACAAAAATGTCTATGAGAAAGTAAATCAAAGAGAACATGGGTACTGTTGTAACGAACACCAGGAAATCCCATTCTCCTTAAAACAGAAACTAGAATTTCTAAGGGTTCGCTCCAGGGCAAGTTTCTACTCTTCCACCATATGACACCTTTCCCTTGAGGTGTCTGACTTGGCCTCCCCCTGCCATCAGGAAGCTGAACCCCCCAGAAGGACACTGCCCACCTCTTGGCGTCTCTGTCCCATGTGTGGCCAGAATCCCCTTTTCTATCTGCTCTGAGCACCATGGAGACGGTCTGGAATCTCCCCCAGTGCTGCTCCTAAAATTACTGCAGAAGAATAGAGGTGAAGTCACACAGAGTGTGGGAGAAGCCTAAAATCAGTCTGATTTACAGAACATGAAAGTCTGATCCAAATCTTATCAGAAGTGATTCTCTCTAGAGCTGGTAAATCCCGCTCTGCTCCAGGAAGGGTCTCGGCTTTAAAACGCTCCATGTATGCGGTTCCAGCTCTTCACGGAAGCCATGTGGCCGCATGCTTCAAGGTCTGGGAAAGATTTCTACTCTTTGGTCCAGGAATTCTCCTTCTAGCAGTCCACCTGAAGGAAATCATGAAACAGTTCAGGCAGCAATGTGTAGGAAAAGATAATTGTCACTAGCTTATGTTCAACTACAAAAAAAAAAAAAAACAGAAGCAAATTATGCAACAGTAGGGTTTATGATGTAACCAGAAGATTGGATGACTATGTAACCATAGAAAACTGATGTTTTCAAAGCATTTTTAATGACACCAAGTGAAAAAAAAAAGCATTTTAAATGGCATTACGTGAAAAAAAAAGCAGAGTGCAAAACAGGTGCACATTATGTGACCAAATATTTAAAATCAAAATAAAAGAAGTGTGAGTATATGAAGAAAAAAGATAGAAAGAGATGTTCACCCACCAGAATGTTCACAGTGGTTATGACAATGACTAAGTGGTAAGATTAATGTTGATTTCTTTTCTACTTACATTTTGCTTTAGTTTTACAGTGATGTTGCATTAATGTTTAATCTGAAAATAAAATATATTTTTTCAAGATATTGAGCCTGTAGCCTAAAACGCTGCTGCATTTTCTGAGGCTCACCCTCCTTACTTTCGCTTTGGCCCCACCTTGCTCCTCTATTTTGGTGTGTTCCTCTCCACCCACCTCACCTCTCCCCTGTCTTCTGCTTGTCCATCTGGGATCCACATTCATGACCCAGCCAACGGTTAACCCTCAAGGGGCCCCTCAGAGTCACGTTTGTCAACATGCTAGTGCATGTTCTCAATTCCTTATCATTAACTAGAGCAACCCAGTGAAACCCACATTCCCTGTTCCTCTTGGAATGCTTTATTCCTTCCTCCTGGTTGAAAGGCAGGATCCACGTAAATTTGGAATTGATTCCACTGGTATTTATGGAGTGTCCACTCTGTGCCAGGCCCTATTAGAGCAGAATACAAGAAACAAGGTCCCTACTCTCCAGGAGATGGACAGATAATAAATAAGCATATGAACAAGAAGACTATCAGGTCTGATAAAGCCATGCTAGGAGTGTGTGGGCAGCTACCTGAGAGGGTTATTCTTCAGAACTGTGATGGCAATGGCAAAGGCCTGGGGCAATATCAAGGATGTACGTTAATGTCAAGATGTCTGGAAAAGCCCAGCATCTCCAGGGCTCGTGTATTACCAGTGAATGTTAGCATTGGCCAAGAACTCCCAGAAAGAGAGCTAGCTGCAGGATACTTCGAAAGGCAGACGCGTGCACACAAGGCAATGCCAGCTGCCTCCCACTTCCCAGTAATATTCCCTCCCTCCCCTGGCAAGCAGTGTGGGTTAGAGGAGAGAGACCAAAAGAGGGATGTGAAGGGACTTTTTCTATTTCAATGTCCCTGCCAAAAAGGAGACTCCTACCGATAGGCTGTAGGTAGCGTGCTAACTTCTCATGTGTGTCGTTGTTGCTTTACCAAAAGAATAACAAAAGCTTTATGGGGCACCTGGGTGGCTCAGTCAGTTAAGCATCTGACTTTGGCTCAGGTCATGATCTCATGGTTTGTGGGTTCGAGTGCTGCATTGGGCTCTGTGCTGACAGCCCAGAGCTTGGAGCCTGCTAGGCTCCCTCTCTCTGTCCCTCCCCCGTTCTCTCTCTCTCTCTCTCTCTCAAAAATAAATAAACATTTTTAAAAATGTTTAAAAAAGAATAGCAAAAGCTTTAAAATCATTAGTGGCCATAATGGTTTATCTTTATTGAGTTTCATCAGTAAATACCTCAGAGTCTGAGGTCCTGGGAGCACATCATATGTACACAAGATTTAAGAAAGCTGAGACAGGATACAATGAGAACCCAAAGAGTAGACAGAACTTCACACTCACTTCTGCTTTCTCAACACCACATTGTAACACACACTCTCACACACACACACACACACACACACACACACTCATACTCACACCCATCCCCCTTCCCAGATCATCCATGATGCCCTGTGAACATCCATTCAGAACATTTTCCAACCTTTCTGCAAGTCACAAAGCACTTTTTTCTGGACATAAATAGGGATTTCAACAGGATTTCAACAAAAGCTGTCACTCCGTCTCCACAAAACTCATCAAGCACCAAACAAGAGAGGAAAATGGTTTGAAGCTGATTGTAACAGATTAAGGCAGGACGTTCAGTTCTAAGGAATCTCTGTTTGAGCAGAGTGTCAGATGAGCGGAGGGGCTTGCTGGAGGAAGCAAGAGAGCAGACATAAATCAAGGACACAACACCGCCCCCCCCCCATGGCTCTCAGGCCCATGGAAAAGTTTCAGAGAAAATCCAAGAAAATGAAAATGGAACTAGCCCCAAATATATCCCAGATGTCCACTTCCAACTCCCAAGGAACAGGAAGGCAAAATAGAATACAGCATCTTCCAGCTTTCCTAAAAATATTTAAAATGAAAATGAACCCCTTGCAATATGTCGCCCACTAGTCTGGCCTCCAGAATTTACTTTCTCTCCTTTCTTAAACCAAGTAGCAAATTGACGCCTAAGCATATGCTGCCTTGTTCTCTAAATGTGTCAGCACGTGCCTTGTTCCCAATCATATGAATGGTTTGGAGGGCAAGAGGGCAAAAGCCATAGCTGGTGCTTGTACTGAGTCCACAGCTGCTAACGGGTGTTCAATACTTATTGATTAAGTGATTGCTTGATTGACCGATTGAAACATAAACCTTATTTATTGATTGACTGAAACACAAACCTTAAATATATGATCTACAGATACATATCACCTGTTAATAAAATGCTCACCAGACGCCAGATTGTGTAGAGAAAGGGTTTGTGAAGTTATTGCCATCATAATAATGGTAAATAAATACCCCTTTAGAGTTTACAAAGCACTCTCATAACATCATCTCTTACCTCCTGTAACAGCCGTGTGAAGTAAGTATTGAGGTTAATTCTCCAGTCCCAGCACCTTTCTGAGGATATAACCAGATGGGCTAATTACTCAGTTCATAAAAGAATATGCCCACTCTAACCCCGGGAATCCTGGATCGAGCTGTGTTAGCAGAAACACACAGCAGTGAGCTCTCCTTGTGTGTCTTCAAAAAGACACACAGAGTCTGAACAATGGCAGCTATAAACAGCAAAGTGAATTCATCCGGAAAGAGAACCTACAGGCTTTATTTTTCATATTCCTACCACTATTAATTCATCTTTTCTTTGTGGGATGTTTCTGTTGTGTTTTGTGCTTTTAGTGTAATTTTTTGAGTAACTTAGCCCCCCTCCCCACGCGCACACACACACACAAATATCTGACACTTAAAACAAAACAAAACTAAAACTAAAATGAGCTAGGGACAGAAATACTAGAAAAAATAGTTCATACATCAACCTATTCCAGCTCAACTTATTTTATTTTGACAACAAATCCAGTTTGGAACCAAGAAACTCGTTAATAAACCTGTCCTTATGATGTTTCTAGACCAATTTTTCAATTTTAAAGGGTTTAAAAAGTGTGTTCAGGATTGTACAATCCTCCAAAATTTTCAGACTTTTCATGTTATAATGTCTATAATTTACTTTAAAGTGCAACAGTATAGGAAGTGTAATGGGGGCATGTGAATGTGTGTGTGTGTGTGTGTGTGTGTGTGTGTGTGTGTGTGTGTCTAAATTAGTTTCAATCCACCCCACAGGGTAGGTTAGTTAACATCTGAAGAACCCTTATCAGAAATACGCACCCCAGGAGTGTTAATTAACATTTGAAAGATCCTAATTAGAAGTCCCAACTCCAGAAACTCCATGACAATCACTTCAAATACCAAATTCTTCATCTAAAATACAGAGGTCATCCATTTAACATAAGGAATATTTCAGAAATAATTTCTCACTGTTGAAATAAACAGTGTTCAAACATGCAGATTGGCTAAAATACCACATAGGTATCTCTACTACAGCATTAATGGAGAATAAAAATGTGAGGAGCCCAACAGTCTACTTCAGCGGGATATTGTGGCTTGGTCTCTTGGCAATACTATTTTGCACGACTTGACGGAGAGTTCTGTTCCCTGAACCAATTGGAAAGCTGGCTGGTTCTACCTTTAGTTAGAATCCTGCTCCATCTGCCTGCAGTAAACCCTTCTTGCAAGGTGCTTTTAAGAGTATCAAAGAGTAGAAAGCCAGAGCTTCACCAAGAGTACAAGATCAGACCTCTGACTGCTTCTGATAAATGTTTGCACAGGCAGAATTCATAGAAACTTCATGGTTAACCTATCCCCTGGTAGGTAGCAAGGTCATGGGGGAGGGGACCATGACCCTTACTTACCTATGATCCTTAGAGGCAACCAATATCCACCAAAACAACATAACTCTGATCAGCCAAACCGACTTTGGACATGGGGCGCCTGGGTGGCTCAGTTGGTTAAGCGTCTGACTTAGGCTCAGGTCATGATCTCCCGGCTCATGAGTTCGAGTCTCATGTCAGGCTCTGTTGCTGACAGCTCAGAGCCTGGAACCTGCTTCACATTCTGTGTCTCCCTCTCTCTCTGTCCCTCCCCTGATTGCACTCTGTCACCCTCTCTATCTCTCTCTCAAATATAACAAACATTAAAAAAATTTCAAATTGACTTCAGACAATTTGCACAGTTCAGCTTGAACTAATATTACCTGGGATTGTTGGGAGTAGAATATTATGCTTCTCTACTGCATTGTAGACCACAGGGAAAGGTACTTCATCCTCTCATATGTGGAAGTTTGGGGAAGGTCATTTGGCTTTCTCTCTCTCTCTCTCTCTCTCTCTCTCACACACACACACACACACACACACACACCATACAGGTCTCAAAATTCACACTCAGATGGGTGCTTGGGAGCTTCCATGGGCATCCTTTAATAAAACAGTTCTTCATTCATTATTGGCTATTGATCCCTATGTGTATATTTCACCAGTCAGAAACTCAGAGAAGAGGGGAGATGTGTGGCATCCTGAACCCATACCAGAATACTCTGCGTCCATCAAAATCATTTTTTTCTAACAATATTTAACAACATGATAAAATACTTACACATAATTATAAGTGAACAAAGCTTGGTGCTCAAGAAGGTATGTAGTAGGGTTTCAGTTTTATTTTATATACAGAAGGAAAACAAAAGAAAACATCCCCAAAATGTGTTATCTACTTATCACAGAGATGACACCACTAAAGGTTTCTCTCTCTTTTTTTTTTTTTTAGAGAGAGAGAGAGACAGAGAGCACAAGCAGGGGAAAGGACAGAGGGAGAGAGAGAGAGAGAGAGAGAGAGAATCCCAAACATGCTCCATCCCTGTTTGATCTCACAACCCTGGGATTATGACCTGAGCTAAAATCAAGAGTCAGACATTCAATCAACTGAGCCACCCAGGCACCTCTGAAGATTCCTATTTTCAATCGTTGTACTTTCAAACTGCTTTACAATGTACAAAAACATTTATATCAAGTTAAAAAAAATGTTACTGTAACAATTTAAATCTTTGCTCTTACCAGAGCAGGCTGAATACCGGTGATGTTCAACAGAATAGAAACCAAGATACATATATAATTTTAAATTTTCTTGGGACCCCTGGGTGGCTCAGTCCATTGAGCGTCTGACTTCAGCTCAGATCATGATCTCAAAGTTCACAAGTTCGAGCCTCCGTTGGGCTCTGTGCTGACAGCTCAGAGCCTGGAGCCTGCTTCAGATTCTGTGTCTCTCTCTCTCTGCCCCTCCCCCACTCACACTGTCTCTCTCTATCAAAAATAAATAAAAACATTAAAAAATAATAATAAATTTTCTAGCAGCCATATTTTAAAAATGCAAAAAAAAACAGATGAAATTTATTTTAATAATACATTTTATTTAATCCAATGTACCAAAATATTATCATTTGAATGTGAACCCAATATAAACAGTATTTGTAAGATATTATATATTCTCTCTGTAGTACTAGTCTTCAAACAAAATGTAGGGTGTATTTTACACTGAGAGCACTAGCTTTATTTCAGACCACATTTCAAGGACTCAATAGCCGCACATGACTCATGGCTCCTGAAAGGGACAACAGAGCTCTATATGCTAGCTACCGAAAAATTAACATCAAAAACACAATGCCAGGAGAGTAGAGGTCTCTCCCAGAGTGCTTTAGACTGGGACATTCTCATGTAGTATATTGTAAAGTTGGGATTGTAAAGGCCGCTGTTTAGACAGTGAGTATTCACTCTTTATTCATTTATTGCTCACTGAGCCATCATCCTCAGTCAGGCGTTTGGCCCGGGATGATGAGGTGAGGGAAAGGGAGTCAGGCCCTCTGGTGGCCCACTGTCCAGTGGGTGAGATGGACCATTAATAGACCGTTGCAATAGCACGCTGTAGATGTGATGATGACACATCCTATGGGGTGACTAGCACACAGATGATGACAATGGCATCGACAGAGCACAGCTTCCTGCAGGAGGGGACAGTTGAACTGGTCCTAGAGATGAATGGAGAGGCTTGGTAGCAACAGTGGAATGGGCAACAGGCATATATATGCAAAGGGACAGGCCTCTCTCCCAAGACAGGGTGAGGTCAGGGGTGTCTGGATCACAAGCTGTATCAGAAGAAACACTGGGAAGTGGGAGTAGAGAGAGGGCAGAGGCCATGGGGTGGAGCACAAACACAAGAGATAGGATCAGATTCATGTTCTAGAAAGGCCACTTATTCTTACTCTTCGCACCTTAGTGGGTTAAATAGGGGACCCAAAGAGATATGTCCAAGTGCTCACCCTTATCTCCATGAATGTGACTTTATTTGGAAACGGGATCTTTGCAGATGTAATGAAAGGATCTCTGGATGAGATCATCCTGGATTTGGGTAAAAATCCTAAATCCAGTGGTGTCTTTATAAGAAGAGGAGAGGACATACAGAGATAGGCAGGCAGGAGAGGCCATATGATGCCAGAGCAGAGATTAAAGCGATGTCTAAAAGCCAAGGAATACCAAAGATGGCTGGGAACTCCCAAAAGGTAGGAAGAGACAAGGAAGGATTCTCCCTCAGACCCTTCAGAGGGAGCAGAGCCAATGCATTGATTTTGGACTTAACAGCTTCCAGAATTGCGAGAGAATTAACTTCTGTTGTGTTAAGCTACCGCATTTGTGGTAATTAGTTACAGCAGTTCTAGGAAACTAATACAAGGGATTACTGTGAAATGGAATATGAACAAATGTATGATGCCTATATGCTTGAGCAAAAAAAAAAAAAAAGTGCCTGCTTTGATTTTGGAAATTTCCATAAATGTCTAATCTGCTTTAATTTCTCAGCACCCCCTTCCCCAGCTGGGTCTACCATCCATGATGGTAGAAATAAGCACATTTGTTTTCTTGACTGCCCTGTTTCTCCCACTTCCCTTCTACTGTGTTACATCCCACTCCCGCCGTGGAGTGCAGTGGACTCTGTGACCTCGGGAATCCCTGCACCGGTGACAGCTCTTACCCCAGTCTTCCATTCCAGCTTTCTTCTCTCAGCTACACGCCTCTCCCAAGTGTCAAGGTCACCCCATCAGGACCCTGACTTTGCCACTGTCTACAGTATGGGCCCCACACAGTACAGACTCCAGAACACAGAATCTGTGCACGTGTGATGAGCAAACACATTTCCCACATTTTCTATGCACAATCAATACAATAATAATGGAGGTAATTGCTAATTTACAGCGGCATTAATTAAAGAAGGAGGATCTTTGCCTGTCTACCTATAACACATTTTCGGGTTCAAAATCATACATGTTATCTTTAAGGATGCCGTTGGTCTTTGAAGCATTTTCATATTTGCTAATTCAATCAAAACTCAAGAGTTATTGGAACAAATCTGAAGGTGTGCCGACCTCCATCCACAAAGGTACCTTTTGTCATTTGTGGTTTGCAAAAGTCGGTATCTAATCTCACCATAATTTATTTGCTAATTGTACACAGATAGGTAATATTCCTACTTCTGAACTCAGCCAGTTCCCAAACCCCCTTCCCCTTAAAAATTAGATTTAAATAATACAGTGAGGTCAAACCAAATGAAGAATTCCACATTCCTGGATCACTGCAGGAGCTTTTTATCATTAGGAATGTGTCTATGTGAAAATAAAGTACACTCCAAGAAGCAACATTAACAGTTCTCCCCATGATGCAGGAAAGGCACTGTTAAGAACTCCAGGGTTTATTTTTGCAATTTTGACACAATTCAGTAATTTTCCAGAAGGTCAGAGGGCACGAAGCAGATGGTTGGTTTCCTCTGATTCACAACAGTAACGTCCTTCCTAGCCAGTCCCCGCGCCTGGTCCAGGGCCCTGTTCTCTTCCCTGCTGCTATTTCTGAAACCTCTTGCCTGCCCATGCCTCCTGCCCCTTCCCACAGCCTGTCAATCCGTCCGTCTGAGATAGGAAACCGTCTTCCCAAAGTTTGTATCTAAACACGTCATGACCTGTTTAAAACGTTCCTTTCACCATCGCCTTGGGGATAAAATCTGAACTGCCTGGCAGGACATCCAAGGGTCCCCTTGACCCCCCCACCCACAGCCCCCTGGGCTCACCCTTCCTCTGACAGCAAATGCACCTGAGCTCTAACCACACCAAAGCCATCTGAATTTCCAGATCATCTCTCTCAGCACCAAGTCACAGCATTTCATAAATGAAGGGATTGTTTTGTTGTTTATTAGGGATGTTGTGCTCTCTCTTGTTTACTTTGGAACACTTCAGATTTGGTTATAATTTAAACTATTTAGTTACCTTCATTTGTTTTATTTTTACTGATTTTTAAATCCTGAAAGGACCAAAAAATAATAAGTTCTCAAAAGGAGGCAAAAATGTTAATAACTACAACAACAAAACCCAGTATGCTGACAATATTTTGTTTGAGTCGTAGGATGTCCCTGTTCTCAGGACACCCCTGCCCAAATATTAGTCTAAGCTGTCACAGTATCTGCAACTTTTCCCCAAATGACACAGCGAAGGACAAAAATGTGAATGGAAGGGGATGACATTTTTTTAAATAAAAAGTTGGAGAGGGGCGCTTGGGTGACTTGAGTCTTAAGTGACTCAGTCACTTAAGACTCAGGTCACGATCTCGAAGTTTGTGAGTTCGAGCCCCGCATCAGGCTCTGTGCTTACAGCTTAGAGCCTGCAGCTTGCTTTGGATTCTGTCTCCCTCTCTCTCTGTTCATGCTCTGCCTCTCTCTCTCTCTCTCTCTCTCTCTCTCTCTCTCTCTCAAAAGTTAATAAACATTTAACAAATTTTTTTTTTAATTTGGAGAGAGTGGGCAAGAGGGTTGAAGGACACTGGTCACTGGACAAATGGACCCTGCAGGAGCTGGCTTTGGCAGAAGCCAGACTAGGTGGAACCTAGTCTGTTCTTCTCTGTGGATCCAGCACTTTCTCAGGACACTGCTCAGAGCTGCTCCCGCAAACCAAGTTCACATGCACGTGTTACTGCAGACCCACAACAAAGAACAGGGCTCTCACAGCCAAGAATGATGGCAGCCCTGAAACGAGAGAAGGTGTGGAAATGAAAATCTAGAGTGAAGTCCCAGTGAGGGGATTTTATAGCCACCTCCCCTCAGACCATCCGCTCTCCTGCTTTGTTTCACACCATCTTTACCTCCGTCACACCCCCAAATAACAGCTTTTCTCAGTTGTCAAACCTCAACACGTCATAATTCAAAACACTTTCCATCTGAAATGGGCCTTTAAAAAGCATTTCCAAACCCCACAATGTCTTTCTTATTGCATAGCCTATCAATGTGTATACTGCCTTCCATGCCTTCAGAATTAATATCTGCCTTCAAACTCTTGAACTAGTTTTTTCAAGTTACGTCTTGGAAAACTGGATCATAATCTGGATACCTACTAAAACCCTTCTTGTTCCCACCTTCCAACTTGGTACGTCTAGGGAAGGCAGGGAGCAGTGGAAATCACAACCCTAGCAGGCAAGGCACACTGTGTCGGTGGGGAAAATAATGTCCTTCTACCCTTCTAGGTTCTTGGCTGAGACCCCTCTGTAATTAAAAGCCAGATTAACAGGAGAAATACAAACAGAAATATAATAACATATATACCTCCTGTCTGCATGAGAGAGACACAGGAAAACTGAGTAACTGAAATGGCCCAAGCCACCACCTTAAATACCATTTGTAGCTAAACACAAACTGGGAAGACACTTACGAGAAGTTACCAAGAAAAACACAGCAAACAAGGGTAAGGTTGTTGTTGGGCAGATTTAAATCCTTACCTTCTGGGCGCCTGGGTGACTCATTTGGTTAAGTGTCTGACTTCGGCTCACATCATGATCTCACGGTTTGTGGGTCTGAGCCCCACATCAGGCTCTGTGCTGACAGCTCAGAGCCTGGAGCCTGCTTCTCAGATTCTAGGTTTCCCTCTCTCTATCTCTCTCTGCCCCTCCCCTACTCGTGCTCTGTCTCTTTCTCTCTCTCAGAAGTAAATAAACTCAAACAATTTTTTATTATTATTATTTTAATATATGAAATTTATTGTCAAATTGGTTTCCATACAACACCCAGTGCTCATCCCAAAAGATGCCCTCTTCAATACCCATCACCTACCCTTCCCTCCCTCCCACCACCCCCATCAACCCTCAGTTTGTTCTCAGTTTTTAAAAGTCTCTTATGCTTTGGCTCTCTCCCACTCTAACCTCATTTTCAAAAAAATTTTTAATTAAAAAAATAAAAATAAAAATAAAAATAAATCCTTGCCTTCTCCATTGATAAAAGTTTTTACAGGTTTAGTCATCCTTCTCTTCCTGGTACAAAAACAAAGACGCCTTTAAAGATGGAGATTTTTTTCTTAAAAATGTAGATGTCTCTTACAAAAGGATAACTTCTACTTAGCTTTCAGCGCTTCTCTTGTGTCTTCTGTTTCTCAAAAATAATCATCCTAAAATAATCCTTATGCCAAAAAGGATATTTTGGGGTAACAAATTTTGATTTCCTTCATGATGTCTGTAAATACCTATCACCTGACAAAGCTTCAGATTCCTCAGTTCCAATTAAAAGACATCAGTTGTATCAAATTCAAAAGACTGTCCTGACTAGTCAGTGGTGTAACAAATGCTGATTGCCCCCCAGCCCAGTCCGTATCAGCAGATACTCAAAAGATACCCATTCTCTTCCCCATCCCAACAACAATAAGAGCTCATATTTACTGAGCATTTACTATGCTTTGTAGGTAATAACTCATTAGTCTTCACAGTAACCTCATGAGATAGGTTTTATTTTACAAGGAAACTTGGTGGGGGGAGGGAGGGAGGAATTATTGAGAGTAGCAAATCCACACACCAAGAAGCTATAGGGTGACAAAACAGCTGAGGTGACTCTATTGCACAGAGGAACTGTCGGCAATTAAACTAAAATTATTCTCAGGGGATGGGGAGATGGACAAAATGAGTGAGGGGGAGTAGGGAGATTATGGAATGAACAAGTCATAGGGATAAAAGGTAAAGCATAGGGAATACAGTCAATAGCACTGTTATAGCATTGTATGGGGACAGAGGGTAGCTACACTTGAGGTGAGCACAGCATCATGTATAGAGTTGTTTGGATCCGTATGTTGTACGCCTGAATCACCACGTTCTGCACCTGAAACTAATATAACATTGTGTGTCAGCTATGCTTCAATTTCTCTCAAGGTGGTATATATACGATGGAATATTCCTCGGCCATAAAGAAAAATGAAATCTTGCCATTTGCAACCACATGGATGGACCTAGAGGGTATTATGTTAGGTGAAATAGGTCAGGTGGGGAAAGACAAATACCGTATGATTTCACTTTACATATAGTATCTCAAGAACAAAACAAATGAACCAACAAAACAAAACAAATAAATACAAAGAACGATCTGATGCTTGCCAGAGGAAACAGACGTAGGAAGATGGGCAACTTAGGGGAAGGGGATGAAAAGGTATAAACTTCCAGCTATAAAATAAACAAAACATATGGATACAATGTACGGCATGGTTAATTGCATTTAACAACTTAAAATTTTTTTTTTCAACGTTTATTTATTTTTTGGAGGGACAGAGAGAGACAGAGCATGAACGGGGGAGGGGCAGAGAGAGAGGGAGACACAGAATCGGAAACAGGCTCCAGGCTCTGAGCCATCAGCCCAGAGCCCGACGCGGGGCTCGAACTCACGGACCGCGAGATCGTGACCTGGCTGAAGTCGGACGCTTAACCGACTGCGCCACCCAGGCGCCCCGCATTTAACAACTTTATATGGTGACAGATGATGGCTTGTGTCCTTTTAGAATCTCTAAAAGTAAGAAGGAGAGTTTTATTCAAACCCAAGTTAGGACCACTGCCCCGGGAAACACACTTCAAAGGGTAAAATGTGCTCTGGAGAATGAACAGTTTTTACAGGGTTATATACTTTCTTAAACCTTGTAAAAGCTCAAAAGATTATAGATTAGCACATAAGCAGGAAGCACAAGTTTTAATGTCAAAGAACGCAGGAAAGTAGGAGCATTGATGGATGTCTTAAGGACAAGATGGTTTTCCTGCAGGCTACTAATTCACAAAGCAAGTGCACAATGTATGCTCGGTGGGCTAGGACGGAGGCTTTTGGTTTGAACAAAGTTAATGTATAGTCACGCTGACTTAGAAAGAAATCTAAAATGCCTTCCCCTGTATCTCAGGCTTTGAGAGAGTTTTCTCTCTCATCATTAGATTTATTGTGGTGATCACTTTGCAATGTATATAGAATGTTGTATCACTATGTTGTGCACCTGAAACTAATATAATATTGTACTGCACGTCAGTTTAAAAAATGTCATTCCGCTTAAACAAAAAAACAAAAAAAAAAAGTAAGGGGCACCTGGCTGGCTCAGTCAGTTGAGCAACCAGCTTCGGCTCAGGTCATGATCTCATGGCTTATGAGTTCAAGCCCCGCATCAGGTTTGCTGCTGTCAGTGCAGAGCCTGGAGCCTGCTTAGGATTTTCTATCCCCCTCTCTCTCTGCCCTTTCCCCACTTGCGCTCTCTCTCTCAAAAATAAATAAACCTTAAAAAAAAAAAAAAAAAAGTCCAGGCACCTGTGTGGCTCAGTCAGTTAAGCGTCTAACTTCGGCTCAGGTGATGATCTCATGGTTTGTGAGTTGGAGCCCGGCGTCGAGCTCTGTGCTGACAGCTGAGAGCCTGGAGCCTGCTTCGGATTCTGTGTCTCCCTCTCTCTCTGCCCCTCCCCTGCTCATGTTCTGTCTTTCTCTCTCTCTCAAAAATAAATAAATATTTTTAAAAAAATTTTTTTTAAAAAGTCAATGTGGAAGGTGAAACAGTAAAGTTTTTAAATAAATAAATTTCAAAAGGTTTAATAGAGGTACTATGGGGTCCTGGAAGCAACAACAGATGAGAGGTCCAAAGCCCTGGGCACCAGTTCTGACTCCATTAATTACTAGTCTTGTGACTGTTATGGAAAATCCTCCAAAGACCCACAATGGGGTATAAAACCACTCTGATTTCTCTTCTCCTAGGCACAAAAGGACTTGCTAGAAAGGTGCCATTGACCTTGACATCAGGGAATGCTAAGGGCCCCGTGTCCCCTCCTAAAAGATAGACCTCACATCTGCAGTGAGAGAGGAAAGCAAATGACATCTGCAAATTTCCTAGCTAAAAAGCCTCTTTGTTTAGAAATCTGGCTTGCATGCATATATCCTCAGAAAGACAAAATGTAGGTTCCAGTCAGAAACCAACATGGGCTCACAATTTATGATCCCAAGAAAAAACTTTATTTTTATTTTTTTCATTTTAGAGAGTGTGTGTGAAAGCCGGGGAGAGGGCACACAGAGAGAAAGAGAGAGAGAGAGAGAGAGAGAGAGAGAGAATCTCGATCAGGATCCGTGCTGTCAATGCAGAGCCTGATGCAGGGCTCAGTCCCACAATCCTGGATCATGAAGTGGGCTGAAATCAAGAGGCAGACACTCAACCAACTGAGCCACGCAGGTGCCCCTAGAGAAAACCTTTAAAAGCAGCTATATATTCCCTACTCTTGTAGGGCCAGTCTCTCTAAGGCCTTAGCTATAGGCTTCAGCAAGATCCAACTGATGTTCCTCTCCCCAGTCACCAGCCCCCACCCTTGCACTGAGCAGTACTGGGACTCAGAAACGTTTGACACAGGAAGATTACAACAACAGGTAATAACTGAATAGTATAGCCTAGAATTGTGTGCATAAAGCTCTTTGACTTGCTTCTGTCTCCCGGCAACCAAAAGAATTAATCAGGGTCCAGTGCAGACCCTGGAATACTGATTTTAGGTTTGGCAGGCCCTGGAATACTGATTTTAATTGAGTTGTGTCCCTTACGATCACCAAAACCTGAGTTTCTTACCCCAAAACATGACGATAATAAAATCTATCTTGACTATTTCAAGGGCCATTGTGAAGATGAAATTTAAGAGACAACTCAGCATCACGATTAAAAGTCCAGGCTCAAGAGCCAGACTGACTGGGTTCAAGCCCCATCTCTGTCCCCTATTTGGTATGTGACATTATTTGAAACAGGGCAAAGCAAAGGTCCTAAGTCAGAAGGTTGTTGTAAAGATTAAGTTGGTTAATATACGTGAAGCATTTCAAATGGTGTTTGCCATATAGTTAGTGCTTATGTAAGTGGTAGTTTTATTACATGAAAGCACTGGAAAAGTCAAGGCTGTTATCCAAAGACCCTGGTGCACTGTGGAATGAGCCTTTTCCATAAGCTTTCTCTTAATTTTCTAACAAGAGCCTGGAAATTTGCTTTCAGAGCACTTCAAAATATCCCTTGCCGAAATCACTAAGTCATAACGGTGTTCCCTGCTTTCTGTCACCCCAAAGCATCAGAAAGGGCTACCAATTTACCACTCCTGGGGATGGTGGTGACTGGAACCATGTGTTGTAACGGAATAAACAGCATTTTCCAGGATATGAAGCACCGCATGAGCATTAACCCTTCAATGGTCACAACCAATCTACACATCGTCATTCACTAACACCCCCTTCTTAAGGGTAAACATAAAAAAAAGTCTAGCTCATAAAAAACCACACACCAGCGATACAAAAAATCCTCACTGTTTCTGAAAAATCACTGTAAAATTCACTCCCGAGCTCTCATTGAATCAATTCCTGGAACTCAATGTCTAATCGATCTGTAAATCGTGACCCGTATCGACAAGTCAATGACTTAAACCTCAAAACACATGAATAGACACAAGCCATATGCATGCAATCTTATTGTATAGTGTGGTAGGGGAGGTACTGGTTAGCAACAGTAATGCCCAGTGGACCACATACAATCACTGCCCCTGGAGGTCACTTGAATTTTACCATGGAGCACAGGTACTAACATCACTTAATATGTATCAGTGTTCTGTAAACGTTATTAGATTTGGTGTTTCCTAAGCACCTTCACGTACATGGTGGCTTTTAAACCTCATACTACCTTTCACGATAGACATTTTCACTTGTATTCACTCGTTTCCCTGTAACTGAAACCATAGTTTCTTTTAGTTTCAGAATTCACCCAATGTTAAAATAAAGCTCATAAGTGACACAAACAGAACCCATTCTCTCGATTCAAGGCTAGTGTTTGCAATGCTGTTGCAGTCAACATAAAAAATTCAGAGGTAACACAAGACTGGGATTTGTTTAAGTTGGAATGTCACCGCCACTCCTACCTGATAGACCTTCCCATGATATATGCAGTTATAGCAAAAATACGGATTGACACTTTGACCAAAATTTGGCCGTCTCCCAGAAAGTGCAAAATCTGTGGCAGACCACCTGAGGAGTGCTGTCCCGATAAGGAGATTTGTCAAGAAAGGGAAACGGCGATGGGGCACCTGGGTGGCTCAGTCGGTTGGGCATCGGACTTGATTTCAGCTCATGTCATGATCTCGCGGTTTGTGGGTTCAAGCCCCATGTGGGGCTCCATGCTGACAGCTCAGAGCCTGCTTGGGATTCTCTCCCTCTCTCCCTCTTTCTCTACCCCTCCTCTGCTTGTGTTCTCACTCTCTCTCTCAACATAAATAAACAAGAGAGAAAGAAAGAAACAAAGAAAGAAAGAAAGAAAGAAACAAAGAAAGAAAGAAAGAAAGAAAAAGGAAGGAAGGAAGGAAGGAAGGAAGGAAGGAAGGAAGGAAGGAAGGGAAGCGAGTGGGTTCTGGGAATAATAAATGTACGAGAGAAACGAGTGGGTTCTGGGAATAAATGTACGCAGGTCAGGGCTCTGCCTCACCTTCTCAAAATCCTCCCTTAACCACGACTTCCTCTAGATGCTACGGAGTTTCCTTTCATTTCTTCAGTTCCAGGCAGTTATGCTGACTCTGCGTTTCCTCGCCTCCCACTCCCTGCAATCTGCTTTCTCCAGCACCACTTATGAAATTGTTCTCTCTTGCACAAAAGAGTTCTGCCCTTAATTTATGAACAACATTAGTATGACACAATATAATCACTTTCCTTCCCTTTTGCTATTTCAATCAAGTCATTAATTCGTATTCATTACAAAATGACTGGGAAAAATAGATAAGAAAAATTAAAATCATGAAACCTCTAAATCACCCAGAATTCCACAACGTAGCGATAACTACTGTTAACATTCCCATGTATATCCTTCCAGATTCTTCCCAGAATACCAACACTTCTATATGCGTGTATTTTTATAAAACAATACCATAGCTATTTTAAAGCCTGTTTGGTTTTTTTACTCGACAGGATATGCACAACTTGCCAGGCTAACAGATAAAAGCACATAAACATCATTGTGACGTTGGCACAGCTTTTTTTTAAGTTTATTGATTTATTTGAGAGAGACAGAGACAGCACGAGTAGGGGAGGGGCAGAGGGAGAGAGAGAAGGAGAGAGAGAATCCCAAGCAAACTCCATGCTGCCAGCCCAGAGCCAATGCGAGGCTGTAACTCACAAACCTGTGAGATCATGACCTGAGCAGCAACCAAGAGTCAGAGGCTTAACCAACTGAGCCACCCAGGTGCCCCTGGCACAAACTATTTAATAAACATTCTCCATTGCTGAATGTTTAGGTGGTTTCTAAATTTTTGATATATCGGTAGCACTTTATTTAATCATTCTTGAAAGCATATCTTTGGGCACCTGCTTTATTACTTCTTCAGGATAACTGCTAATGAATACCTGATTATCTCATTTATGGCTAATGGCTTGGTTTTCGGGATAAATTTTTATTTTTAGAATAAGTTTCAAATGCATTAGCTGAGCCCATTCTTGGTCTTACCTGCCTCTGCTCCTTCCATTTTCCAATTCCCCACATATACCACTGGAACTTGCTGCTGGTTTTTGCCCTTCTGGGCCTTTTTTCTTCTTCATTTACCCCTTTTCTCTTCTTTCTCCAGCTTCAAAATTTAGCTTCCAGGGTGTCTGGATGGCTCAGTTGTTTAAGAGTTTGACTCTTGATTTCAGCTCAGGTCATGATCTCACGATTCCTGAGTTCAAGCCCCACATCAGGCTCTGAGCTGGCAGTGGGGAGCCTGCTTGGGATTCTCTCCCTCTCTCTCTGGCCCTCCCCAACTCACTCTTATTCTCTCTCTAAAATAAATAAACTTTAAAAAAAAAAATTCAACTTCCATATCAGCTTCTTCTAAAAGTCTTCTGTTGCCCTGATCTTTCAACCAGTACAACTAAAATTATACTGCTACCACTAATAATTACTATTATTATTATCACATTCATGAAGCACTTATTTTTTGCCAGGCAATATTCTAAGCATATTACATAGATATGTCATCTCATCCTTTCAACTAATCTTTGAGGCAGCTAGCAATATCCCAATTTTCCAGAGAAATGGGGACTTAGACACAGGTTTGTTATAATTTCTGAATCTGTGAAGACTTACACAAAATGTTAAATGAAATAAATATATGTGTATGTGTGAAGTCTAACTACAGGTATAACTTTAGCTATCTGTTTCGATGAATAAATTCTTTTTCTTTTTTTTTTTTTTTTCAACGTTTATTTATTTTTGGGACAGAGAGAGACAGAGCATGAACGGGGGAGGGGCAGAGAGAGAGGGAGACACAGAATCGGAAACAGGCTCCAGGCTCTGAGCCATCAGCCCAGAGCCCGACGCGGGGCTCGAACTCACGGACCGCGAGAGCGTGACCTGGGTGAAGTCGGACGCTTAACCGACTGCGCCACCCAGGCGCCCCATATTTTTCAAAAACACTTAAAACTGATGCTGTTACCCAGAGGTAAGAACTATAGATGCAATTAAAGAGAACTCTACAATTTCAGGTGTAGCTATTTGGATAAAAAACTTAGAAACAAAGGCGAATTATGAGTATTCTAGATTAAAACTCAAGCCCCAGAATCTGGTAAACACTTCAACTGCCTTTCCATGTCAATAAGAATTGAGAAAAATCCAACCTATGTGTGCCATTTTAGTTGAAGTATCATGCCATTTTCAGCTGGTATTTAACATCCTATAATAAAAATCAATGTTATTACTTTATTTTATCCAATTAGTCAAAAGGATAATTGGAATCCCTACCCATAAGGAAACAAACTCCAAAATAACACCACACTATAGTTGTTAAGCATTTATATAAGCACATTACATTTCTAAAGCATTCGACAAGTAATTAGTTGAACCTAGAATTAGATTTGGTTTTATCGTCAGAACATGGATGTAAACCTACTACTGCATAAGCTATTCAACTATTAAACCTTGACCAAAAAAAAAAAATTATTGTTATTTGGTTCAACTGCAATAAAATTAAAACTTTTTTTTCTTTCCACTCAGCTCACAAGGCCTACATGACTGTCACTATTTCACTTAGTTCCCTGCAAAGGTAAAATAATAAACATTCAGAGAAGAGGTCAGACCATGCTCAGCAGATGGAGACAGAGCCTCTGATCTGTGGGGCTCTGGGCCAGGAAGGGTGAGAATACAAGATGGGCACAGTGGCACTCCCCAGAGAAGCTACTTTTCTAGCCACATGAGGAGATGAACATTATGGTTATTCTAAAACAAGCACAGTCACACTAGGAATCAAACAAAATTGCATGATTTTTTTTAAATAAAAAACTGTTATATACTGAAATGCCTTCCTTTTCACTTTATAACTTGTGTGCTTTTTGAATTTTGTGCCATTTTGATGTGTTACTTCTTAGAAAAATGAACATGGAAAAATGATTTAGAAAAACCAACATAACTGTTTGGGGCACACCTGAATTCGTGGAGAATTCCAATCGGCTACACACATGCCCAACAGCAGAGATTATCTTTGTCCAGATATGTGGATTAATCTCTCTCTCTCTCTCTTTTATTTTTTTCCTCTCTTTCTTTCAACACTTGTAATACCTCCAAAAAGTTTCCACAAAAGAAACCTTAACAGCCAATGTAAGTAAAGACTTACCCACTCTCCCTCCACTCCAAACTCATGACCCAGAGGGGCCACTGGAGACACTAAACTTTTTTTAGGTCTTGGTAAGGTTTTTTATTAATTTAATTTTTAAATTTTCATTTTAATTCAATTTAATTTTAATTATTTAGCTTTTTCTTCATACTTTTTACTCATTTGAATATGTAATAATTCCAAATTCAAAAGGAACAAAAATTCGCCCTCCACCTCACTCCTGAATCACAGACTTTCCCTCCCTGAAGGCAACAACCAATGTTACTGAGCTCCTGTGCATCCTGCCAGAGGCCTCCTTAAATCTGACTCTGCCCCCATCTCACCAGGCTGGGGGCAGCTTTCATCTTAGTCATGCTAAAGGATAACTTTTTTAAAAGGTGCAATCATGACTTTCATACAAATATAACATGAACGTGTGTCAAAAATTTTATATGACTCACTAAAGAATGAGAGAACCTGGAAAGTGTTAGAGGAGTTCAAAGAACCACACCTATTTAGGCAGGTAAGGAATGCCAAAGTGAATTTGCAAATGGACACAAAACAGATCTGTCCATATAGCAATAAGCAATTGCATCCCACCAGACATGACTAATTTGCATTCCTATAGACAATAGTCCTTTCCCTAGCATCAGTTTTCTGTGACTTACAAAGTTGTAAAATAGGTCAGAGACAACAAAAGATAAAGATAAGCAGATAGTAAGATAAGTAGGTTTAGACAGCACACTCCATCATCTTCACCCATTTTGGTCTTTCACAGCTTCTCCTGGCCGTCACTCAGGTGGGACCCCTGACTGCTATACTCTACTCACCCCTGAGACATTTAAAGGTGCTGAGATCTGTGTCACAGCAGAAAATTCAGGAAGACTCCTCTGGTCTCTGATCTATACTGGTCACTGCTGATGCGTTCAATGTCTTTGCCATGGTTCCATGAGGGGAGGGGCCCTCTATTGCTTCCTTGATGCTTTACTTGGGGTTCTCCAGAAGCTGACTTGGAGATAAGGACTTGAGAGCAAGCAGTTTGTTTGGGAGGTGCAGGCACAACTGATATGAGAGGGAGGAGGTGAGGCAGGGAAGGAAAGACAGCAATTCGATGATTGGGCAACGGCAGCTTGATTCCATGGGGGAAATTATGGAAAACATCACGAAATACATTCTTCAAAGTTATCCTAAGGGGCGAGGGAGCTGAGGCATTTATACTTCAGCTCCCTGGAGTCACTGGAAGAGAGATCCTCCCACAGGTGTTAATTCCCTGGCACGTTTGAGGAACATCTATGGCAAAGAGGTATACATACTCGAAGTTGAAAATCCACAGGAACACACAGAAGGGATGGGGTCTGGAGATGCGGGCAGAACACCAAGAGCATCTGCTTCTCATGCCAGGTTTGGTCACTGAGATTGGTTGGACCTGGAAGCTCTGGGACCTCAAATCTAACCTTTGTGTCCCTCATGGTCTCCCTCCTCTGGGGTCCTGCCACCTCCAGGGACTGTGAAGACATGGGTCCTCCCTGTTTACAAAAATCACCAACGCCTGTCCCTTCCTAGTCCTGGGCCAACTTCTCCTCTCCTCTTAGAGTTTCGGCCTCCCTGCTCCCAAAGGCACTCACTTCTCTCCCTGTTTCCTGGTGAGATCACTGAAAGCCAAAGCCAAAATAACATGCTTCCTTCAGTCAACTTCAAAGCACTTTTCCCTGGGAGCAAGAGAAAGTGAAGTCTCAATTACCTGCTTGAAACAGAAAGAGAAGACAAAGAGAACAAAACAGAAGCTCATCTTTCAACCTTGATCCTGCCAGGCAGGCACTCTCCTCCAAGCTGTTCAACAGAGAAGAAGTAGTAAAAGTGGGGCATCCTCGTGCAGCCTGCTGTGGTCCCGTGGTCTCTGCTACAGAGTGACCTTCCTACTTGCTTCCAGAATGCCTCAGAGAACAACAATGGCAATTTGGCTAAACGGAGGACTGCTGTCCTCTCGGTGGTAACCCACTCCCCGTGTTAGGAGGGTAGATATTTCTCAGGTCATCCTTTCCTCTCCATGCCTAAAGCAGAACTGGAGGGCACATTTCTCCTTAACCCGGGACTGGGAAGTGGCAGTTGATAGCTCCTGCTCTCTCTGCACATCTCACGGTCTCATTATTTTAAAGTTATTTTACTCTTCCACAGTCTACAATGAGAAAGGAAGGCAAACATTTTTTTAGAGCCTAGAAAACATCAGCAACTTCACCCACATAACCTCCCTTAAAACTCATGACAACCCTGCCTTGTAGGATGAATTTTAAATGAGCACATTAAGGTCCAGAGAGGTTAAGAACTTTTCCTAAGTTCACAGAGCTATGGTTAAAACTAGCAGTCAATGGGGCGCCTGGGTGGCGCAGTCGGTTAAGCTTCCGACTTCAGCCAGGTCACGATCTCGCGGTCTGTGAGTTCGAGCCCCGCGTCGGGCTCTGGGCTGATGGCTCAGAGCCTGGAGCCTGTTTCCGATTCTGTGTCTCCCTCTCTCTCTGCCCCTCCCCCGTTCATGCTCTGTCTCTCTCTGTCCCAAAAATAAATAAACGTTGAAAAAAAAAAAATTAAAAAAAAAAACAAAAAACAAAAAAAACTAGCAGTCAAGTCTACTCCATCTGACATTTTCCACTAGACCATGGTAGGTATTTCTTTATCAAATTCTAACTGGCTTTCATATCTTTCAAGGCTAAAAGTTTATGTGAGGATGAAAACAATAGCATTTTCCCTCCATTTTTTTTTTTTTCGAATCCTAGAAGGGACTGTTTGAGCTCTTTCAATTATGATGGTGACAAACAGAAAATGAAGCTGAAGAAAAGCCATTACATCAGTTAGTGGATATCAAAGTCAACACCCCACACTCCAGGTAACAAAGTTCTGCCAAGTAGGCCACATTTTAACTTAACAATCTTGGTAAGAACAGAGTCTCCAATGACTTTGATCAAGCAGCAAAATGGTTCCTTCCTACACAATATTTCATCTTCTTCCTTTTATGCTCTTGGGCAGGAATGGCTATAGTGGAAAGATAGGATGCCTTGCTGACTAGCAGTGTGACCCTGAACAAACCCTTCATTCCTTCAGCACACGTTTACTGAGCACCTACTAAATAGTAGGCTCCATTGGGCAACTGGCTCTGACCTACAGAAACTACGAGATAATAAATGTGTGTTGCCCTAAGCAAGTTTGCTGGCACTTTGTTACACAACAATAGAGAACTAATACAAAGCCCTAGCGCAAAGGTTGCTCTGAGATAGCCCTGAGGGCAATGACTTAAGACTAAGTGGTGACAGTAGGCCCCTCTGAGGAATCACTTGTGAGCAGAGACCCTGAAAGATAAGCAGAAGCCACCCAGCCCTAGTGGTGAATAGAATCACAATTCCTTTGTCCTTAGCCGTGCCTCATTTTCCTCAGGTGGAAAATGAGGATTTTCTCTAGGTAGTGCCCACCACATACAGTTAGGTATTCTGAAGATTATGTGCCACAATAGGTATGATGTGCTCTACATGGCCTGTGGTAGAAATCATAAGCCCAGTTATAACAATGTTGGTCAGGGATGTTATCACCACCAGTATTTTATAAATAAAGTACTATTACCAGATGGCACACAACAGTCAAAAAAATATAAGAACAGGCATTTCCTGTCCATAGATTCTTCTCTTTTTAGTCCTCCCTTCTCTGGCTGATCCTCCCTTTCTCTGCCCAGGCCTTCCTAGGCCTTCTCACGCAGGCAGGGGGAAGAGGCCGAGGGAGTCCTCTTACTGAACGTTTTACAGATGCATTTGTTTCTCTGTTACAAATCACTGGCGGCATTACCGGCTGGCTTTCTTATCAGCAAATAGCAAAGAATTCCGCACTTAGATCTAGCAGCCCTGCTTTTTGATTCAGTTCACTCCCACCTACCTAATTAAAATGCACCTCTCAATGGCAGGGATAGTGACATATCCCTTTTTAGGTTTCAATACCACACGAAGTACTAAAATGGCTTTCCTATCCTCATCACAGCATCCCCTCCCCCCCAACACACACATACACTCACACCAATGTCTTACGGACCAATTCCTAAACACCCTCCAAATTCCAGCTCTGAAGTCACAGCCCCTGCAAAATTATCTTTCCCCTCCCCAGGTGCTGGAATTAATAATCTTTCCTCTGTGCACCTTGAACCTACCATTGCACTGGTCAGACTGTATTATCATCTATCCATTGGTTTTGTCTTGTCTCCTCAACTAGTTTTTTCTCAAGCTCTACCAGCCCTATAAAAGCCTACTGTGTGCCAGAAGCTTGAAACTTAGTAACCAATCCAACACAGATCCTGCCTGAGGAGAGGCAGGTTGTAAACAAGGGGCTTGAACATAATACTGTAAATGTTCAGATCCATACGTGTCCCAGGCACTTTCAATCTGAAAGAACAGTAGCTGAGCCCTTGGCCTCATGGAGAATCTAGTAAGATTTCCTAGAGGAAGTATCAGGGAATCTGAACGGGGAAAAGTTAGGCAGTGCTATGGACTGAATTATGTCCCCCACCCCAAATTCATATGTTGAAACCCTAACCCCCAGCGTGATGATATTTGTGGATGGGGATTTGGGATAGTTAGGATTACATGAGGTCATGAGGGTGGGGCCCTTACAGTGGGATTAGTGCCCTTATAGGAAGAGACACTGGAGCTTTCTCGCTCTCTGTCCCCACAATATGAGGATTCAGTGAGAAGGAGGCTGTCTGAAAACCAGGAAGAGAGTCTTCACCAGAAACCAACTATGCCAGCACCCTGACCTTGGATTTTCCAGCCTCTAGAACTGTGAGAGATACAGTTCTATAGTTTAAGCCACCCAGTCTATGCCATTTTGTTATGGTAGCCTCAGCAGACTAAGACAAACAGACAAAGAAAGATAGGCCTTGGCATTTCTGTCAGAGGCAACAGCTTAAAGTAATGATGAGAAGCATGAATCAGCACAGAGTATGAGGGAAGCTACTAGAACTGCAAGTGACACATGTACAAAATTGAAATAAGCAAGAAGGTATGGCCCAGGTGGTGATGAAGTAAATACCCAAATGACAGGAACCTCCTTTCTGTGAAAAGTGGCCTTCACCCAAAGGATTAAGCTCCTAGCAGTCATGTTTCTATCACATGACCCTCCTGGGCATAGTTGATTGGAGTATGGTGCCCATGTGAGCAAAGTTGGGCCAATCAGATCCTGTCTGGTAAATTTGGACTTGATATAAGAATCCACCGATAAATCCAGATTGTTCTCTTGAATAAAGATTTGAATGTAAAAGCTATGTGGTGGCCATGCACAGAGAGAAGCCTAAAGAGCTGTCCTTGGGATGAAAAGAATAAAGCAAAAGGGCCCAGCAAAGAATCAGCTGGGAAAAAAAGAGATGTCTGGAATCCATGGAAGCCCCTTTCCAGTTCTTATTTCCCATTGCTTAAAATATCTCTGGATCTTTCTGATAAATTCCCTCTTTTCCTTATTTGCTCAAGCTGTTTTAACTTGTTTTCTGCCACTTGGGACCAAAAATGTTTGTGTGTTCCAGGTCTCTGTCCAAGGCCCTTCTCCTCTTCTTTATCTTCTCTTTCTTCTTAAATGATCATCAACCAGCCCCCAGATAATAATACCATTTCTGTTCTCCCAAGCCCCAAATTTATCTTCTTCTCTTATATATCCAACCACTAACTTCAAGTCTTCATTTGCATTGGCTAAAGAGATCTCAAATGTATCATGTCCACCAGAATTCTTTGATTCCTCTTAGTCTCCTAAACCTCTATTCTCCCTGGTCTTCTCTGGCTCTGTAAATGATACCAGTATCTACCATTCTTCAAACTACACACTTGGAATTACCCTCGATTGTTTTTCTTTTCTTTCAGTTCCTTCATCCATTACCGTCAACAAGTCCCAACAACTCTATTTACAAAAGATAAATCAAATCTACCCATGCCTATCTACCTCCACACCCTAAATCCAAACCACCAAAATCTCTTCCTGTTCTACCTCAGCCATCTCTCCCTGCTTCCATGCTTCCTGACCTGTCCCTTGTCCCTACTCCAGCCAATGTGTATATACAACTATGACCCTCAGAGCTGCCAGAATAATCCTTTCAGAACAGTGTAGGCCGTGCCATTACCCACTTGAGCCTTACAATGGCTTCCCATCGCATTTAGGGGGAAAGTACCTCAGTCTATAAGTCCTTACATAATCTGGCCCCTGCCTACCTGTCCGACTTTTCTCATATTACTCTCCTTTTTGCTCACCATGCTTTAGAAATTGGCTTCTGTTGCTTTCTCTATTTTTTTCCCCCTTTAAACATATCTAGGGATTTCTCACTTTGACCTTTTTACATCTAAAAGCCCAAGCATATCCTCTGTCTCCTCCTTCTCATCATTCAGTGGTCAGTTAAAAAAAAATTGTATAATGTTTATTCAGTTTTGAGAGACAGAGAGAGACAGAGTGTGAGTGGAGGAGGGGCAAAGAGAGAGGGAGACACAGAATCCGAAGCAGGTTCCAGGCTCTGAGCTGTCAGCACAGAGCCCACAGGGCTCAAACCCACAAACTGAGAGATCATGACCTGAGTGGAAGTCAGACGCTTAACCCAGTGAGCCACCCAGGTGCCCCTCAATGGTCAGTTTAAATGGCACCTTTCCAGTAAGGATGTCCTGATCACATTGGTAAAGCTGGACCAAGATTAACTATCTCACATATTACTCTATTCCTTTCAAGCACTTACAGCAATCTGAAAAAAAAAAATCTAGTTTATTTGCTCTTTGCCTATTTATTACCTGAATTCTCCTTCTAGAAATGTAAGCACCATGTCTGTCTTGTTCATTCTGTAGCCCCGTGTCAAGCCCAATGTCTGGCATATGGTAAACACACAATAAATGTCTGTTGAGTAAATAGATAAAACCAAGGACAACATTGAAGAGTTTCAAAGTGACACGAAGCATCTTACCTGTTTCATCCACATCAAAAGCCATGTGGAGGATGGATTTAAGTTAGGAAGAGTGCATGTTTTATCCACATTTGTATGCCCAGTGCCCAACATGGGACAATCTGGTTTACTATTATATAACAATGAGATCCCCCAAGCAACATTATTTTATCAAAAACTTCCTTAAGAACACACTTGTTTTGGTGTGCTTGGTTAGGAAATGAAGAGCTAGAGGTGTATAATAACAAAGGTATTTTCCCTGTATGAATTTCATTAATAAAGTCATAATTTAGTTGCACATACATTTTATTAAGGCAAAAATAATCTATTAATTTTCCAAAATGAACAAAGCCAAATCTAGACATTATCGACACTCAGCAAATTTGTGTATATATTCTGATGATAACCCTTGAATTCTAGACTTTGAGTTTGAAGAAGATTTAAAGATGACCTAGTTCAGTCATCTCAACAGATGTGGGGACAGGCCTAGAGAAATGAAGTGGCCAAGATCAGAAGCCAAGCTGTAACCCAGATCTCTAACCCTCCCTCCTTGGCACTGGGTGGGTTGGGAAGGTGATGCTAAGGGCAGAATTGGCAACATTGCGACCCAAAGCAACTTGTGTCAAAGCTAACAGAAAGTTATTGGGCTATTTGAATCTAAACAGTGAGGCTCTGACTTTTATGACTTGGTTATCAAGAGAAGATTTTTCTTTTTCTTTCTTTGTCAGTATTTTTAATGTTTATTTATTTTTGAAGGAGAGAGAGACAAAGCATGAGCAGGGGAGGGGCAGAGAGAGAGGGAGACACAGAATCTGAAGCAGGTTCCAGGCTCTGAGCTGTCAACACAGAACCCAAAGGGGGAGCTGTGAGATCATGACCTGAGCCAAAGTCGGACACCCAACTGATGAGCCACCCAGGCGCCCCAAGAAGATTTTTCTTAATCACAGTAAAAGAGGATATTTCCCCAAAAGCAAAGGGAAGCCAAGTCTTGCTTTCCATTGGCAAAGCCCAGTTTGAGCTCTTTTATAGTCCATGACCAGATGTGCATTTAGAGAAACCATCTGTTCCATTCAGGACGCAAAATAAACCACATAAAAAGGAACTCTTACCCCAAATCCTTCTCCGAATGGGAAAGGAAATAATCAGGTGAACCATAAAACAGAAGTTGAAGAGATAGATAGGTAATTAGATAGATAATGCAACAGAAATCGCAATAGATGGCAATAGACATAGGTGTTTGATAAAAGTTGGCAGATGAAACAGGTGTGAAGATTGTGATGCCATGTGTTTCAATTAAAAAATCTTCAGTAACTGTGGCTTTGGGGAAAGTTTTGCAGTTTGGAGGCTTTTGCCCACAGTCAAGTTCACTCCATAGAAACCTACTTGAGTGTGTATATATATATATATATATATATATATATATATATATATCTTTTGGGGGGTGCCTTTTGACTTCACATTCTACCTCTCTCTTACTTACTTCCTATTATTGCTTAAAGTATGTAGCCTTTGTTTAAATAAAAATTCACCTTATTTTTAGCCACATTTATTCAGGGAAATAAACACCAGAGAAGCTACCTTTGCTAGGTCTTGGAAAAATGTTTCTGGAAATTTTTCATTATACCAGCACCATGCTTAGAGCTTTAAAATGGATTCCCCTATTTCAATCTTGTTTTTATGCTGATTGACTGGAATGTGGTTTGAATAACTAATTACTCATCACATGGAAAGTTCTTTTGATACCTGATGAACCTGATCTAACTATAAATCCAAATCCAAGAATGTCAGCCAAATTTAGCTTTCTGCTTAAAACCCTATTTCTCACAAACATGTCTTAGTGTTATCAACAGCCTTGAATTACAAGAATTCTATGCTACCATTTTGGTTGTGTATAAGCAACCATCCATTCATTCTTGCAATAAACATTTACTGACACCCATTATGTGCTGGACCTTGGGCTAATGCTGAGGATATCAAAATGATTTATAGTCACCTCCACAGTTGCTATCTCCAGAACTCATCATCTAGTGTAGGGGTTGGTGTAATAGCCATACCCTAAGGTGATAGTGCCCATGATTCCCACCTTCTGATATTCATGACCTTGTATAATCTCCTGCCTGAGTGCAGGCAAGACCAGTGACTTGCTTCTAATCAATACAATAGGCAAAGGTGTTGGGGTGTCACTCCCTATAATTAGGTTACATTTTATAAGACCCCATCTTGCTCATTTGAGGAATTACAGAGCCATGTTCAGGAAGCCCACATAGCAAGGAACTACAGCTGATTGTCAGGAAAAAAGTCGAGGATCCCAGTCATACAGCCATAGGAAAAGAATTCAGCCAATAACCTAAATGGGCCCAGAAGTAATTAAGTCCCCCCCACATGAAAAACACAGCCTTGCCAAAACATTGACTGTAACCTTTTAAGACTCTGAGTAGAGGATCCAGCTAAGTTGTACCTAACCTCCTGACCCACACAAACTGAAATAATAAATGTGTATGGTTTTCAGCTGCTAAGGTTGTAGTACTTGTTACACGGCAATAGAAAACTAGCACAGCAAACCAGAACTTGTTCACCAAAACCTCTGCTGCCTGTTTTTGGATGCCCTGCAGGTTAAGAATGATTTTTACATTTTTAAGTGATTTTAAAAAATATATAAAAAAGCGGGGGGGCGCCTGGGTGGCTCAGTCAGTTGGGTGTCCGACTTCAGCTCAGGTCATGATCTCACCGTTGGTGAGTTCAAACCCCTTGTCGGGCTCTGTGCTGACAGCTCAGAGCCTGGAGTCTGCTTCAGATTCTCTCTCTCTCTCTCTCTCTCTCTCTCTCCCTCCCTCAAAAATAAATAAACATTAAAAGAAATTCTAAAAGTATATTTTGTGATGTATGAAAATTACATGAAATTCAAACTTCAGTGTCCATAAATACAGTTTTATTGGAAAACATCCACACCCATTCATCTATGTATTCACTACAGCTGCTTATGCACTACAATGGCACAGTGGAGTAGGTGCAACAGAGACCAGATAAACCAAAAAGCTAAAATATTTACTATCTGTCGCTTTCCAAAAAAAAAAAAAAAAAAAACAAACCAAAATGTGTCGGACCCTGATCTAGTGAAAGGGACAGATATACACACAGATAAATTACAAGCCAACTTGGAAAAGGCTTAGAAGAGACATGGGAACTATGTCCTAATGTTGAGTAAGACTTTTCCAGATGGAAAGTGGAGGAAGATATCACAGAGGAGGGATCAAAAGTGGAAAAATCATGAAGATATGAAAGGGTTCAAAGGTTGGGAAATGGTGAGAAACTCCCAAAAGCCTGGAGTTGTGCCCACCTCATTCGACAACTCCATAGATTTCTAAAGCCCCCGTTGAGTGTCATCAGATGAGACATCAGGCTTTGGGGAAATTATTGCACATAGTGAGATCCGCAGTTTAATCCATATCTCTAAACCGTTATTGTAGTTTGCCTAGGGCTCTTGGCCAAATCATGTCACACATGCTCCTGCCCAAATAAGTTTGGTGATACAGCTGCATCCTTGCTTCCAAATGTCATAAAACCCACAAATTATTACATTCCAAATTGGAAAGCATTAATGTTGTCCTGCCATTCTTGTTCTCCTCTATGGTTTAGTTGTTATAGATCACCGTCGGTACCGAAATAACTTAAGAGATTGTTTTACTCCATTTTCTCAGTTGCTCCACTCCTATCTTATCCAATACTCACATCAGTTCATTTGGAGGTGCCACTGAAGTTTGAGGGGGAAAAGGCACGGAGGCAGAGCGCCATCAGGAGAAGACCAGTTAGCTGACTCGGAGACACCTCACAGCGTGAGCTTGTCAGGGCCTGGCCTTTTGCTTCTCAATGAGAATCTCCTTGTTAGTGCTATATTTCTGTATGATCAATATCGTCCTTATTGTTACCACCATGACACTCTCAGATAGTATCAAGCGGTATAGCATTATGTGCCTCCAAACCACTGTGTATTCTGTGACTGTGCATAACAATTTTTCTGTCTCCTTTGTGCTCTTGGGTGGTGTGGGCACCTCTACCTTCCACTGACTGCCTTCTAGCAGCATCCACGCTGCCCACTTCCAAATCTCTGAGAGCCTAAAAAGAGATAACATACATCTTTAAATTGTGTGTAAAACAACAATCTATAGACAAAGAATGAGGGCCTAAAGCGTTCTTCAATCACTTAAGTTCCATGAATTTACTATATTTAACTGGTGTCTCCTCTTTGGCTGCTCGAAAGTCTTTTGTCCTACTGCCTGGTCATCAATTGCTTTCCAAGTAGCTAAATTCAATACAAATTACAAATTACCGGGGTGCCTGCGTGGCTCAATCGGTTAAGCATCCAACTTCGGCTCAGGTCATGATCTCATAGTTCGCGGGTTAGAGCCCCACGTTGGGCTCTGTGCTGACAGCTCAGAGCCTGGAACCTGCTTCAGATTCTGTGTCTCCCTCTCTCTCTGCCCTACCCTGCTCGCACTCTGTCTCTCTCTGTCTCTCTTTCTGTTTCTTTCTTGCTCTCTCTCTCTCTCAAAAATAAATAAATACTAGAAAGAAAGAAAGAAAGAAAGAAAGAAAGAAAGAAAGAGAGAGAGGGAGGGAGGAAGGGAGGAAGGAAGGAAGGAAGGAAGAAAGAAATAAATTACCTCTCTGCTCTTGAAACACTCAGGGGCAAGAGAAGATACCTGCCAAGGGAAAACAAAACTCTAACATGCAAATTTTTTATATTCACCCGGTACCTATCTGTTTATAGATCAATGTATCTATATTACAGATTGTAAGAATTTCTAACCAGTGTCCTTTAACTTAGACCTAAGAGTAAGGAATTCAGCAAACTGATTAAACCGATCAATGGCCCCCATCCTGCTATGACTTTGGGACGTTTTCAGAAGCTCACCTGTTACTTACATGCAACAGCAAACCACAGGACAGAATCATGGCTGTCTAGTTGCCAGTATGTCCTCACATGGTAACTCTCCCCGTTCCCACCCTTACTTCTCCTGGGCCCAACACCACTAAACTGCCCTGGTTCAGGAGACAGGAACTAATAAGATCTTATTTATTAATTTAAAAATATGGAAAGTAGGACAGAAAAGAGGCAGGGAATTCTGTTCAAGCAAATAAGGAAATAGCGACCAACTGTCCTGATTAGCCTGGGACTGGGGAGGTTCCCAAGATGTGGGAATTTCAGTGCTAAATCTGGGAAAGGTCCAGGCAAACTGGGATAATTTGACTCCATATATTATATCAGTTGTGGCTATGATCTTTTAGAATGTGTAACTGAACTGAAAAGGGAAAAAGAAGATGATTTTCCAGCAAAAGTGAAAAAAAGAAAGACACATTAAGAGGCTCCTGGTGATTCCACTAATTGGAAAAGTTTGAGGGTGATACCAGTTACTGCTGTCAGTTTCTTCTGAACCCTGAAGGTCTTTCCACCCCTGAAATTTCCTCTCTAAGCCCACATCTTGCTCATTCTAGAATACAGATCTCCTTTGCCAGTGGTTTCTGCAACTTAAATACTTCAGTATAGGGGTGCCTGGGTGGTTCAGTCCATTAAATGTCCAACTGTTGATTTCAGTTCAGGTCCTGATCTCACAGTTTCATGAGTTCGAGCCCCATGTCAGGCTCTGCACTGACAATGCAGTACCTGCTTAAGATTCTCTCCCTCTCTCTCTCTCTCTCTCTCCCCTTCCCCTACTTGCACTTTCTCTGTATCTCTCAAAATAAATAAATAAACTTTATAACAAGAAAACTTCAGCAGAGAAAATGCAGCACAACACGTGTGCTTAGCGAAAATGTAGTAGTATGCTGACAGGAAGCTCACACTCTGGAGGACGCTCCTGTATAAGCACTTCCGTTACCCTATCTCAGTTAACACCAGATGCTTTGATAATCAACATAATGAAGGTCAGAAATGAGCTATCACTGGGGAAATTAGTGGTTTGTTAATATCATGGATATTAGAAATGGACCCTCATTGGTGAAATTTATGGTATTCATGAAGATATGTGAGTTGGCTTAACTATTTTAGAGACACTCCCAACTATATTACTTTGCTAAGGTTGCCATAATAAAGAACCACGAAGTACAGTTATGGAGACTGAAAATCAGAAACCAAGATGGCAGCAGAGACATGCTCCCTCTAAAGTCCATAAAGAAGAATCCTTTCTTACTTTTTCCTAGCTTCTAGTCGTTCCCTGCAATCCTCGGTGTTCCTTGTCTTGTAGTTGCATCACTGCAGATTCTGCTTCCACCTTTAATATCCTTCTCCCTTGTGTCTCCCTATCTTCACATGGCCTTCTTATGTGGACAAGAGTCACTGAAGGAACACCAGTCCACTCTAATCCAGTATGACTTCAGCTAACTACAATGTAGTAGTAAATGTAAAGGCACATTTCCAAATAAGGTCACACCCTGAGGTTCTGAGTAGACTTGAGTTTGGGGGAACACTATTCAATCCAGTACACGACCCATTCCTGAATAGAGGGCAAGACCCTCCCAGAGGCACCTGAGTGGCTCAGTTGAGGGTCTGACTCCTGATTTCAGCTTAGGTCATGATCTCACTGTCCATGAGATCAAGCCCTGCATCAGGCTCAGCACAGAGCCTGCTTGGGATTCTCTCTCTCTCTCCTTTTTTCTCTGCCCCTCCCCTGCTCTTTCTCCCCGCAACCCCGCAAAATAAATAAATGAAAAAACACTTGTTTGTTTTTTTTTTAAAGAGAGAGACCCTCACAAACCTCTACTTTTAGACATGGTGCAGAGGGGCGCCTGGTGGCTCAGTCGGTTAAGTGTCCAACTTGGGCTGAGGTCATGATCTCACAGTTCATGAGCTTGAACCCTGCCTCAGGCTCTGTACTGATAGCCAGCTCAGAGTCTGGAGCCTGTCTTTGGATTCTGTGTCTCCCTCTCTCTCTGTCCCTCCCCTGCTTGCTCTCTCTCTCTCTCTCTCAAAAATAAATAAACATTAAAAAAAAATTTAAAAATAAAAAAGAAATGGTGCAGAGACCTGATTCCTAACAGTGTCCACCCATTGGGTTAGAGAATTTTTGGTTCCCTGATAATAAGCAGAGGGCAATAGAATTATACCTCTGGAATACTGCTGAGTAAGCATCCCATGAACCTTTCATCAAAGTGAAGGTCATCACTGAGAAGTTCAGAAGGTTGAGAGTTCATGTGATTTTCAGACATTTGAATGTATTGTCTTGCCTGCTGGATAATATATGTTTGGTGAATAAATACTTGTAAGTGTGTCCAAATTTGGTCTAACCATTGCTTTCATTATAAGCTGGCAATAAGAATGTAAGAGAATAGTGATCACCCTCACACACAGCAACATTTTGGTGGCTACTGTTATTAACCAAAAGGAGCCAAGGTGTTGGGGATGACCAAATTGATGTAAGTTGTCTGCACCACCTTTTAACTTCACATCCTTCTCTTTCCCTACACTACCAAACTTCTAGAAAGAGCACTCTCTCTTACCTGCACTTCTATCATTTCCATTCACTACTCAACCCACTGCAATTTAGCTTCTGCTACCATCAAATTAATGGAATGCCTTCTTCAAAGTCACCCATGTTTCCTGAATTGCCAAACTCAATAAATTATTTTCAATCCTTCTCTTAGGAACTGTCAGCAACATTGGACTCTGTGGAGCATTCATTTCCTCATGCAACCCTCTGTTCCCTAAGCTTCCATGACACCCTAACCCTAACCTCCTACCTCTCAGAATATTGCCCCTTGATCTCTTTCAAGGGTTCTTCTCTTTCTATTTGCCCCTTTATTGCATGTATTTCTGAGAGTAATATTCTGGACCTGCTGCTGTTTTCATTTTGCACATTCTGCCTGGATGAGCTAATTTGCTTTTTGGCTTTCATCCACTGCTCTAAGCTGATGACTCCAAAATTGTGTTTCCTAAGATTCAGATTTGTGTACTCAGTGCATGCTGGATGTCTCTGCCTAGATGACCCATGCGTAGTTCAAACCTGCTTGCTTGCATCAATGTCATTGCTTCTGGCCAGTATCTATTCTTATTATTGGGTTGACTTCAGGTAATGGCTGGACCAGACAAGGCAGAAATTTGACCACTCACATCCGATCACTAAATCCTCAAACTCCTTTCTTCTCTCCCACTACAAAGACTCTAGTCCAGACATTCGCTGTCCTACTGCAGGAATCTAACCTCTTGTCTCAAGCCTTAGCACCTGCAATTTACCCTCCATGTAGATTGTTTAACGCAGAATGTGCCACTCACTCATTTAAGGCCCTGCAACAACCTACCTTCCTTTCTAAAAGCAGGATTTCTCAACCCCACAACTATTGACATTTGGAGCCAGAAAATTCTTTGTTGTGGTCAGCTGTCCTTGCCCTGTGGGAGCTCAGCCATATCCCTCTGCTACTAGATGTTGGTAGCACCCCCTGAGTTAAAACAATCAAAATTGTCCCAAAACATTGTCTCCTAGAAGGGTGAAAATCACCTCCACTTAAGAAGCACCAACCTAGGGGCGCCTGGGTGGCGCAGTCGGTTAAGCGTCCGACTTCAGCCAGGTCACGATCTCGCGGTCCGTGAGTTCGAGCCCCGCGTCAGGCTCTGGGCTGATGGCTCAGAGCCTGGAGCCTGTTTCCGATTCTGTGTCTCCCTCTCTCTCTGCCCCTCCCCCATTCATGCTCTGTCTCTCTCTGTCCCAAAAATAAATAAACGTTGAAAAAAAATTTAAAAAAAAAAAAAAAAAAAGAAGCACCAAGCTAGATAGTGTGCCTAGATGGGGTGCCTAGACAGTTCAGTTGGTTAAGGGTCTGACTTCAGTTCAGGTCACCATCTCATGATTCGTGAGTTTGAGCCCCACATTGGGCTCTCTGCTGTCAGCATAGATCCCACTTGGGATCCTCTGTCTCCCTCTCTCTCTGCCCCTCTCCTGCTCACATTCTCTCTCGCTCTCTGTCTCTGTCTCTGTCTTTCTCTCAAAAATAAATAAACATTATAAAAAAAAAAAAGGAAGCACTCACCCAGAGCACAAAGCCAAAAGTCCCTAATGCTGCAAAAATGGCACTTCATCAACTGGTCCCTGGCTACTAGCCACCCTATCTCTTCTCTCTGCCTGTGGTACCTGATGTCTTATGGAAATCTTTATAATTATACCTAATATATTGCAGCATAGTTATAATGCATATGTCTGTGTTGCCCATGAATCACGAGATCCTTGAGAGTGGAGGACCATCATTTATGCCCCTGTATACTCACAGTGTATAACAAGTATAGTGCATGGCAATCAGTAGGTATTTAATGTTTGCTGGATAAATGAACAAATGACTTGAAAGGACTTAGAAACAAAAGCAACTTTGGCTTTTGTACCAAAAGGAGGACAGCCACTTACTCTCCTCTTCAACCTGAGCACTTGATCAAGCATATTCTGGAGTTATTCTCCATTTTATGAGGTGCACTTTATTTTCCCAGAATGTAAGTTCTTTCAAAATAAAGATCTTGGAGTTAAGCTTGTTTTTTTTTTTTTTAAATCTCATATTCCTTAAGACAGTGCTGGATCTATAATGTAGCTTACTAAAGACTTCAAGAAACACATGGACTCTCCCTAACAACTTCACCCATGGAACACAAGCCTGAGTAGGGTGATAATCAAGTGCACAGATTCCTAGAGTCCAACAAAACGAATTCCAACACAGGTTTCTTCCACTTGTTACTAGCTCCCTAACTTAGGACTATTCGTTGAACATATCTAAGTTGGTATTTCTTCCTGAGGCTAAATAAAGATAGTAATAGTGCTACCCTCATTCAGTCAAGAAGTATTTATTATCTGTTACATGCCAGGCACTGGAAGTACAACTGAAATCAAAAAAAAAAAAAAAAAAAAGCTGCTTCTCTCATTTGAGCTTATGTGTTAACAGATAGACACTGACAATAAGTATGTAACAGATAAATAATATAATTCTGGATAATGGTAAGTGCTGCAAAAAATATATATACTAAGGCATTGGGATGTCATGATGGGTAGGTAGGATAATTTTAGATTAAATTATCAATAAAAGCCTCATTGAAGAGATTAAATTTAATCTCCCAAATTACAGAAAATTGTTGTGAAGATAAAATGAAATAAATGCATGTAAATTGAAGAGTAGTGAATATTCATAAAAATTGCAAATAGTAATGAATATTCGCTATTGCTATTACAGGACATATCCACTAGAGGGAACTACCACTCACTGTTCTTGCTGTGTGCCAGGCCCAGAGCTCATCTTTTTACATGTAATTTTCATTTATCCTCCCAACAGAAACAACCCTGAAGAACAGGTATTATTGGCTTCATTTTCCAAGACTGAGGCTCAGAGAGCAAACTGGCCCTGGGGTCATGCACCTGGTAAGTGGCAGAGCCATGCAGGTCTGTCTAACATCAAACCTGTGCTTTTTCAGTTAAACCATGCTGACTTTTTCTCCATACTGACTTCCCTCAAAGACAAAGAGAGAAGAGCACAGCAGTTGAAGATCAATAAGTAGGAGGGGGAAGGAGAAAGATCTATACGAAGTTCGTGGTTCACAATTTGGAGTCAAAAGCGCTGGCAAGCCACAGAATGAGCAAGCCTCTCACATCAAGGGAAAATTCTTCAGAACTGTTTTCAGAGACGGTCCTGCTTTCCGCCCAGTCCTGGGGCTTCAGGCCTGGAGACCCCATGAAATCAAAGCTCAAAGTGACACTTCATAGCTGTGAAACAGAACTGACAGAAACACTTCCTCAAGGCCCCCTCAGGGCAGAAGTAGGTGGAAAACTTCACTCTGTCAACCCAACAGATTTTATTTTCTGTAAACAGCATCCTGGCTTTCTTCTCCCTCACATAGAAAGACTGTGCCCAGAGAAACAGGTAAAGGGTCCCACCCGCTTCTCTGTCAGGAATCTGGAATGCAGAGATGTGCCTAGAATTCAATCAATGTCATATCTTACAGAGTCAGTAGGATAAAGACTGTGGAGCAAGAAATACTGAATGGAAATGGGAGAAAAATGGACGGTGATCTCTGCTCTGAGGATAAATGAACAACCTGTGTAGCGAGCCCAAAAGTCCACATGAACTTCGAAGACAGAAATGAACAAAGGGTTCATTCAGTCTCCCACCGAACATTCATTAATATGGTGTGAGGCTAAGAAGGAAGATCGTGCTGCATTATCATTCATACCTTTAATTTTCTTAACTCAATTTGCATTCTGGCCAAGAGGAGACATAATCATACAACATCGATTGTAAAAATGCATTCAGCATTTTTCAAATTTAAATAGCCAATGGAGTGCTGATAAAGGTGGGCCTGCTATCCAAGTAGGAGGGGTGCTGGGAAGCCAGACTCACAGCATTTGCTAATTCCCCTGGTGTAACTGTTTCCAGCATGGCGAGTTTCGAGCTACCACCGTGAAATCACCGAAACCAGGAGCTGGGAAGAAATGCCACGAGCCAGTGTGAGCCAGCTTTGACCCACCACTGAAAGCAAGTAGTTTGCTACTGAAGATTTCTTCCCCCCACAGCTTGTGAAGAAGCTTAGCTCACAAATTCCAAATTAAGAAGGCAGCACGGTATAACAGAAAAAGCACGAAATGAAATTAAGAATTCCTGAGGTCTAGGCTTGGCTGTGCTCTGATGTCCTGTGTGATTTGGGGTTAGTCACTGCGCTACTCTGAGCCCAAGCGTCCTGGCTCTAAAAGGCGGTATTTAGACATTAGTGCTTTTGCATCACCTTTGAATCACTATGGATTGTTTTGTTTTGTTTTTTAACCACGATTGCCTGGACTCCACCTCCCAGAGATGATGATTCTGAGCATTTGGAGAGGGCAGCAGGGATGTTCCTTTTTGTTGTTTTTGTTTTTCAACCCCATACCTTTGTAGGTTTAGTTTAGGCTGGGGAAGCACTGGGCTGGTTTGTCTTTAAGGCCCACCTAGGCTAAATATGCATATTTGCAACTTAATCTAGCGTGGCAAACAGATAGAAAGGGACCCCCAATGCCCCTGTCGCCCCGTGTCGTGACCTCGTACAACCTCCTCCTCTGGAGGATGGTGGCACCTGGGACTTGCTTCTAACCAGTAGAACTGGCAGGGGTGATGGGATGTCGTTGTCACTGTTCCCTCACAGTCTGTAAGACTCCATCTTGCTCACCGACTTGCTTTAGAGACTCTCTCCCTCCTGCTGGCCCTGAGGAAGCCAGCCGCCACATGTGAGCTGCCCACACAGGGGCCACGTGGCAAAGAATCACAGGAGACATCTTGGAGCCCAGTGGCCTCCCACCGACACCCCGCAAAAAGCTAAAGCTTCCGGTCCGACAGCCACGAAGAAACGAATTCTGCCAACACTGTGCGCGAATCGGGAGGCGGATTCTTCTCTACTTGAGCCTCCAGAAGAGACGCAGCCTGGCTGACGCCCCCAGCACAGCTTCATGAGACCCTAAAACCGAGAGGGCAGTTAAGCCGTCTGGGCTCCCGATCCAGAGACACTGAGATAACACTCCTGTGTTTTTTCATTACTGCTGAGTTTGTGGTGACTTAGTGACAGCACAAAAGCACATGTTCAGGAACACTAGAACCTCAATCAGCTGACGGTCTCAGGCATCCGAAGACACAACAAAGTCCCACCTCCCTTCTCCAGCACACTCCAGAGCTGAGCTCTATGCGGAGCGACTGGCAGAATTACTCACACTCTGAAAAATGTATTTTGGCCCTTTTTTCTTTCCTTTTTCTTTTTCTTTTTTCTTTCCTTTTTTTTTTTTTTTTTTTTTGAGCCTTTATTGTTAAATTCTACTAAGTTAAATGTGCAGATAATGTGACCTCACTGTAAAATTATACTGTACTTAGTAGTTTGTAGCATTTATTTCTTAATCTTTACCATATCGCTGTGTGGTCCTTTTTATTGTTGTATTCGTTTTCTTTTGCTGAGTAACAAATTAGCACAAATTTGGAGGCTTAAAAACACATATATTCACAATAGCCAAGACGTGATGTCCACCAAGAAATGAATAAATAAATAAAATGTGATAGATACACACACACACACACACACACACACAAGGAATATTATTCACCCTTGAAAAGCAAGGAAATTCTGTCACCTGCTACAATAAGGGTGAACCATGAGGACATTACACTAAGTGAAATAAGGCAGTCAGAAAAAGACAGATAGCATATGATCCTATATTTATGAAGTCTCTAGATTAGTCAGATTCATGGGATCAGAAAGTAGAACAGTGATTTCTAGAGCAGAGTGGTGGGGGAGGAGAAAATGGGAGTTGTTTAACGGGTAGTGTTCTGTTTTGCAAGATAAAATTGTTCTGGAGATTGGTTGCACAATAATGTGAATATACTTAACACCACTGAAGTTAAAAATGGTTAAGATGGCCATTTTTATTTTTAAGTTTATTTTGAGAGAGAGAGAGAGAGAATGTGTGTGTGTGTGTGTGTGTGTTTGTGTGTATGTGTACTCAAGCACACACAAGGGGAGGGGCAGAGAGAGAGGGAGAGAGAGAAAATCCCAAGCAAGCTCCACACTGTCAGCACGGAGTCCCAACTTGGGGCTCAAACCTACAAACCATGAGATCATGACCTGAGCTGAAACCAAGAGTCAGACACTTAACCGACTGAGCCACACAGACACCCCAAATGGTAAATTTTATATTATGTATATTTCAACACAATTTAAAATTTTTTTAACTAATTATTTTTTTAAAAACCATGTTTATCATCTCTCAGTTTCCATGGGTCTGAATTCCAGGCACAGCTTAGCTGTCTTCCCCTCAGGGTCTCATAAGGCTATAATCAAGTTGTCACAACTACATTTTCACCCGAAAGCTTGACTAGGAAAGAAGCCCCTTCCAAGTCTATTCAGGTAGTTGGCAGCTCTCATTTCCTTGTGATCACATGACCGAGGGACCTGTTTTCTTGCTGTCTGTGAGCTGGGGTGCTCTCAGGTACTGGGAGTACCTGCCAGAAGTTCCTTGCCACAGGGCCCTCAGTCTCAGTCTGTTCTGGCTGCTATCACCAGCTACCATAGTCTGGGTGACTTCAACAATAAACACTTATTTCTCAAGTTCTTCAGGCTAGGAAGTCCAAGATCAAGGCACCAGCAGATTCTGTGTCTGGTGAGAATGCGCTTCCTGGTCACAGACAGCCATCTTCTTCTCATGGTCTCCTTCTGTCCTTTCAGGCAGAGAGGGTGAGGGAGCTCTCTGCGGTCTCTCCTCTAAGGGCACTAATCCCACTTCTATTCCACCCTCATGATCCAATCACCTCCCAGAAGCCCCACCTCTAAATACCAGCCCACTGAGGATTAGTTGCCACCTTATGAATCTGGCGTGAACACACGTGCGGTGTATAGGACCTCCCATAACAAAGCAGGTATCTCTTCAAAGCCAGTAAGGGTAGCCTCTCTTTTCAGCCTCCTAAGAGTCTTATATAATGTAACCTAATCAAGGGGGTGACATCTCATCCCCTTTGCTATGTTCTATTGGCTAGAAGCAATTCACTGGGTCCTCCCACATTCCACCTGAGGGATTAGACGAAGTTGTGACTCACGGGGAGTCACCTTAGGTGTATGTGGCACAACTGCTAACCCTATGCTACTGAGAAAATGGAAAGCCTCACAAGGTTATACGACCCACCCAAGGTCACCCATTCAGCAACTGGTGGAAAGGCAACCTCTAGCTATAGATGTTTGAATCCCACTTCCAGGCTTCATTCAGTCCTCATGCTTAGGAGCTAACAGACCTTCACCGGAAGAGGATTGAGGCAGCCAATCCCCTTGTACCAGTGCAGTGAAGATACCCAAACATTAAAAAAATAGCCCAAACATTAAGAAAACTCTCAAGTCTCAACAGGAAATTGGCTAGTTTATGTGGCTTCTCTGTTTCTTTTCATTACCCCCAAGTTCAGGGTCGACAGGCAGAATTTCAGGAGCCTGTTCTGAAGTCCAATCAACAGCGATGTTTGTGAAAATACTTTGAAAAATGTAAATCACATTTTACCCCCAAAGAAAAAGATTATCACTTTTAAAAAGATTGCATGTTTAGCCAATTCTTTAAAAGGAAACTCTGCACCCTGACTTGTTAAAAATCACTGCTCGTAACAGTGAGATTTACATCATATCAGAGAATCTTAGAGCGCAACTAGAAAACTGCTAACTACTGGCTCGACTTCAAAGAAAGAAAAGCTTCCTGCAAAGTAAATGGAGGTGAAGACATAGACAAAATTAGCAAGGGAAGATGAAAACAAATTAATGCGGTCAGTTTAGAATTTATTTTCATTTACACCCACCACTCATTTTATAACTTAAACCTATATAACAGTTTCCATCTTTTAAACCTGCCAGAGATTGGGGTGCTAGGTGACTCAGTCAGTTAAGCCTCCGACTTCGGCTCAGGTCATGATCTCACATTTCGTGGGTTCAAGCCCCACATCAGGCTCTGTGCTGACATCTCAGAGCCTGGAGCCTGCTTCGGATTCTGTGTCTCCCTCTATCTCTGCCCCTCCCCAACTCATGTTCTGTCTCTCTCTTTCTCTCTCTCTCTCTCTCTCTCTCTCTCAAAAATAAATAAACATTAAAAAAAAAATTTAAACCTGACCTAGATCACCTCCTAGGATCTATCACTGGATAAGATTCAGGTACCTCTCCCTGTGCTTGTCATAATATTCAGTGATAGAAAAAGGAAATCTAGGGGCGCCTGGGTGGCGCAGTCGGTTAAGCGTCCGACTTCAGCCAGGTCACGATCTCGCGGTCCGTGAGTTCGAGCCCCGCGTCAGGCTCTGGGCTGATGGCTCAGAGCCTGGAGCCTGTTTCCGATTCTGTGTCTCCCTCTCTCTCTGCCCCTCCCCCGTTCATGCTCTGTCTCTCTCTGTCCCAAAAATAAATAAACGTTGAAAAAAAAAAAATTTAAAAAAAAAAAAAAAAAAAAAAAGAAAAAGGAAATCTATTAATCACACTGGTGAAGCTAGGAATCTGCCTGTATTGTTATTTCTCATATTTATTCCTACTTATTATGATTGCAAGATATTTGAAAGTCATGAATATATCCACTAACTTTAAAGATAGACATCCTTCCTGATAGAATGTCTAAAAAACAGGTATGAAAGAGTGGACTGATGGCCCCTTCCTTTAGTTAAAAAAAAAAAAAAGATCAAGTAACACATCCTGGAGAAAAATGTCACCAAGGAGAACCATGCACCTTTGTTTCTAAATTAAATACAAGATCCTTACCTTTCAAGTCTATTTCCTATTCAGAACTATTGAAACTTGCTGTTGTGACCAGAAGTTCACTCTGATGAAATCAAGATCAAGAAGCAAATGGCTCCAAGATATATACAATAAACCATACAACTTCCTCAGCTGCAAAGGCCAGTGTTGGGAGTAGGTCCTAGGTTGGCGGTCCCTTCCCATGTGGGTGTCTCCACTGTCCTTATCGGAAAACAAGCTGCTTTCTTTACTGCTGCCATCCAGCAGCAGCTTCAGTGTGCCTCTGTCACCTGTTAGCATCACCGTCATAGTAAGAAGGGAGAATTCTAGTCCTCATTCTCACACCAAGCTACCAAGGGGCACAGCTTGTGATGGGCAGGAGCCGCCTCTGGTCACCAGAAGGAATTACACAGTGGTGTTAAATGGGCTGATGGTGGAGCCAAACTGCACGTTTGAATCCCACATTGTTTCTGTAAAATTTTAAGCAACTTATTTAACCACTCTATTCCTCAGTTTTCCCATCTGAAAGATGGGATGTCAGTAATACTCACTTTATGGATTGTTGGGAACATTAGATGGCAAGATTAATCCAAAGGACTTGGAACAATGTTTAGCACTGTATAAGCATTTATTATCATGATTCTTTCTTTTGCTACCACATGAAAGGCTAAATGCTTGTTGACTGACCAACTGACAACATGGGTGACAGTAAATTATTAAGTTAAAGCACTAAGATCTTTAGGATGCCTGGCTGGCTCAGTCAGTAGGGCGTGCATATCTTGATCTCAGAGTTGTGAGTTCAAGCCCCACGATGGGTGTAGAGATTACTTAAAAAGCTAAAATCTTAGAAAAAAAGAACTCAGATCTTCATGATGTGATACCTACTTACGTGTCCAACCTTATTTCTCATCTCCCCATCCCCTTTTCCATCCAATCTGTGCTCCACCCTTGCTGAGTTCCTTTCGGTGTGTTAGACTCTCATGTTCTCCTGACTTTTGACCTTCGCACCCAGTGTCTCTACTTGGAACACTCGACACCCACACTCCCAACGTGGCTTAGCTCACCACCTCCAGGAAGTCTTCCTGACCCAAGGCTCAATAGGGTGGCCTTCTCTATGCTCCCACGCACCCAGGGCCACTGAATCATGTCACTTCACATTCTGTATCGTAGTGATGGATTTGTTTGCTTCTTCCACTATCCAGAAAGATCCTTGAAAAGAGAGTCTATGCCATGTTCACTGGATTTCCTCCACTTGGCAAAAGAACTGACACATAGTAGGTGTTCAATATGCACATATCCTTGTTCAATGAATGAACATATGAAGAAATGAAGTGCTTACTGATACCTGCTATTTGCAAGGGTCACTACTCTGGGCTGAATTGGAAGACCTAATCATAAAAACGTACAATCCAACTAGGAAGATAAATCCTAATTAATTCAAAAGTAAATAATTAGGGGCGCCTGAGTGGCTCAGTCGGTTAAGTGTCTGACTTTGGCTCAGGTCATCATCTCATAGTTCATGAGTTCAACCATGATGTCAGGGTAGGAAGCTAACTCCCAAATAGACTAGGAATACACCAAAGAACAAAACCTTCTACACAGATCCAGAAACTATACATCCATAGTTCATTGATGATAAGACACCCATTTCCTCCAATGTTAACATTTCAATTTAAGATGCATCTTATACGTTATGGCATGTCATAGGTTAAGCAGAAGCATCTTTCTTGGTGGAATACAAAACAATGGTGCCTCTTACAATCCATGGTGTTCTGGGTTTGATGAAATTAGATAAAAGAGTCAAGGAAAACTAATTATTGTGTATGCATTTCTTCCTTAGAGGAAATATCAGAAAATGTAAGACCTAAATGTTTAAGGATTTTGCTAATCTCTTCTGTAGCGAGTAATTAAAAAGAATAGGTTGCAGAGGTCCTAAAAGGTAACCCCTGCCTCTCAATGCCCAAGAGTGTCTGAGGAACTATGAGTGTACAGAGAAGCCTTATCTTAGCAGCCTATAAGGATATAACCCACAAGATTAAGGGGCACAGGCTGTAAGAGCTGCATGTAAACATTCAGTGTGATTCTTCACTATCATTTTTATGTTCTTCTAAATGCAGATAATCTTGTACCTCTTTCACCCTGTTTTATGAATTTTACCAAATATAAAACATAATTCAGCTATCTTACAAAGCCCTTTGTAACTAACTCCTTCCTGGTCCAGTGATCATTCATTGTGTACGGCCATATTTTGAAAGGTGATAAACAATTTATTAGTTCCATTAAAGACGCCTCCTTATGAAATGAGAGTGTTCCTTAAAGTGACATGGTTCCAGCTAGAATCACACTTTCTGTTATGAGTGACACAGAAGTTGAAGATTTATAAGACTCATCAGTATATCACAGTGTCCCACTTGGCTATTGTAATGTTTAATGTATTTGATTTCTTAACTGATTTCACACTTACTAGGAATTTCACATTATAGACACACTTAATTTTTAAAATGATCTCCCTGTAATACCATGTCAGATAGGGGAAAACAGATTTTTGCCAGAGATCGCTTTTTTAAAAAAAATTCCAAAATAGAGATTTTTCTGATAACTTACCACATCTCCTTTGCCCCTCTCTCCCTGTCTCTGTCTCTGTCTCTGTCTCTCTGTCTCTCTGTCTCTCTGTCTCACATACACACACACACACACACACACACCCAGAGCAAAGCTCTCCTGTCAAACTAAAACTACCTTATTTTGATATATAAACATATTGCACAATTTGTATCTTTAATCAACACATCTAATTTGGCTAATGCACATGGGGTGATTAGATGTCTATGTGCTAATAACAGTGTCTGAGTGCTAATAGCTTGGGAAGGCTAAATGCCCTGAGAACATTCTTGGATCAACTACATGCATTTGCCTCTTGGCTTTCTTAGAACTGTTTGGTTTCACCTTCAGTTGACCTCGATGTTTATAACCCAAATCTAAAGGTTTGACAAATAGGGTACCCAACTCAAAGACAAAGCAAGATGCCAAAAATCCTGCACATATTTCCCTGAAGGGGAGGAACTGAGAACCTGAATGAGACCATCTTCTTTAACACCTTGCACTTTTGACCTCATTGAGTAAAGATGATTCAAGAATCAAGCAGTCTATTATTAAATTTTTTAATGTTTGTTTATTATTGGGGGGGCGGGCAGAAAGGAAAGGAGAGACAGAATCCAAAGCAGGATCTAGGTTCTGAGCTGTTAGCACAGAGCCTGACATGGGACTCGAGCCCACAAACTGTGAGATCATGGCCTCACGGTCTGAGCCAAAGTCAGACACATAAGCAACTGAGCCACCCGGGCACCCCAAGCAGTATATTATTAAAAAGAATTTTTAGGACTGGGTAGCCTTGGTGGCTCAGCTGGTTAAGCGTTTGACTCTCACGGTTGGTGAGTTTGAGCCCTGTGTTGGGCTCTGCACTGACAGTATGGAGCCTGTTTGGGATTCTCTCTCTCCCTCTCTCTCTGCCCCTCCCCACACTCACACTCTCTTTGTCTCAAAATAAATAAATAAACTTTTAAAAAATAAAAATAAATAAGAAGAATTTTTGGTGGGTAAAATTAAAAAATATGTATTTGAGGAGTACTTAATTACCTGTGAAAATATTCAAGAACCTCCAGCCTTGAAGCAATGGTGGTGTCACACTTACCAAGTGTCCTGAGGAACACTATCCAGCATAATTCTGGGTGTATCTGGAATTCTGTTTTCAAAGAAGTTGGGAATCATTGAATATAGCATACCCCCTACCCACCCGAGTTTCACATTATGGATATCCATCTAAAAGGCTCAGAAAACTCTTACAGCAAAGAAACCTTTTAAAACGTTGGTAACCCTTTGTTGCCTGAACTTATTTGACCACAGAACTTTTCTTTGAGCAACAATACTTTGATAATGTTGGTTAAATGGAAAAACAAGCAGAAGAAAGATCAAGAGACACAAAGACCAAGGTTAGCAGCCCTCTTTTAGTTAACGACACACAAGTTAGAGCAAAACACTGCTGTCTAGTTCACACTTTTAGGAAATGAAAGGGTTGGGCCAGATGAGCACTGACGTCTCTTCCAGCTCACAAATTAAATCATCCTGAGAAAATCTAATGAAAATGAAGGTGAGAGACTGAAGGAAATACCAGACATCACTTAAAGGACTGGGAAAAATAAGGTGAGAATAATGACCATGTAGGTAAAAGGGTAGGAAGCCTTGGGCAATTCACCCGCAAGAAAGACTTTACCAAGAAACCCAGGAGCAGGCCCAGATCCTTGCCAACAGGAGTCCAGATCAGACCCAGGAAGACAACACCTTGCAAAAGCAAATAGATTGATGAATGGATAAAGAAGACACAATATAAAATGGAATATTACTCAGCCATAAAAAAGAATGAAATCTTGACATGGATGGAGCTAAAAGGTACCATGCTAAGCAAAATAAGTCAACTAGAGAAAGGCAAATACTATGTGATTTCACTCATATGTGGAATTCAAGAAACAAAACAAACAAGCAAAAGAGAGAGAGGCAAACCAGAAACACTCTTAACTGTAAGGAACAAACTGATGATTACCAGAGGGGAGGTGGGTGGGGGGATGGGTGAAATGGCTGCTGGGGATTAAGGAGTTCACTTGAGATGAGCACCAGGTGTTGTATGGAAGTGTGTAATGACTATGTTGTATCGTACACCTGCAACTAATATTACAGTGTATGTTAACTAACTGGAATTTAAATAAAAACTTTATTTTAAAAAAAGGATATAGAACAGCAAAAGACAGAAACAAAAACTGAGCCTGGAGGGTACATAGAAAGCCAGGCATATGTGGGATAAAATAAGGTCCACAAAATTGCTCAAGGTGAGGAGATCAAGAGTGAGACTGAGAACAGAGTTATGGCAAAATACCACCATTTACATATGCCATGCAGTATTCTGGGAGCAGGAAGAGCCTGGACTAAAGAAGCCATGAGAGACTGGACACAAAATTACAGGTCACCAGGCAATATGCAGCTGGTACTTTGAAGCTTTTAATAAATTTTGAATGGAATTTGACTTACAACTCAATAAACAAAAGAGGGGCACCTGGGTGGCTCAGTTGGTTGAGTGTCTGGACCTTGGTTTCAGCTGAGGTCATGATCCTAGGGTCATGGGATTGAGCCCCACAGTGGGCTCCATGCTGAGCATGAGGCCTGCTTGGGAGTCTTTCTCTGTCTCCCTCTGCCCCTCTCCCCAGCTTATGCTGTCTCTCTAAAATAAAAACTAACAAAAAAGAAGAAAGGAAGGAAGGAAGAAAGGAAAGGAAGGAAGGAAGGAAGGAAGGAAGGAAGGAAGGAAGGAAGGAAGGAAGAAAGAAAGAAAGAAAGAAAGAAAGAAAGAAAGAAAAAGGAATGTGGTTGAGTAAGACCAAAGTTTTCCAGCCCAGAAGCCCTGAGCTGATAAGGTTTGTAAAAGGTGTCTGAATCTCCCCTCTGTTAAAAGGACTGTTATGGTTACTTTCTAAGGATACTGGTCAAGAGGCCATTGCCTGGGGTTAAAGTCACAGGGATACAGGTAGGGCAAGGGGTTAGCAATGGTGAGGGGAAGGCAAAAATACAAATGCTCAGACCAGAAGAACAGAGGCAGAAGAGAAGTTCAGGTTGCCAGCTAAGACAAAGCAATGGGCACCAGACCCCTCATGTTCTGGGACTGTGCACATTCATTAAAAAAAATTGGGGGGCGCCTGGGTGGCTCAGTCGGTTAAGTGCCCGACTTAGGCTCAGGTCACGATCTCACGGTATGTGAGTTCAAGCCCCGTGTCGGGCTCTGTGCTGACTGCTCAGAGCCTGGAGCCTGTTTCAGATTCTGTGTGTCCCTCTCTCTCTGACCCTGCCCCATTCATGCTCTGTCTCTCTCTGTCTCAAAAATAAATAAACATTAAAAAAAAATTTTACACACAGTTTATACCTGCACTATATGCAAATTATGTATGTATGAAACTACACTAATAAGTTATATACATTACAAAAAGAACTCAAAGAGCAGAAAATGTAAACCAGTGACAAAAAAATAAATAGAAAGCTTCTAACACTACATAACTTTGAGAGTGAAAGCACTCCACTTTGGAGACCACTGATACACCAGATGAGAGCAAGAAAATATGAAACACAAGCAAGAAAAGAATCAAGGGTGCCTGGGTGGCTCAGTCAGTTAAGCGTCCGACTCTTGAGGTCATGATCTCACAGTTCATGAGTTTGAGCCCAGTGTTGGGCCATGCACTGACAGTGCAGAGCCTGTTTGGGATTCTTTCTCTGCCCCTCCCCAGCTCTCTCTCTCTCTCTCTCTCTCAACAATAAAAAATAAAAAATAATAAATAAATAAACTTAAAGCAGTGGGGAGCTCACATGTTGGGGGCTGTAGTGCATGGATTCATCAGGTTAGTTTAAAGAATTAGAGGAAAGCCCTTTTTGGACTCAAGACTTACAATGTAAAATATGCCCTTACCTGTGATAAGGACTGAAAACCAATAATCATTTTTTTTTAATTTTCGTTAGAATTATGTCAGCTCAACATAGACCTACTCACCTGTTACCAGATGGCATTATATTGGTTTATATCTTGAATTAACAAATGGGGGAAGATATTATCATTCATCTAATGAGAGCCCCACAAGGCAGAACTTTCTTTAATAGCTAAATACAGAGAAAAGTTCTCAGAAGTAAAAATGTTGAGAATTACTACACTAGAGTATCTCTGACTCCATGACCTGAAGTCAGTCGCCTTCACCAAAACTATCCCTCAAGCTGGAAAACCTTCTGGAGCAGGGCCATGCAACTGAACTTTCTCCAGTAATGGAAATATTCAATATCTGTGCTGCCCGACATGGTGGCCCCTAGCCACATGTCTAGCTACTCGCAGTGTGACTACTGAGCCCTCAAAGTGTGGCTAATGTGACTGAGAAACCGAATGTTTACTTTTAGTCCTAACAATTTAATTTTAAACGGCCACATGTGGCTTATGGCTATTGTATCACATAGTGCAGTTCTGGAATAAAAACTCAAACAAATACAGACCAGTCAGCTACTAGTGGCAGTCAACATAGTTTATGAAGATTTGGGAAGACTTGCTAAAATCCCATAATATAATTTGTCAAGTAGACTTTGAATTCAACACACCACAAAATCAAAGGATGCAATTTAATAGGCTTTAAGTATAAGATATTAAACTGTAACGAAAACAAAGAAAACCCACAGATACATGAGGGTCGATGACCCGTGAAGAAATACAAAGAGAATAAAAGCCCACAGAGACCACAACGGACAACAAATGGAATGAATCGGAAGTGTGTCTAGAATGAAGATTATAGGGGCTGAGCTGAGAGATAAGGCTAGAAGAGTGCCAGGGAGCAATCCTTCCTCTAGACTTGGCTTGCATTTTTGGCCTCTACATCTAAGGAGGGATGAGAAGGAATTGGAGAAAGTCCAAGGAAGAACAAAATGATTTGATTGTTGGATCACAGAATCACAGTGGGGAAGTACTGGATGTATTGTGGCTTTTTAATCCAGAGAAATAGAATTGGAGGGTAACACTATCTGCCTTCGGGTACCAGAGGAGACACGATAAGTGGCATTTGCCAGATGGTCCCCATGCACACAGAAGAGAAAACTGCACTTAACATACAGCGAGGAAGAGACTCCGTAGCCAAAAGGAAGAGTTTGTCTAGTCAGAGGTAATGGTTTAACAGGGAAGTGGTTTCATTTAATCAAACAGAGATGTTGAGTATCAGGACCCGCAGGGACTGAGCCTGAAGTGTAAGACGAGAACTCTGAGCTCCAGGAGCTTCCCCTGGGGGAGGGGGGGGAGGGGGGGGTTGGGAAGGGGCTGAACTGCCTCACAACCAACCACCAAACACTAGGATAAGCTCATTGGGAGGAGGGCTGTTGATGATCCTACGTGCACGCCTCCCTTCCCCTCCACAGAGGGAGCTGTGCACACAAACCATGAGAAGCAAAAAAAAAAAAAGGCATGACGTTATTAATAGAAGAGAAAGCAACCATGCCTTATACCTAGTGCTCAGGTAAATGCTGGGTTGGAATCCATGGAAAGGCTCAAGGTCCAAAGAAGCCATTGATGCCTTGCCCTGAATCTAGGATGGCGGGGTCTGTGGGACAGAGCATCCCTAATTTACCTTCTCAGGTGCAGGGAACAAAGCAGACCTAAAAGAGAAGGCAGGCCTAGTGAGGGTAAGCTTCCCACCTGGGAACAGGATGCATGAAGTGAGGGGTGCCCGCAAGGGATCCTGGGGCTAATGAGTCCCAGCCGAGGGAGTGAGCACATGGTAATTTACCAGAGCTGTCCTGGGAAAACTGGATGTAGGGTCACCCTCCCATGAAGGCACAGCACTCTTACTAGTTAAACATTCATTTCGCCCAATCAAGGCTCAGGCCCCACCCAATCAGAGAGCATCTCCTCTCTCTCTCTCTCTCTCTCTCTCTCTCTCTCTCGGGGAGTATGAGTGAAGTTTCCTGCTGCATCGATTGCAATTATATCACAGATATAATCAAGCACTAATGAGAAATCAGAGAAAGAAGTTTGATGAAGGGCAATTGCATATTATGCAACATTGAATTAATTTGAAAGTGTGTGATATAAAAATATTAATAAAGTCCCAATTTATGCACAAAATCGAAATTATGCAATTTCCAAATCACTGTTTAATTCATCAGGAATTATTTATTTTCAATGCTGCTGTTATGCCAAGTGAATTGGAGACACTGTTTACACTATCACCACTTAAGCTGGTAAACAGAAATACCCACCATCAGAAATACGTCTGTCAAATCTGTGAGAAAATTAATCTTTAATTATGTTAATTTTGAATCATGTAAATTCTTCAAAACTCTATCCCTCATATAAACTGTCACCTCTGTGGATGAGAGCAGAGGAAAGACATTTCAGGAAGCGATCAAAATTATTTTGAAATACATAAAGAAAGAAAGAATCAAAGGAATGGAGGGAAAGCAGAAAGGCAGGAAGAGGGTTTGGAACATTTAAGAAACAGTGGGAAGGAGGGGAGGGGAAAAGAACGCTGTAAAAAATGAGTTGTAAATCCATGATTCCCAAAAGCAGTCTTCATTTCAATGGCAGGCCATGTGCCGTTTTCACAGATTAACAGTGAAACGAGAAAGACATGGATGTTTTCTAGGAAGCCAAATACATAAAGTATTAATTTAATTTTTTCAAACTGTCCTTTATCATAAGACCATGTCCTCCTTAATTTCTTGGCATTAAAATATCTGGTTATGAAATGGTGGCAATGGGAGATGACAGGTAGGGTTGTTGGTTTTTTATGTCCTTATTTAACAAAATAAAATTTGACAACCCTATATATAGGCCCACAACGTATTGTTCAGAAATATTACTGCTTCATAAAATACAAGAGACCGGGAACCATAGCCCTGTGGTAAGAAGTTTAAATAATTGAATAAGGTACCTGATTAAGCACACTGAGAACAACTCTTGATGTTGATTTTTATATATCTTTAAATGTATATCGAGGGGCGCCTGGGTGGCGCAGTCGGTTAAGCGTCCGACTTCAGCCAGGTCACGATCTCGCGATCCGTGAGTTCGAGCCCCGCGTCAGGCTCTGGGCTGATGGCTCAGAGCCTGGAGCCTGTTTCCGATTCTGTGTCTCCCTCTCTGTCTGCCCCTCCCCCGTTCATGCTCTGTCTCTCTCTGTCCCAAAAATAAATAAACGTTGAAAAAAAAAAAAATTAAAAAAAAAAAATAAAAATAAAAAAAAATAAATGTATATCGATAATTAAAAGAACCTTCTAGAAAAACGCAACTAGTATGCATGTATTCCAAACAACTAGAGAGAAAAAAAATGTAACAAAAAGTATTATAAATTCAACAAAGGAAAGGAAGAAAAAAGAAACTGAAAAACAGAATATGATAGCAAGGGGCATCTGGGTGGCTCAGTCAATTAAGCTTCTGACTTTAGCTTGGGTCATGATCTCACGGTTCGTGGGTTCAGGCCCGCATCAGGCTCTGTGCTGACAGCTTGGAGCCTGTAACTTCTTCCTTCAGATTCTGTGTCTCCCTCTATCTCTCTGCCCTTCCCCCGCTTGTGCTCACTCACTCTCTCTCTCCCCTACCTCAAAAATAAATAAATACATACATACATACATACATACATACATACATAAACAAACATTAAAAAAAAGAGTATGATAGCAAACATAAATCCAAATGTGACACATCGTATAACATAAAATTGATAATCTGTATAAGCAAGACAGTATAGGGAAGTTCAAAGACAAATTATAAACAGAAAGAAAATGTTTGCAATATATATAACAAGGAAACAATAATCAAACAAATTTTTAAATGATACATGTACCAATAGGGGGGAAAAAGACAACATCTACAAACAGGTAATCCGTAGAAGAAATTAAAATGCCAATAAATATATTAAACATGCTTTACTTTACTCAGGAAAATAAAAAGCAAAGAGATGAGTTTACTCTGCCAGTTAGGGGACTATGTATTGAATTAACATTAGTCTATGTGACAGACGTTGATGATGCAAACATAGTAAGAGTGAGATCTGATAAATATTTCGGTACAAGAGTTTTAGACAGAGGAAGAACATGAAACAAACAAACAGGAACATGAAGGATTCAAGAATAGTTCAGGTATGGATGAATGAGTGGAAATTCCAATCGTCAGTTCAGATGAGGGATGGAGGAGGAACATCAGATTTGGTTTCAGAAGTTCTAACAAGTTCTAGATGAAGATGTCTCTGGGCAGAGGCTACAGCAGTTAGGAGGTGGGAGACAAATGCACTAGGCTTCAAGAATCAGCTCTTCTCTCTCTACCTGTGTGACCTGGGACACTTGAATTTCGGAGTCCCAGCGTCCTCATCTGCAAAATAGGGTTGCCGAAACCTGCCTGCCAGATTTTGTATGACTCTCAAGTAAGATAATGAGCAAAAAAATACATTGTTGGCTGCTAAACACACACACACACACACACACACACACACACACACACACACACACAATGGGATTTAAGAAGCCCTCAGTGTTTTAAGAGAATTCAGCCTCATGGAGACAAACTATTTCAATAATATCAATCCTTCCTGTACTTTGTTAACATTTGGTCTTCTTTGATGAGAGTCAGCAGTTAGAACATAATAATGAGAAATCAAAATGGCTTTATAGATTCAAGTTTTTAACAAAATCTATATTTTCATATTTTTTTAATTGGCTTAGATTGTCCTTCTGAAATCAATATGTTGCATTTACAGAGACATTTTAGGAAAAAGGAACAGTGGGTTTTTTTTTAGGATCAATACCAAATGACTTGATTCCTACCGGGCAATGAGCACATCCAGGTTAACTCTTGGGAGCTAGAGAAGTCATCCTCAAAATCCACTCTTGCCCGAGTCTTGTTCATCCCTAAAGGTCCAACTTCCTCACTGTCTTCAAGATAGAGTAGGGTCGTCTTTAAAAGCATGTACTTTTTAAAGGGTATTGGGCAGAAATCAGGCTCCAGTTCCACCACATTTTAACACTGTAATCTGGAGCAATTTACTCAATTTCTTTAAGCCTTAATTTTCTAACTTGTAAACCGGGTGTAACAAAATATCACAACATCATAAGTTGTGGTTGGGATTTTTTTTTTTTTTGAATACATGTGTCTTAGGTCAGATTTCCCATTTTAGATTCTTTTTTATTAATTTTTTTAATGTTTTATTTATTTTTGAGACAGAGAGAGACAGAGCATGAACGGGGGAGGGTCAGGGAGAGAGGGAGACACAGATTCTGAAGCAGGTTCCAGGCTCCAGCCCCACGCAGGGCTCGAACTCACGGACCGTGAGATCATGACCTGAGCCGAAGTTGGACACTTAACCGACTGAACCACCCAGGCGCCCCTCCCATTTTAGATTCTAAGATGAAGATTTTGTGCAGGAAGTTTTTAAAAGAGTGCTACCAAAGTCAACACCTATGGGATAGTAAGCGATGCAGGATTGGACTGGGAGATATGTTGCACCATGAGGCAGTCACACAAGAGGGCTCAGCTGCTCCCACAGGGAGCTCTAGAGCTGGGATTGTCCTACAGAGTCTTCTAGAACTGAGGCAAAGTCTTGGTCCTTTGTACCCCTCACCTGCCAGTCATTGGATGCAAGCATGCTCCCAGAAAAGAAAAAAAAAAACACGAGGCAAGGCTTTTTAGCTGAGGACAATTCCTGTGACCCAGCAGATGTCAACACTGGCCAACAGCTGGAGGACAGAGTGCCTCAGTCCTAAAGGGGGATTGTGGTGGCACAAGGCAGCATCCACTCTAACGCATGAAAGAAGTCAGCTCACCAGACTGTAAACACCACAAAAGTAATCACCTTCTCTGCTATTTGCTGCCACTTCCCAATGTCTAGAATAGCTCCCACCATAGAGCCTGGGCTTAGTAAACGTTGGCTGAATGCAGAGAAGATGCATGATGAGTGGTAGCTACTATTACGATGAATAATAGAGGTACTAATATGATACATAATACCTCCTTCCTAATAGAGGTATCCTAGACCTTATTACTTTGGTCCTATTGTTTCTATTCCCCTGTCTTATGCTACCTTGCTACCCCACCACATCTTACTCAGTTATTGATGTTCCACATCATTCCACAAAATACAAAGTAACCCCTGAGTTTTATCTCCTCGGGTAGTGTCTGTCACTCCTCAGCTGAAAGAGAGAAGGGATAAAAGCCATAAGGTACTATGGGCAGGAAGAAACCAGAAGTACAGGCTCATCCCTCAAGGGAGGCAGGAAGATAATATCTGCATCAGTGTAAGAGGCCTTGGAGATGAAAACTTTGACCAAGACTGGAAGCATCTTCTCAAGAAATGATTCCCTACTCTGCCCTCACAAACACATAAGAGGTAAGTCCCCCATTATACTCCATGGCAGCTGACACAGACCCCCCCACACACTCGTCACTCACAGATTTATTTGTTCACTGTCAGATCTCCCACTAGACCACACATTGCGTGCAAGTCCTGGGGCCACGTGATGCCGTGGGGAGGGGGGTGGGGTCAAGACCAAGCCAGTGTGCACGAATATGTGTGTACCAAGTACTTCTGCAGGCATCCTTTCTAGTCGGCCAGGACAGCCCTGCATGCTCCCATCCACACCATATTAGTTCTACCAAGAATTCTGAAAATCATTTTTCTCTCACCTTCAGGGCTTAGGACAGCTCCTGAGAAACAGTAGGTGCTTATTACAGGCTGAATTGTATCCCCAAAAATTCATAGGTTAAAGTCCTAACCCCCAGTACCTCAGAATGTGACTATATTTGAGGATAGGGTCTTTACAAAGATGGTTAAGTTAAAATGAGGCTGTTAGGATGGGCTCTATCCAATCTGGCTGGTGTCCTTATAAGAAGAAACTTGGGCACAATAATAGACACCAGGGATGATCATGTGAGGACACAGGGAGAGGGGGCCTCTGCAAGCCAGAGAGCCCTCAGAAGAAGCCAAACTTGATGACACCTTGATCTTGAATTTCCAGTCTCCAGAACTATGAGACAATAAATTTCTGTTATTTAGGTCACCCAATCTGTGGTGTTTCATTATGACAGCATGAGCACACTAATGCAGTGCTTAACAAATATTTGTTGATCGATATATTGGTTACTTAGTGAATGTGAAGGGAAGCATTGAGTATTTCACATACTATTCAATAAGTATTTAACAAATGCTACCGTATGCCAGGCCCTGAGCTAGGTGCTGGGTAATAAAAATGAATAAACTGTGGCCCTATGACCTCGGTGAACTGATAGCAATTGCCTGAGAGGAGTAAATGGGGAAAGGGAAATTGCTGTGACCCAGAATAAGTAGGAGATGCCATCCAAGGGGAAGGATCGGTCATATCAAGAATCTCAGGTGTCCCGGCTACATAGTGCTGGCAGGGCATAATGACACAGACAGCACATCATCAATCACTATGGCCCAGGGTATGGACCCCAGACCACTAGGGACAAATAGAGTGTGGCTTGGCTCAAACCTGTCTATTTGGACCCCTCTGTTCTTGGGGTCCCAGTGATCAATCGTCCTGGGGATAATGAGAAAATTAAACAAGAAAAAGTTCATACAGCATAACTTTCGGTGGGAATGCAAACTGGTGCAGTCACCGTGGAAAACAGTATGGAGGTTCCCCAAAAAGTCAAAAATAGAATTATCATTACTCCAGTAATTCTACTATGGGGTATTTACCCAAAGAAAATGAAAACACTAACTTGAAAAGATACATCCACCCCTATGTTTATTGCAGTATTGTTTACAATAGTCAAGATATGGAACCAACCTCAGTGTCCCTCCATAGATATAAATGGATAAAGATGTTATAACACACACACACACACACACACACACACACACACATACACAAATATTATTCAGCCATAAAAAAGAATGAGATCCTTGGGAACGCAAGCTGGTGCAGCCACTCTGGAAAAAGAATGAGATCTTGAGGTGCCTGGGTGGCTCTGTAGGGTGGGTGTCCGACTCTTGATTTTGGCTCAGGTCATGATCTCATGGTTTGTGGGTTCAAGCCCCAAATCGGCTCCATGCTGACAGTGCAGAGCCTGCTTGACATTCTCTCTCGCTGCCCTTCCCTGCTTGTGCACATGTGTGCATGCATGCACTCTTTCTCTCAAAATAAATAAATACACTTTAAAAAAATGAGATCTTGCCATTTACAACAACATGGATGGACCTAGAGGGTATCATGCTAAGTGAAATAATTCAGACAGGGAAAGACAAATACCATATGATTTCACTCATATGCAGAATTCAAGAAACAAAACAAATGAACAAATAAAAAAAGAGACAAAAAACAGACTCTTATATACAGAGAACAGACTGATAGCAGAGGAGGGGGAGATGGGTGAAATAGGTAAAGGGGATTAAGAGCACTGACTAATGTACAGAATTGATGAATCACTCTATTGTACACCTGAGACTAATATAACACTGTATGTTAATGATAATGCAATTTAAAAAAGAAAAGAGAAAGACCATACCGCATAGTAACAACCCTACAAATGATTGAGCTAATCGAGCGCAGCATCCAATTGATGCTGAAGAAGCACAGGCAACAAACCCAGTTGCCTTGGTAACAAGTCCCCCTCCCCAGTCTATGATGCTATTATTAAAAAAAAAAAAAAGCCACAGGCACATCAAGGAAACTGAATATAAAGGCAACATTTGGCTTAATTAGCTCCACCTTAGGGAATGGGTCTTAGAAAAAATATGGGAGGGGGGTGCAGAGGTAAAGGGGGGGTCATAAGGAGATAAACTTGATTATAAATAACAGGAATTGCATCTAAACCTATGAGTTTGAGAACTTCTCAGGTTCTGCAATGCTTCTTCCATTGACAAGGTTGCAGTGAGTGTAAATAATTGAAATGTCTGTGAGCCCAGCGCCCTTCATCTGATCACCCCACTGCCACCACCGCAAGAAAGAAAACTCTGGAACCAGAGACAGAACTTCTGCCCCCACTGGATGTTTGAAAGTTGGCTTGAGTTACTAGCTTGCTGCGTTGATTAAATTCCCATCCCCTTGCACCCACCCAGAAAAGCCGATCCCACTAAAAGGATTTAGAGTATATATAAGAAAAAAACCTTATATAACTTTTCCTCACTTAGAAAACACATTTCCCAGATTTCACTAGAACCAAGAGACTCTCACTAGTTCTTGTCTCCGTTCTGATCTTAAGTCTTCTCTGGTAAAATGATTCTTGGAGCACCTAGGTGGCTCAGTGGGTTAAACATCTGACTTGATTTCAGCTCAGGTCATGATCTCATGGTTTGTGAGTTTGAGCCCCATAGTGGGCTCCTCACCTAGCTTGGAGCCTGCTTGGGATCTTCTCTCCCACCTCTCTCTGCCCCTCCCCTGCTTGCTCGCTCTCTCTCTATCTCTCAAAATAAATAAATAAAATAAACTTTGAAAAAATGACTCTCGTATTTAGGACTCAACCCTTGCAATTTTTTTTTTAAATAAAAACTAAAACCAGAGTAAATGACGGTTTATATGTTTCCCTCAAACATTTTTCTGATCAGATCTCCCCTTGTCTTTTCAGCTTATCACCAGAATGACTTTTTCCTTATACCTTAATCCAATGTTGCTGTTATAAAGTAAATGAATGGGCACAAGCCAGGCTCCTGAACATGTCAAGAAACAATGACAGAGTTCAGCAGGAAATAGCTCATAGAAAAATTTTATAAGCTACAAATGTGATATTTTATCCTACAATGTAGTCAGCCTCCCTCCATAACCCTCCATGCTTTCAGCCCTCCCCCAGATGCCTCCCTTTCCCACAGACACTCTGTTGCTCATTAATCCAGCAGAAGAGTTGAACTTTTCAGATTTTTTTTTACATTCCTGGTCATTGATTCTTATGAAGTCTTATGAGCTAAAAATCTCCCCTACCTCTCCCTTCCTTGAAGTCAAGAAAACTTAAAAAAAAAAAAAAATGAAAAAACAGTCATGTATGGGAATCCTCCATTACAAAAAAGGAACACAGTGCAAACCCATCATTTGAAGGGGCTTTCAGGTGGGTCCACAAATCACCAAAAAAAACACAGAAAGTTCAAGTTCTAAAACAGTTGTGTTTCACTGACTTCAGTGAAAACTGAATGCATCCTAATTAAATTACCAAACGCTTAATACTTGTAATGAGTTTATGGAGAGAAGCCCACTATCCCATCTTAGCATTCAGCTATAAGAAAGTTTTTTGTTTAAAACAGATTTTTTTAAGTTTATTTATTTATTTTGAGAAAGAGAGAGAGCATGAGTAGGAGAGGGGCAGAGATAGAGGGAGAGAGAGAATCCTAAGCAGACTCCACACTATCCGCACAGAGCCCAACAAGGGACTTGAACCAATGAACTATGAGTCATGACCTGAGATGAAATTAAGAGTCGGACACTTAACTGACTGAGCCACACAGGCGCCCCAGAAAATTTCTTGTTTAATCCAGTTTTACCAATCCCACTGGTTTGGGACATGACAAACCCCTTTAACAAAAATGGTTAGGGGCACCTGGGTGCTCAGTCAGTTAAGCAGGTGACTTCAGCTCAGGGCATGATCTCACGGTTTGTGAGTTCAAGCCCCATGTCAGGCTCTGTGCTGACAGCTCAGAGCCTGGAGCCTGCTTTGGATTCTGTGTCTGCCTCTCCCTCTGCCCCTCCCCTGCTCATACCCTGTCTCTCTCTCTCTCTCTGAAAAATAAATAAACGTTAAAAAAATTTTAAGAAAAATGTTTAGCTATGTCTTCAAGAGAGGCATCATGGTATGACATTGAGGGTATTGAAGTCAAACAGATCTGTGTTCAAGTCTCCTGGCCAGCCCCTTACTTGCTCTGTGACCTAGTATAAGATGCTTAACCACTTAGACACAGGTGCCTCACTGCCAAGTGAGAACAATAATATCTAATTTGCAGCACTGTTGTAAGAGTTAAATAATGTTACACTTCTAAAGTGCCTAACACAGCACTGGACAGAGAAGACTCAGATAAATGTTAGGAAAGATGGTCATAATAATGATAATGAGGACGCCTATAATGATGATGATGGTGATGGTGATGATGATGATGATGACGGTGAGGATGAGAGAGGATAGGGTGTTAGAAGAGGACCAAGACCACTTATTATGCATCTGCATAGTCCCACTGAATAGATTCCTCAACTCAGAGAATTAAAAAGGTGTTCACAAGTGCCACACAGCCACCAATTCTGAGCCAGAGTCAGAACAGGACAGAAGACCAGAGAGAAAGAGATTTGACGCACCTGCGCACACACACATGATGGTGAGAACTTCACCTCCAACAAATCAGTCTTCTCAGGGCAATGCCCCTGAGCATGACACATTCATGAATCAAAGCATCAGTCATGGGGTCACTCCATAGACCTATCTACACCACAAGCCAGGCTTCACATGCCTGGAATCCCCAATGCTTACTGGGATCTGAAACCATCAGCGGTTTCTCAGCTGCCAGAGACATGGAAATTTACCTCAATACAATATTGCAAAAATGGATCTTTGTCACCTGATTCATATTTGTGTTAACAATTGGAAACAAGAATAGGGACGCTTTTTAAACATGAGATTCAGTGCAAGTTGTGGGGGGGGGGTGTAGATGGAAAACTAAGGATGAGCTTTGCTACAGGGAGGGGGAAGGAATAATAAATGTCACCACGTGGGAATGCCCCAGCCCTATTCCCAGAAATGGGGAGGTAGCAGTTCAAGGCAGAAATGACAATAACTATATTGCTCAGAAAGTGACAGCATACATAAATCTGGTGCATTAAGCCCTGCCCATGGATTCACTTTCCAATCTCATTTCTGCAGCATCCTCTCTGGGAGCTAGAATCCCCTCTTTCTGCCTAGAGACTTCAGGTAAATTCTGCCTCTGCAAAAGGCAATTATTATCAGACTTTTGCTTGCTTTGCTTGTTTCTTGTTTAGGCAGGTACCAAGTCCCACAATCCTTTTGTTTCTCCCTGGTGAATTAACAGCCGCTAGGAAGGAGAAGGGCAGACCATGTTTGGGTTAGGGTCTCTACTGCTTTAGGTGGCTGTTGTGTGTGATTTCTCCCTGTTCCTTTGCAGACAAGTCACAAGTGAACCTGGGCTTATGTAATAAATCTCTGAAAACCACTGCTCAAGCGATTTTCAAGTTACTAAGCTGGCTTCCTCAGTCAAGCCGGCTTTAAGACTTCATTGGGAGATCATGCTGGTGTAGATGTGTGTCTAGAAAAACGCATTCAAAATTCATCACGCTGAAGGAAGAGATTGGGCTGTGTCCAGGAAAAGCTCAGTTTCATGGTGCAAACGCTGGAGAAATAGGAAGGAATTTTAAAGTCATGTGCTTTTGAAATACAACTTGTCAACATCCCTTTCCATGGCAAATTTCACACATTGGAGTGAATTTTAAACTTCTGAATGTAGTAGCAATCAAAGCATTAGCATAGAAGATTCTGTATTTGAAGGGTCTCAGTGTTCCCAAGTTTTAAATCTTAGCAATTACCAAATGTGTATAAAATTTAATTAGCAATTATACATAAATAATACATATGTAATGCGGTACCTGGGTGGCTCAGTTGGTTAAGCATCCAAGTCTTGATTTCAGCTCAGGTCATGATCTCACGGTTCATGGGTTCAATCCACATGTTGGGCTCTTCACTGACAGTGTGGAGTCTGCTTGGGATTCTCTGTCTACCTCTCTCTCTGCCCCTCCCTTGCTTGCTTAACCATTTTTAAGCATGCATTTTAGTAGAATTAAGTAACTCCATGCAGTTTTACCTTCTCAAACTGAAATTCTGTACCTATTAAACACTAACTATTGGGGCACCTGGGCGGCTCAGTTAGTTAAGCGTCCGATTTCAGCTCAGGTCATGATCTCACAGTTTGTGAGTTCTAACTCCAGGTCAGGCTCTGTGCTGACAGCTCAGAGCCTGGAGCCTGCTTCGGATTCTGTGTCTCCCTCTCTCTCTGCCATTCCCATGCTCATGCTCGCTCTCTCTCTCTCTCTCTCTCTCTCTCCTCTCTCTTTATCAAAAAAAAAGCTTAAAAAATTTTTTAATTAAAATAAAAAACACTAACTCTTCATTCCCCACCCCCAGCCCCTGGCGGCCACTATTCTACTTTCGGTCTCTATGAATTTAACTGCTTTTCATTCTTTAGGGCATGTCCCTGGAAGTGTGACTGCTCCCCCACTCTTCTGACTCCTGCATCCATCTCTCAAATGGTCCTGATCTCAGACCTGGAGAAAAGTATTATTTATGACTCTGCAAAACTCCAACAGACGGGGCTTCTGGGTCCATTTTTTTTTAATGTTTATTTTTGAGAGAGAGAGAGAAACAAAGCATGAGCAGAGGAGGGGCGGAAAGAGAGAGAGAGGGAGACACAGAATCCAAAGCAGGCTCCAGGCTCTGAGCTGTCAGCACAGAGCCCAACATGGGGCTCAAACCCACGACCCTCAACATCATGACCTGAGCCGAAGTCCAACACTTAACTGACAGCCACCCAGGCGCCCTTCCATGTCCATTTCTGGAAGCAAGGCCCTACCCCCAAAATTTCTGGGGACAGCGGGGTCTGAAACCTCACTCATGTTCCTCCCCAAGACATGTGCCAGGTGGGCGAGCATCCACCTGGAGAAAGGGCCTTTTTTTAAGTCTCCTTGTGATACAGTGATTTATAATAAGAAATATACATTTGGTCTTTATCCTATTACTGGAACAGAGCTCCTTGAAGCCTGGTAATTTCCCAAGTGATGAGGACCATAAAGGTGTCTGTTGTTGTGTCAGTGAGGTGACTTGAACATCCCCAGAAGATGATGGCTGGTTGCCAGTGGAGTCAACCATGTGATTGGAGGGTTGGACCTTCCAGCACCCCCACCAATCTCCAGGGAGGGGAGGGGGCCAGAGGTTGAATCTATTGTCAATGGCTAATGATTTAATTAATCATGCCTATGTAATGAGTCCTCCACAAAAACCCAAAAGGATGGGGTTCAGACAGCTTCAGGGTTGGTTGAATAGGTGGAGATTCAGAGAGAATGGCACACCGGAGAGGGTATGGAAGCTTCCTGCCCTTCCCCCATACCTTGCCCTTTTCATCTCTCTCACCTGGCTATTCCTGAGTTATACCCTTTTAGAATAAACTGGTAATCTAGTAAATAAAATATTTCACTGAGTTCTGTGAGCCACTCTAGCAAAATAACCAAACCCAAGGATGGGGAACCTCTCATCTATGTAGCCAGTCTGTCAGAAGCTAGGTGGCCACCTGGACATGCAATTGACATCTGAACGGGGGCAGAGGGTGGGGCAGTCTTGTAGGATTGAGCCCTTATCCTGCGGGATCTGATGTTATCTCCAGGTGGATAGCGTCAGAATTGAGTTGAATTGTAGGACACCCAGCTGGTGTCAGAGAATTGCTTGGTAGTATAAGAGAGAAAAAAAAAAAAAAAGAAAAGAAAAAACACCAATCGGAGTGGTATCAGAATCCCACTCCCAAAGATGCCCTGGCTGCAGCTCTTTCCTTAGGACTTATGTCCATCCATGTTTCTAATGCATGTCTGGGTCCCGATTGTGTCTGTTCCCAATGGCCCCTGCCCCTTGCTACAGGGTCTCTTTGGAATAATTCTGTTTCTTCCTGATCCTCTCAGTCCTAGTACCTTCCAAGGCTTTCCATAGTCATTTATGCACAAACTAATGACATATACCTTCTCAGACAAAATCTTCCCCTCCAACTGACATTACCCAGCCAGCCAGCCAATCTTTCTTTGAGAAAAAAGCTAAACTCTTGCAAACCACATGAAAATCCAGTGCTAAAATCACAACAGTAGGGAATACAACACCCCACAGTAATTATTATCACTTAGTACTTTTTTAAATATCAAAAGTACCATTTTCTTGTGCAGCTGAAAGTCCTTTGCAGGTGCCAACACATATGCCTGACATCAAAGGCAGCAAGCATTCTTACTGATGTACATTTTCCAGTAGGGAAGCCAGGAGCTTCTTCTGTAGCTCTGTTCGGCTTAGTGACTTTGCCAGTATCACGAAGCATTTCAAACGAATTACATACAAAACATGAAGATTAAGAACAGGCAAAAGTTGTTGTTTTTCTCCTACAGGGATACCAGCAGTGTATTCATTTTTTATTGTTGCTGTAACAAATTACTATAAACTTAATCGCTTAAACAATACAAATTTGTTGTCTTACAGTTCTGGAGGTCAGAAGTCCAACATGGACCTTACTGGGCTCAAATTAAGGTGTGGGCAGGGCTGTGTTTCTCTCTAGAAGTTATGGGAAGAATCTGTTTTCTTGCCTTTCCAGCTTCTAGAGGCACCTACATGCCTTGGCTGAGGATGTCTTTCTCCACCTTCGAAGAGAGCAGAGTTGCAGTTCTCAGACCATTCTTTCATAACCATGTTTCCTCTCCCATTGATTAAGACCCTGTGATGATATTGGGTGCACCCAGACAATTCAGGAAAATTTCCCTATTTTCAGGTTGGGTGAACAGTAATCCTAATTCCATCGACAACCTTCATTTCCCTTTGACGTGTTCACAGGTTCCTGGAATTTGGACACAGACATCTTTGGAGGAAAATTATTCTGCCTTCCACAGGCATGTTACACGGAAGAGTAAAATAGTCCAGATACAAGCCAGAATGGAGATGCTAATTTTTATATGGAATCTTTAGCTTCTTAAACATTAGCAGCTTAATCACTTTTAACCCAAAATAAACGCTGTATACGTCAAACTCCTCTGCAGGCCACATTCACCTGTGGATTCTAGTTTACAACCTCTGCTTTGTTGTTATAGGACAGTGATTCCTAACCTTTTTTTCACCGCCAAAAGCCCTATTTTGATTTCTCCTACTTAGACCTCAGGTTTTGACAGATTCAAACTGATAAATAAATGCTGTTTATTAAGTAATGACTCATTGTCCACAGTTTTATTAAACAAAAACACAGATTAACATCTATCCTCTGTATGAACAGCATTAAGATTATTAATAATAAAAGCCAGTGTGAATTGAGCACTTACTAACCACCATGCGCTGTGCTAAGTGCCTTCTCTGCTTTGACCCACAACAATTCTTTGAGATCAGGACTTTTATTTGTCCCATTTTATCAGTGAGAAAGTCAAAGGTCAAAGAGTTGTGTCCCCAAAATCACAGAGAGGCAAAAACCATGATTAAAACCTAGGTCTGATTGTAGGAGCTATATTTTTAAAAAAGCATTATGTTATTCTGCCAATATATTCCTAACGAAAGAAAATAAATTGTATGGTTTCATGTGTCTGTGCCTCATAATGATGGGCAACCACGGATGTGAGTTTAGAATAATATGGTTTTGGGCCTCTCTTGCTTCCTTTGGCAACCCCAGAGGACCATACAGGAGTAGGGTTGAAATAATTCAAACAATAGAGGGGTGACACACAGCTCCCCTTCTATCAGATAAAGTTGCCAAGATAATCTGAGAAATTATCACTTCAAAGCAACAAAAAAATGCATAATTAATTGGGCATCGTACACAGGAGACTCCAACCATGCAAAAAAGCCTTGAAAATGAATCATTATTTCTTGAAAGGCTTTCCAAACACTTTGGATTTCAGACTTGAACAACTGCTAAAGAAGTATGACTTTCTGGCAGCTCAGCTACCCCTGCCCCAGCCTGCAGCAGTTCTGGATGTCTCCTAGAGACCATTGCATCTGGAGCAGGTGCACCTCATCAATCTTAGAGTTATGCAATACACAATATGATTGAAAATGTGGTACAACACTGTGTGTCAAACACAAACACAGTCATTAATCACCCTCAGCCTCCCCAGGCTAAGGCAGCCTGGTCCAGATGTTACACTTTCCGAATTCAGAGCTGTGGAACTAAAATAATGGTCAGTTACTCAGATGTCTCTGAGAGTCATGTTCAAGGCTTAGAGCCTAACTACAGAGCCAATCCTGAAGACAAGTGGGAGAGAAGGAAAGAGGGAGAAGGAAGGAAGGAAGGAAGGAAGGAAGGAAGGAAGGAAGGAAGGAAGGAAGGGGAAGGGAAGGGAAGGGAAGGGAAGGGAAGGGAAGGGAAGGGAAGGGAAGGGAAGGGAAGGGAAGGGCAGAAGCAAGTATCTTACTCCAGAAATACAGTGGAGTTCTAATGTGCCTCATGTCCAGGTTTCTCCTTCCAGATGTAGAAGGATTACACAACCTTACCCTCTTTGTAGCTTAGGTGGGATCATGGGATAAGTCTGCATTGAAGTGTTTATTTGCTGGTGAGCCCCTCTGTGTTCCTCTCCCCTGCTGAGGTGATCCTACAGAAATTAGAGGCCTTTGATGAGAGGCAGGTGCTACAATGTTGACGCTTTGTCCTGGAGAGTTATCCAGAAGCTCAGTGGACTTCATCAAGCAAGAAGCAAACCTTGGTTTCTTAAACCACTGAGAAATAGGAGTGTTTTATTAAAGCAGCTTTACTTATCTTAACATGACTAATATAGGAAATTAGAGGCAAAGCTTGCCAGAGCCATCTTACAAGAGAATTTCTAAAATTTTATAAAGCAAAGTTGCTCAATGGCTAGGACCTAATCAGAGTTTCATCAATGCTTACTGAATATTGTGTGAATGGTTCTTCTCAACTACTAATTAGTAATACCTCATCTCTTTTGCAAAATATGTTTCCCACAGCTCTCCACCTGACATAGTCCATCTTCCTTTGCTCTCACGACTATCTCAGAGTTGCTGAGAGAATTAAATGAGATGATACATGTAAAGCACTTTCAACAAATATTAGTATGTAGTGAGTACTCCATAAATGTTAGCTATCGGTGTTGTTGTTGTTGTTAGTGTTTTATTATTCCTTCCAAACTCCATCCTCACTTATGAGTTTAATTACATCCATTTCTCTTCCTTTACTCAAAATCCTGTCTCTGCTCTTGTCTATACCCTAATTCTGCCCTACCTTCAACAGCCAGCTCAAGTCTTATCATTTCCAAAATGTGACTATTCCATGCACCCCTATCTCTCCAATCTAAATAAGTCATGCACTGAGTCAATGCCACTCAATTCAATCAATTATTTTATTAAATTTTGTATGTGTAAGGTGGGCAGCAGTTCTGTCCTCTGTCAAACTTCTTCTGTCTGTGATCTAGTAAATATACCACTTTTCTTTTAGCAAACAAATTCTTTCCCTTGGATTCCAAACCCTTGGGTAGGTGGATTACCAAATTCCTGGTCACAGATGTGGACTTGGATCCATCTTGTACCAATGGTAGTTCCTTAACCTGACTGAGCATAGTGATTGGTGGGAGAACTAGATCACATGACTCATGCCTGGCCAATAAAAATTCTTACACAGATTTTATTAAATTGGAGTTGAGAGGCTTTTCTTCTTAGGCTTCACTGTGAATATTTGAACATGGAAGCTACTAATTCTTGCTTCTTCTCCTCCTAAGAAAGCTGAATGCAGTAAGGACAATGAAGCTGACATTCATAAAGAAGTCAAACCCAAAGAAAGAAGGTCCCTGGTTCAGTTGTCCCAAGCTTTACCTCTCTCTTTCCATCTACTCAAGAAAATAACTTTTCCTTTTTACCTAAACTAGTTCCAGTACAATTTCTGTCACTCACAATCAAAAATCCTGTCTAATCCAAAAAGCAACTCCCTTGAGGAAAACTCAATTCACAAACTTAGCAAACTTGTCTGAGCACCCACTGTGTGCAGGTATATTTTCCATTATCTCTAGTATAACTTCAAACACAGAATAAACGAGGAAAAAAAGGTGCAATGGATGCAAAAATTACTCACAATATTTATCACTTAGAGGGGCTACTGAGACACTCATATTTTCCTTGGGAAACTAGATCTTGAAACCAAAACCTGCTAAGCAAGAGTGAAAAGCCTAAACATAGACATGTGGCCTACAGTGTTCCCACAAATCTAGTCTGCCAGTTTAAGTAACCCCCACCTCCCAATCACACCCCACATACACAGATTTAAACGTCTTTTGCAACAGAATGTTCATCTCATATGTTCACCATGAGGATAGATTTTTTTCACCAAGCAAACTTGGGAATGTAGGATAAACCGGGGGTGATATTTTAAATATTTAACAACTAGACCTACATGGGCATAGAGCAATCAGAACAGAGGCTGGCTATCAATAGCTCCACATTACAACATAAGCCTTGGGGCCGAGTGAGGGGAAAAAAAAAAAACTAGGATTCTGGAATCCAGAGAAAGATCAGGATTGGGGATTGAGAAAATCCCAATGGGTTAACAATGGCAGACCAGCAAAGACACTACTAGCTGTGCTTTAATGCATTCATCACTCATTCAGCTGTCAACTGTGAGCAGGGACAGGTTAGCAGAAGCCTCCCACAGCTGTATTTTCATAGGTTCCTGATCACTGCTGCTGCAAGTTAACCCATTGCATCACTGGATGTGCTAATTCCTTCCATCGGAGTATAGCCAACGCCCTCTGCCTTAGGTACCTTCCTGTCTCCTTCGGGTCACCATTCACAAGTATTCCAAACACAATTAAAGACCATGCATATTATAATTTCTGTGTTTCAAAGAATCAGAGTCCAATAATCCAAAAAAGTGCTCTAAACCAATAAATCTTTACTCAGACTCTTGAGGAAATGGCAAAGAAGAACAGTGCACAGCAAAATATTTGAACTGTCCTTTGAATAGAGTTTTCTTACAGTCTGTTTCTCTCCTTATGCCATCTCCCTCCCTCACCCAGTAGCAGACTCAAGAAAATTCCCCTTCGGATAGTGACTCCTAAAGACTCTCTTCTCCAGTGCTAAACATCCCCCAACTCTCCCCACTAAGATTTAGCCCAAGGAGCTATTCTTTTCTTTGCCCAGAGTTTGTCAATCATCACAGAGATTCAGAAACCTTTCCCCCTCTACCCTCCCTTCCCTCACATTGCTCTCCTGTTCCCACTGCACCACGTCATCAACCTCCAAGCAAGTGGTAGTCATGGCTGAAGGGGCTGCTTCTTCCCACCTGGGGGACCAGGGACTTCTTACCACCCAACTCACTCACAGTCCACAGAAGGGAGTTCATGAAGTCCCTGACTTTTATGATAGAAATTCTAGTGGAGACTCTCTGATGAGTGGAATGTTCCACTGCTTCTGTGTGTCTCCAGTTTCGTTTTCATTGTTTTTCTAGTGTTTCTCATCCCCAGTCCTTAGAGGTGCCTTGCTTTTGACCCCTGAGGCACCCTTAGACAGCCCCTGCCAGGAGGCCTTCTCCTCACAACCCTGACCAGGAGCAACCATGTGGCCTTTAGCTAAGATGTACTCCCTGCTGAGTTGGGAGGATATCCTCAAGGTACCAGATTAATTTGCTGCTTCTGTTTCATTCTCATCTGAGCTCTGGAAGAACAGAAGGCCTCAGAACAGCATGCCATGTCTTGTCTGCCTTAAGGAGACCTGACCTAAGAATTGGAAACATGCGTTCTAGCCCCATACCCACCAATCACAAGATGGGTGATTCTGAATGCATTAGTTCTTTTCTCAGATCCTCAGTTTGTGGCTGTTGAACTAGATAGAGGGTTTCTCAGCAGAAGGAGGAGAGAAGTTTAAGCATATTTTTTTTTCATTTTTATTTACTGGGATTGATAATATGATTGATTGCACTTGGACAAAAAAAATCCAGTGCTAAAAAAGTTTGAAAAACACTGACCTAGATAATATCTCCAAGGTCCATCCAACTCTAATTGTCCAATAGTCTCATTTTCTCCACTGACCTCCCTTCATAGAGGAAGTCTGCAATGAACATTTTTTTTTATTTCTCAAGTCAATCAGAGAATGGCAAGCAGTTACAATTGAACTTCCTTAAGCACTGTAATTGGATGATGTCTTAGGGGAAAAATCATTACCCTAGATCATGGGTTAAATAATGGATGCCATTTCCTCTCCAACAGTGCTCATCTCCCTGCTCAACAGCTGGAGGGGTGGCTACTATTGAGTGGCCTTGATCTTCTGGGTTCCAACAGAACCAATGGCACCACCCAGAGGACCAATGGCTTCCAATATGGCCACAAAACAATAATTGAAGAATAAAATCATTCTCACTGGAGAATAAAATTCTGTAGGCCACTCGTATATCAGGAACAGATGGAGACTAAAGGTGGAGGCTGTGGGATGGAAGGCGGCATGGCTCTTACCAACTGATATTAAGGAGATTTAGATACCCCCTCCCTCCATCCCCTCACCTAACACTGACATTCCCATTCTCTGCTCCTTCTGCTTTATTCAACTGAGCCACATTGTCTCCCACCACCAGCTCAGATATCAGTAAGTGCTTCGAGTTTCTCTTATAATAAAATTATAAAAGCAAAAATAGATAAGCATCCTGAAGCTCCAAAAATAAAACAACTTTTAAGATAACTTTGCTCATCTTTTAAATTACGTTTATAAAGAGTTTGATGTAATATGGAATGCTTTACACTATATACAAAAGTTGAGTCCAAAAAAATGGATGAAAGAGCTAAATGAAAGAGCTAAAACTATAAAACTCTTAAAAGAAAACATTGGGAAAAATTTTCATGGCACTGGATTTGACAATGATCTATTAGATATGACACCAAAAGCATAGAAAACAAATGTAAACATAGACAAATAGGACTTCAAGAAAAACAAAAAATTTTGTGCATCAAAGGACACTAGCAACAGGGTGAATAGGCAATACATGGAATGGGAGAAAATATTTACAAACTATAAATCTGATAAGGAATTAATATCCAGAATATATAAAGAGCTCCTACAACTCAACAACAACAACAAAATTTTAATGGGAAAAGAACTTAACATATCTCCAAAGATGATATACAAATGACCAATAAACACATGAAAAGATGTTTAGCACCACTAATCATTAGAGAAATGCAAATAAAAGAGAAATGAAATATCAACTTTATTCACAATAACCAAAAGGTGAAGCAATACAAATATCTATTAATAGATATATGGATAAATAAAATGTGAGATTAGATAGATGATAAATATATAGATATCATAGAAGTTTATTCCTTAAAAAGGAATAAAGTTCTGATATATGCTGCAACATGAATGAACCTTGAAAATATTATACTAAATGAAATAAGCCAGACACAGAAGGAGAAATATTTTCTGATTCCACTTAAATGAGGTACATAGAGTAGTCAAAATTATAGACATAAAAAGTAGAATAGTGGTTCCCTGGGGCTGAGGGGATGGGGCATTGGGAATTAGTGGTTAATGGATACAGAGTTTCAATTTGGAATGATGGACAGCTCCAGTTCTGGAGATCCATTGTAGTGATGTTTACACTACAACGCGAATGTACTTAATGCCAAATCAAATTGTATATTTAAAAATGGTTAAAATAGTAAATTTTATGTTATGTGTGTTTTACCTCTATAAAAAAAAGCTACAGAAATAATATGGGACAGAGTTTCCATAGGTGGAGGCAAAAGTAGCATGGGTGTCTAAGCCCAGGTTGAGTGAAGAGGACTTCCACACAGAGGTGGGGTGGAGAGTGGTGGCAGCAGCCTGACACAAGTGTGTGAGCTCTTGCAGGGCAAGAAAGGCATCTGCACAGGGAAGGGGCAGCTACAGCAATGAAGATTAGTTACACACCCAGTGGATCAAATAAGTAAATATATTAGGGATAATCAGAAGCAAGTTTTTCATTGTCACAGAAGGAACTTATAAATATTAAAAGGGAGGAAACAAGAATAATTTCTGTGTTGTTGGATTGGAGTTAAAGTCATCAATGTAAACTCATGGTTTACAGGAGGTAAATAGATGATAGATAGATAGATAGATAGATAGATAGATAGATAGATAGATATAAATAAGAAGATACGAGACACAGTATGTGCATACATATATTCCCTGGCTGTATCCACTGAGAGTGTGTGGGAACAACAATATCCCAATACCAATGAAAACACTCAGTGTCCAGCTCTAGGTTTCTAAATATCATCTTTCCAGTAAAAGGAATCAGCGTTCCTTGAAGAAGTGGCTGATTCCAGGACTGTAGGAAGAAATTACAAGATGTATTTGGAATACCTCCTTGTTCCAAAAAGTAAAGAAATGGTCCAATAATGATGGGAAGATGTCAAAGGACACAGGACCCAGCTTAAAGGTATGCCATTGGCCAAATCAGGGAAAATGTGAGCATCAAAAAAAAGAAAAAAAAAAGATAATAATGTAATATATTATACTCATTAAATAAGAAATCATGAGTCCATCTGATATCAATAAAGAGAATTAGAGAGAGTAGTTTGGTGAGGAATGAAATATTTATATAGTTCAAAGAACCTCCCCTTCAAATGCTTGTTAATTATAAAAAGAAAAGGAGTAGTGTTATTGCAGAGAAAGTTTGCCAACATTGTATTAATCAAGTGGTCAAAGTGAGCATCATCAGCTTTGGGATAAATTGAAATTGTGTGCCACTTTCTAGGATGCAATGCAACATAATTTTTGTGATATATCTGCCAAACAACTAAAAATTGAATCTAACCATATGGAAATATCAGAAAATCCCAAACTGAGGGACATCATGTGAAATCAGTGGTCTTCAGTCTTCAAAACTTTAAAAGTAGTGAAAGTCAAGAGAAGATTGAAGAGCTGTTCAAGACTGACAGCTTAATGTCAAGGCGTGATTCTGAACTATATAGATCCATTTGTATTGCCAAACCCTAAGTGGGGTGTGAGGGTTAATATACATTAATATTAATCTCTTGCCTCTAGCTATTGTACTGTGACTATATGAGAAAATATCCTTATTTGTAGGAAATAAACACTAAAGTATTTGGAGGTGATGGAGCCTCAGTGGCAACATTCTCTCAAATGGTTTGAGGGAGAAGTTTTATTTTACTGTTCCTGCAACATTTCTTAAGTTTGAGACTTGTCAATGTTAAAAATTGTTTTTAAAAATAATATTGGAGGGGTGACTGGGTGGTTAAGTGTCCGACTTCAGCTCAGGTCATGATCTCATGGGTTCTGAATTTGAACCCCACACTGGGCTCTAGGCTGTCAGCAGAACAGAGCCTGCTTCAGATGCCCTGTCTCCCTCTCTCTGCCCCTCCCCGACTCTCTCTCTCTCAAAAATAAACACTAAAAAATAAATAAATAAATAATAAAAATAATATTGAATAATTCATGTTACATTCAATGTAAAAAGCAGGACAATATACTTGAAGAGTTAAGCTTTTTTCAAAAATGTATATGCATTAAAAAAGTCTTGAAATGAAAGAAGTATACCCAAATTATAGTAGTTGACTAAACTAATTAGCATGATGGTTTCCTTTATATTTTATTTTTCAAATTTTCTCTAAGAAGCATACAGTTATATAAGTAATGTTTTTCTTTTGTAGAATTTAACATTTTTCTTTCTCTTTGATGTTCTGATTTTCCTATAGTAAGGCTATGAATTCATTTGTTTTTATTTGTACATTTTAAAATATTTTGGATTCCATTAATAACGCCTTATAGCTTTCTTCAAAACTGAAAAATTCTCCAGCATTTTACCTCACAGTCATTCCTTTTCTCCATTATGTCCTTTTTAATTTCTGATCTTTCACCAGATACACTTTGTTTTTTCATCACATACATTTTTAATCCTTTAATCTGTCTTCCTTTTCCTATAGTCTCTCTTACATCTGTGCTCCATTTTGGCTCATTGACTTAACTCTGTCATCTACTTCATCAATTCTCTCTTTAACTATTTCTACTCTACCATTTAATGATTTTTTTTTTTTTTTTTTTTGCCATTTCAATGACTGCATTTTTTGTTCCTGGAATTTCTATTTGGTCCTTCCTCAAATCCACCTGATCTTTTGCCGTGATATCCTGTTCTTACCTTTTGGTTTCTATCCTTTCCTTATCTCTTTGAATATTATAAATTTACTTATTTTAGAGACTTTCTTTGATTTTTTTTATTATCTACTGCTACTAGGATATAAATTTTACCATTTCTTCCATCCTCTGATTCTTACTCTACAGTTCACTTGTAATTTTTCATTGTGAAGCCATTTTTTTCATTGTGAAACCATTTTCAGCTGGACCTAGCTTTCATCAGAGGAGCCCTGTCTTTCCCAGTCTCAGCTTCTGTCCCCAAACAGGATCTTCCCCCACCATATACCTAGCCTTGGGAATCACCCACTGCTTAGATCCCTTCCCTACACTCCTAGAGAGCCCCATCCATCACAGCCTGGGGGATCACCCACTGCCTTGATCCCTGCCCTACACTCCTAGAGGGCCCCATCCATCATAGTGCTGACATTGAACACTGCATAGACCACATCTAGGGTTACCATGACCTGTGATCAATATAGCTGAGAATATCTGACCAATATAGCTGAAGCCCTCAGCTGCTTCTCCCTGGATGCTGCGTTAGAACACAGTCTCACAGTCATTGCCAGGATCCATTCTTCTCCCTGCCATGAGAGAGCACTTTTACCTTCTCCTTTACTTTCTGGGTGCTGAGTTTTGCCAACATGCCTGGTTACATGTGCTTTACTGCCTAAAAATGTGCTTTGTGAAGCAGAAAAGCTAGAGCTAGATGTGGCCTGCTCTCATTTTGTCCAAGCCTCTGCAGCAAGCCCCTCCACCCACTCCTATATCAGGCATGATGCTCATGGCTGCAGTTGTCCTGCCACAGTCACCTATGTGAGGAAGGTTCCCCATCTTGTGCACTGGGCCCCAGGCCACACTCATTTTCCTCTCTTGGATCCAGCTCACTTCAAGTCACAGACTTAGTGTTGCAGGCTTAACATACTTCATCTCATACAATGTTTACAGTTCTAGGAGGTAGATGTTATACCCATTTTATAGATAGGAAGCTCAGACTCAGAGAGGTAAAGTCACTCAAATCACACAGACCAAAGGTGTCAAAGTTAAGACTCTGACCCAGGCCAATGACTTTGAGCCCACTGTTCTCTGGGCCCACATGGACTTCTCTTTCAGAACATGAGCCAGGTACATCTCCCTCTCTAGAAATTGGAAAGTGCATCTCTAGCTTTCTTTTAAGCTGCTCTGCTGAACCCTTCAGTAATAGTCTTCTCAAATTTCTGAGTATCAGCCATCAGGGGTATGCCATCTTTATTAAATTAGCAAATGGCCAACTGAATAAAAGCTACATTAAAGTGGTTCATAATGGACCTTCTGCTTTCCCTAATGAAGTTCATGTGTCCCTTCCCGAAGAAAGCTTGTGTCAGGGTAAGAGATGGTCAGATTCACTTGCATTTTTCCCAGGAAGGACAACTTAATACAATAAAATCTCAGACCTGTCAGAGAGCTTGTCTAAGAGCTACTTCCTGGAAGGATTTTTTAAAGTTCTATTTACATTAAAACAACATCCACCCCATCTCTCAAGGCCACTTCCTATTGTAGCTGACCAGGGAGCAAGAGATACATCCCAACAGGAAGAAATCAGAATGAATTTAGCTGACAGTAAATCTTTCACCTTTACACTTTCCCTCGGGGGAGAAAAAAAAATGCAGCTGCTTTTTCAGCTCCACTATTGCCAAGCTGAATATGTACACTGTCATCTTGGCCTCATGCATATTAACTAGGAATCCAGGAAGAGACATCTCAGATCTTGGATTCCCACTACCTTCCTGGCATAAACTTATACTCTTTTATATTGAGTATTATTATTTGGAGGCTAGAACCATCTTATACATTAGAAAAACTAAAATCTGCATGATCACAGACACTTCTCACTCCTCCTCCTCCTCAAATTCCTAACTTCACTGCAGTTCTTACGCCTTAGACTCGAATAAAAACAAATATTATTTTATCAATCCTACTTCCATCTTTGGCCCTTTAATACGGTCAGGACTGGTCCGTGTGTGGCCAGAAGTCACCCATCAATGGCCCCACTCACTGGAGCCAGGCAGAATCACTCACAAGACCTCAACAGGTACTAGCTCTCTCTTGCCTTCGATCCCTGCCAGTGTGACACCTGCCTGAAGTAAGACTTTCCACCTCCTCACAATTTTAATTCACTAATTAATTCCTGCTCATGCTGCACATTTCAACTCAAGACTCACCTACTCCAAGGAGCCTTTCCAAAGCCTTCCTGGATAAAGTATGCCCCTAAACACTTGTGCTTCCCTCCGTGGTGGTGCCGTGAGAATGTGGTAGACGCACAGTGTCTAGAATGGCTGCTCTGGGTTCCACAAAAACAAATTTCTTTCTATCATGTTCTCTTGTTGTAAAAGTGGCCTTGGGTAACTGAAACCATGGCTCTCCGGGAGTGTCAAAGTGAGTTAACAAGTCACAGGAAGGAAGCAAATCCTTCATGCGGATCTAAAATGACATTTATCAAGCCTTTGCTACATGCCAGCACTTGTGCTAATGCTTAATATAGTATCTTATTAAATCTTCAAACAACGCTAGGAAGTAGGTGTAGTTGTGGCCTTCAAACATGGGGAAACCAAGGGTCACCAAGGTTAGGAACCAAGCCCCCCAGCTGTCCATGGCAGAGGTGGTTGAAAGTTCAAGCCCAGGTCTAACTCCAAAGCTCACACTCACTCCTTACATTTGACTTTTTCTACATCTGCATTAGTCTGAAAAGTTCCGACTTTGCAGTCACCACAAAGACACTTGCACAGACTTCCCTGCACATACAGAATGTGTTTGTTATATTATTTAAGATATTCAATTATGCTAGAGAAAATCAGAAACACAAACAAGAAGAATAAATGAAACTAAGTATAGAAGCAAATAGCTTGTGAGAGACACAGGCTGAATTCATTAGATGTGTTAAGTATATACAAGTAAGTTGGTTACGTGTACAAACATGTTAGCATAGAGTAAGTAGAGCATGTGTGTGCTGAACATAGAAAGAGATGAAAGGCCAAGAGACATCAAATATTCTTGACTCTCTAAATATACATGAGGCACCTTTGGTTCCATATAGTCATAATCCATTCTTTATACATGAGGCACTCAACATTTATGAGGTCTTAAATCAGCCACCCATTGGCAACTCTCATTCTGGCCCCCGCAAGTCCCCTGCAAACTGAAATCCATAGCTGTTCATCAGGGCAATTGGTGATTACGGTTATGGACCAGGCATAATTGCCACAGCATCTCCAATAGAGCAAGTACACTGTGTTGGCTACAGGCACATTTCATTCATCAAACTCCTTCTTCAACTTCAACTCTGCTCTTCATAACCTCTCCAATCAGCAGGGAGATTTGATGTAGCAGAGAGATGGGACATAGGAGCTCTGCATAAGCTGGGATCCAAGCATTGTGTAGTTCATCTCCCCTGAATGTCCCCTTTCCTAAGTGCATCAACTACCCACCCTATTCCTCTTGCTTAGCACCATATGCTTTAAATTTCTACACTAAACCACATGATTTAAGCGTCTTAACTTGGACCTTGAGCCTTTCTGTTACAAGAGCTTTGTGAAAACCTCCCTTAGAGTTAGCATTGTATCAAGATAATTTCCCATGGGACACCTTTGGACAATTCTTTTCTCCTCAAAGCATGCCCTTGACACCATGGTATAAGAAAGCAAGCAATGGATTTGGAGGCAGGCTCCTGGATTTCAGCATTGTCTCAGCCACTATCTACCGCTTTAAGCTTTCATTCCTGCCAGATTTGTCAAGCAGGAATGGCAATCCTTCTCACACAGGGCCATTGTTAAGACTCAGTGATGGCATATTTGTAAATATTTGTAAAATATTATAAAAATACTTTGCTAAGTCATGTAACCTGTATGACTTTTTCTGTGACATCCAGATAAAATATGCTTCTTAGTTTATATCCCAGTATTGATGGGAATCCTAATTCCAGCCTCTGAGTGGCAAGCTTACTCTCACTTGGACATATGAGGGTTCTAGGGCTTTAGCAGAAAAGCTGGGGAGGTGCCCCCGGTCCTCCATCCCTAGCAGAGGGCCCTGAGATGCTCGCTATTCAAGCCAGCAGGTGTGATGGGAAGTGGACCCCTCTACTGCCTACAGCATTCACTCCCTCGGTACCAGACTCAGATCTTGGACCTCTGCTGGGTCAAGGCTGTGTGTTTTAGGTGTCCAGTACCCAGGTGTTCATGCAGTCCCTCTGTTAGAGGTCCTGCCATCTGTGTGCTGTTTGGGAGATGGGACATAAAACCCCACCTCTCCATCCCCCAGATCCAACTCTCCCTGAAGCAGAGTTCTCATTTCCCCTTTAACACGTTGAACACTACCCTCCCCTTGGGAGCCCCAGCTCCGCTATCTGGTGTTGAAGTCAAGACGCTGCTAACTCTCCTCTGGGACAGTGCACACAACAGTGAATTAGGAAGGTCACAAGGCAGCATAAGGACCAACAACAGAGGAAGGATTCCCATCCTGCTTCTGCCACCGGATGGCCTTAGGCATGTTATTATTTAGCCCCTCTGGGCCTTGATATCAATAAAATGGGTATAGTAATAAAACCTCCCCCCACCTTAGAGCACTGTTAAGAGACTTGGACAGATTAAAAAATGCTTGGAATCAGGAGAGGGAGGATGAACAGGCAGTGCACAGAGGATTTTTAGATCAGTAAAAAAAAAAAAAAAAAAAAACTGATACCATAACAGTGGATACAAATCATTATACATTTGCCTAAACCTATAGAACGTGCAACACCAAGAGGGAACCCTGCTGCATCATGGACTTGGGGTAATTATGATGTGTCAATGCAGGTTCAACAGTTGTAACAAAAGTACCATTCTAGTGGGGATGACTGATTATGGGGGAGACTGGGGCGGGGGAAGGACAAAGAGATGCAGAGAATATATGGGAAATCTCTGTACCTTTACCTCAACTGTGCTGTGAGCCTAGAACTGCTCATAAAAAAATAGTCTCGAGGTGCCTGAGTGGCTCAGGTGGTTAAGCGTCCAACTCTTGATCTCTGCTCAGGTCATGATCTCACAGCTCGCGGGATGGAGCCCCGCATTGCGCTCTGTGCTGACAGTGCAGAGCCTGCTTGGGATTCTGTCTCCCTCTCTCTCTGCCCCTCCCCCACCCTCGTTCTCTCTCTCTCTCTCTCTCTCTCTCTCTCTCTCTCAAAATAAATAAATAAACTTAAAAAAATAAAGTCTTAATAAAAAATTTTAATTAAAAAAACTTGAGGGGCGCCTGGGTGGCGCAGTCGGTTGGGCGTCCGACTTCAGCCAGGTCACGATCTCGCGGCCCGTGGGTTCGAGCCCCGCGTCAGGCTCTGGGCTGATGGCTCGGAGCCTGGAGCCTGTTTCCGATTCTGTGTCTCCCTCTCTCTCTGCCCCTCCCCCATTCATGCTCTGTCTCTCTCTGTCCCAAAAATAAATAAACGTTGAAAAAAAAAAAAATTAAAAAAAAACCCAAAAAACTTGAAACAATGGCCAGCATGAAGTATGCATTCAGAGCTAACCATTTTATTATTATTATTATTATTATCATTATTATTATCATTATTATTATTAACTTTTTTTATACTGGAAAGAAACAGGACAAGTTATAAAACACATTTTTTTTCTTTTTTTAAGGTATAATTTACATACAATAAAATGCACAAACACTGGTCTAGGAGACCATTAAGCTCAAGGCAAGACAAGTTCATCTTCCCAGAAAGTTCCCTCATGTCTGTCCTTTTTCCGGCCAACACTCTCCCTCCCCAACCCCCCAATCCCCTGCCCAGAAAAGCACTATTCTGATTTTATCAGCATCTATTAGTTTTCCCTCTTCTTGAATTCGGTGCATCATTTCTAAACCAGGTAATTCTGTCCTGCGACAAGGGACTTCTCACAGGCCAGATTTCCTGCAGTCACATGTGGCCCCACTGGATATGCTCAGGGAAGCAGCATGGGGGAGTGAGGTAGGGGGTAATTCAGCATGCCTCCCCTCCAGACCCCCGGTCCCCGCTCAGCCCAACGCATCAAGAACAGGGGCAGAAGCCGCAGCAGAGCCGAGCTGCTGGGCGGGGAAGAGATGACAGCTCGAACCCCGGGCGTGATCGATAATTGATGCAGAGAATATGACTCCAAGGGCGGCGGGGCGGCGGCGTGTGCACCGGGTCCCAGCGCCCTGCATCTGGCCTTGCAGCCTCAGGCAGTGACCCAAGCAGGGCTGTTCATAATTTTAACACATTGCACGTGCAGTTTGTTCCATCTTCCAAATAAATTAATTATGGAGACTTTAAAGGATTTTCAGAGGGAATCTCATTACTAGCTGCACATTTGGCCCTCCCAATCAATAGTCTTTTCATTTTTACATAGCAAGTGGGAGAGCAGAGGGGAGGTTAAAAAAGAACTTCTTCCATTTTTCATTTCATCACCTCCAGCCTTGGCATTTAATGAGTGGTCTGAAACATTCTCAAACTCCCAATCCCCACTATGTGACCCTGGGCAAATTAGTTAACCTCTCTGAGTCTCACCTTTAAAATACCTTTGCTTTTCCCAACACCTTGAAAGTCTGTCAGTCTTGTTTTCCATGAGAAACTCTTGTTCACCCTACAAAACCCTACTGCACTCATAATGGGCAAGAGTTTGGCATGGTGATTAAAAAAAAAAGACCAGGCTTTAGAGTCAGATAGTCCTAGATTCAAATGCTGCTCCAGCACTTACTAGCTAGGGTGACGGTGGGCAAGAGACTTAAGCCTCAGTCTCCACATTGGTAAAGTAGCACCAATATGCAACTCATAGGTGGTTATATGGAACAGTGAAATGTAAGCCATCTAGCATCAGGCTGGGCCCATAATATGTGCACAATACCTGTTGGCCATTATTATTATGCATTTATTTATTCCATAGTTGTCTATGGAAAGTCTACTATGTGGTAGTCACTGTGTTTAGACAAAAGCCATGAGCCACTGTCCCTATCTTAACAAGGTCTCTTGAGTCTGCATTACCTCCCTGGCTTTTTGTTCCTTCCATTACCATGTATGTCTCACTGTATATTCTATTCGGTCGGTCAGCGAACTATCTCCCTCTATAAATGCAGTGGTCTTAGAGGGCAGGGACCAGTCTCATCTGGCTGTGTGTCCACAGAGCTTAGTATAGTGTGTGGAACACAGGAGGCACTCAGATATTGGTTGAACTGTTGGCATTTACAGTCCCATAATACAGGCAGGTACAAGGTACTATAGGAGCACCGAGGAGAAAGAGCCATCTGAGCCAAATCTTGGAGGGTGAATTGGAGTTAGTCAAGATAAAGAAGGTGGACTGCATGGCCAGAGTTTCCTGGAGATGTTGCCATAGTCCCTGTATGTGGGGCCAGCTTGAGGCTCCTGGCTCTTCGTGCCTGGGAGAGCAAGGCTGCAGAACAGACCTCCAGAGCACTGGTTCCAGAGTCATGGAACCAGGAGGGCCCCTGGCAGCAACATTCCATGAGTCTCTGCATTAAGCCAAGGGCTGGAGGTGGAGGTGGGCACCAGATCCTGGAGGGCCATGGTGCAGACTAAGGAGCAATGAGGTTACCGTGTGGGGTAAGTGCTCCTAGAGGCTTCTAAGAAGAAGAGAGACATGCTCCGACTTATATGCTAAAGTGGATCCCTAGGGAAGCCAGGAGAATAGCTGTTGAGGCTGGAGGAAGAAGTATGAAAATGGCCATGTCTGATTCTGCTCATTGTCATATCCCCCAAGGTCTGGGAGATGCCAAATAAATATTTACTGAATGAACAAGGAAGGCACATCTAAGAATCCGGAGACCACTTTGGGGCTGGCAATGTGGGTGAGATACTATAAGAACCCGGACCACTGCTGTCCAAGAAAATTTCCTGTGATGGAAACATCATATCTGAGCTGTGATATGGCAGCCACTAGCCACATGTGGCTGCTTGAGCCTTTGCGATATAACTAGTGCCATTGAGGAACTGAATTTAATTTTAATTGATTTAAGCAGTCCCATAATTCTATCATAGTGCAGACCCATACTGAGATTGAGAAAGCATAAACGGAAAGGAAGCATCACCCCTGGGGATCTCTTGTTTTGAAATATCTAAATTCCCAAACTGTATAGAAGTAAAATTAATTTTTATATACTTTTATTCATCAGAATGTCAGTATGGGTTTCTGATCAGCATAATTTAATTCCCAATAAAACTCGGATATTCTAGGCAGTGAATGATAATAAGTGACTGCTGTATGCCTAGATTGGCAGTAAAGGATGGTGTTTGAGAACACAGATCTGGAGCCAGATAGCCTAGGTTTGAGAGCTTGCCCTGATAATACAAATTCTCTATTTCCTTCTCTGTAAAATATTAGTACCTTCTTCATGAGATTATTACAAAGATCAAATTGGTTGATAGCTATAAAAAGCCTAGCAAAAAAAGCCTGGCACGTAAGTGCTTAATACACATCAGCTATTTATATGTGTTTCACATACATTTTCTCATTAATCCTTCAATAACTCTGCAAGGTAGGTGTTTTCATTCCCATTTTTCAGATGAGGAAACATGCTCAATTAGGATAATTATAAATAAAATATAGTGTTGTACTGATAGTGAACACAAGAGCCAGAATCAAACCCAGGTTTATCTAAATTCAAAGCCCTGAACTAAAAAGCAAACTGATAACACATGTGAAATAACAATTTTCTTGAACACCAAGCAGCACAGAACAATGATCCATGAGAAAAGGGAAACAAATCCCCTTTGGGGAGAGTTTCCAGGCTGCAGGGCAGGAAGGGGAAAGATAGAAACCTGGCAGCATCTCTGAGTTCCTCTGATCAATTTGGGAGTCCAGGAGGACCAGAGTTTTCAGGACAGAGTACTAGAAAGGAGAGAGCTTTGTACACACAAAGGGAGAGACAGAGAGGAGAGAAAAACATAAAGAGAGACAGAAAAAGAGCTGTGAAGATCTGCACAAACTCCCCATGAATTCTTCATCTGAATCCTGATGCTTCAGGAGAAACTACCTGAGCCTGGGCTGTGTGCAGGGGGAATGCTCTAAAAGATCAGAGGCATCAACCCCAGAGCTCAAAAAAGGCCAAGGATAGCTCATTTTCACCACCTTGCAGTTGATGGGGCATCAGCTAGAGTAGTCAGAGGGTGCTGCCTCAGTAGGAAGACCTAACGCCTCCTCTAGTCATGCTTAACAAAGCCAAAAGTAATCTTTGAAAGGATCAAACTGCATCCCAGAGCAAAGATCAAGAATGGTTATAGGAATACAGAAATATTCAGCACCTAAAAAGGTAGAATTCCCAATATCTGGCATTGAATCAAAAATTATCAGGCATGAATGGATTGTAGACCTAAATGTAAGATGCAAAACTATAAAACTCCTAGAAAGTAATATAGGAGAAAACCCATATGACCTTGACTATGATTATGTCTTTTTATATATAACACAAAAGTCACAATCCATGAAAGAAATTATTAATAAACTGGACTTCATGGGGCGCCTGGGTGGCTTAGTCGGTTAAGTGTTGGACTTCAGCTCAGGTCACGATCTCTAGGTTTGTGGGTTCGAGCCCCGCATCAGGCTCTGTGCTGACAGCTCAGAGTCTGGAGCCTGCTGCAGATTCTGTGTCTCCCTCTCTCTTTGCCCCTCCCCTGCTCGTGCTCACTCGCTCGCTCTCTCTCTCTCAAAAATAAATAAACATAAAAAAAATAAAAAAGGAAAAAAAATAAACTGGACTTCATTAAAACTAAAAATTTATGGTCTGTGAAAAAGAATACGAAGAGAATCAGGAGACGAGCTGCAGACTGGGAGAAAATACTTACAAAAGATACATCTGATAAAAGACTATTAGCCAAAGTATGCAAAGCACTCATAAAATCCAACAATAAGAAAACAAACAACCCGATTAAAAAATGGGCCAAAGACTTTGACTCTTCACCAAAGAAGATGACATACAGATAGCAAGTAAGCATATGAAAGGATCCTCCACATCATATGTCAAAAGGGAAATGCAAGTTAAAACCATGAGATACCCACTACACACATATTAGAATGATCAAAATCCAGAACACTGACGATGCAAAATACTAGTGCGGATGTAGAGCAGAGGGAACTCTCACACATTGCTGCTGGGAATGCAAAATGGTGCAACCACTTTGGAAGACAGTTTGGTAGGTCCTCACAAAACTAAACATGCTCTTGCCCTGTGACCAGCAATCACGCTCCGTGATATCCACCCAAATGTGTTGAAAACATGTCTACGCAAAAACCTGCACACAAATCTTTATAGAAGCTTTATTCATAATTGCCAAAACTTGGAAGTAACCAAGATATCCTTCAGCAGGCGAGTGGATAGATAAACTGTGGTACGTCTAGGCAATGGAATCTTATTCAGAACTTAATAGAAATAAGCTATAAGCCATGGAAACACATGGAGGATGTTAAATGCATATTATTAAGCAAAAGGAGCCAATCTGAGGGGGCTGTATACTGTATGGTTCCAAGTATATGACATTCCGGGAAAGGCAAAACTATGGAAACAATAAAAAGATCAGTGGTGACTGGGGGCTGGAGGGAGATAAATAGGCAGAGCAGAGGATTTTTAGGGCAGTGAAAATACTCTGTATGATATTACAATAATGCATATATGTCATTACACATTTGTCCAAACCCACAGAATATAAAAATAAATAGTAACCCCTAAGGTGAACTATGGACTTTGGGTGATTATGATATGTCAATGTAGGTTCATCCTTGGTAAAAAAAAAAAAAAAAAAAAAAAAAAAAAGGTGGGGGCAGGGCACACCTGGGTGGCATCCAGCTCTTGATTTCAGCTCCAGTCATGATCTCATGGTTTGTGAGATAGAGCCCCATGTCAGGCTCTATGCTGACAGCACAGAGCCTACTTGGAATTCTCTCTCTTCTTCTCTCTTCTCCTCCCCAGCTTTTGCACTCTCCCCCACTCCCTCAAAATAAGTAAACTTTTAAAAAAAATACTATTCTGGTAAGTGATGTTGATAATAGGGGAATGATGCATCTGTGGGGGCAATGAGTGAATGAGAAATCTCTTTACCTTCCTCTCAATTCTGTTATAAACCTAAAACTGTTCTAAAAGTAAAGTTCTTATGGGAAAAAATTACCAGAGAGACAAAGAAGCAGGAATACATAAACCATTATAAGGAGAAAAAGCAATCAAAAGGGACAGACTCAGAAATGACACTGATGATAGAATTAATAAATAAGGGCATTAAAATCCTAAAAACAGCCTGAGGAAAAAAGTCACATTATATACAAAAGAACAAAGATAATAATCAGAGCACATTTGTCATTGGAAACAGCTTAAGAGAGAAGACACTGGCACAATATCACAAAAGTATTCAGAGAAAAAAGTATCAAACTAGAATTCTATACCCAGCAAAAATATATTTCAAATTAAAATATAGTCTTTGAAATTGAAATAAATTGAAATAAAGTCTTTCAACCTTGGCTTCATTGTCTACCAGTTAGCAAATGTCCATTTCAGTTTTCTGAATGACTTTTATATTATTGTTACTACATTCTCAGACCCCAGGTTGAGAACCCACTAGCCCCCTAAAAGCATATATACCTCAGACTCAGAAAAGGGAGGCAAGTTCATCACATGGATCCTAGTGAGAGACTCCCAACATGATCTGAAGGCCTAGAACTTTGGCTTGAGCTCCACACAGACCCTTCCCTGGATAACAGGACATGTGGGGAGTTAGTAAACTGTTAAACAGAAAATTCTTGACTGTGAACATATGTTAATATGCTATATGTATAGGATGTACACATTAGAGGATCTATTTTCAATACAAATCTATAAAGTATTATTAGTAGTAGTAGCTATAATTTATTAAACTTATACTATCATATTTTATGAGTCTAACATGGCAATATTGCAAACACAACCACATTATGTACCTTTTAATACTTGCAAAACTAAAAAAGAATAATTAAACAATACGATGCTTGCTTATCATTCATAATTCTTTCTGAAAGGGCTTTTTAGGCTCATCTCAACATGGACTTTTATCTTGTGTCATTCTTGTACATATAAAGAAATATATATACAAACTAAATTGTCTAAAGTATTACTCAAGGTACATACATTCAGTGTTCAATCTTCTAATTCCTTTTTGACTCAGTGATATGCATTTTCTTCTTTCCCATAGAATATCATTCTCTATGCCATCAAATGCATTGATGATACAGTGTTGTTTTTGTGGGCTTTTTTGAAGTTATTTTTATTTATTTTGAGAGGGTGGTATGGGCAGAGAGAGAGGGAGAAAGAGAAACTTAAGCAGGCTCTGTGTTGTCAGCGTGGAGCCCAACACAAAGCCCAACACAGGTTTTGATCCCTTGACCCGGGGATCATGACCTGAGCTGAAATCAAGAGCTGGACGCTCAACTAACTGAGCCACCCAGGTGCCCCCAAAAAGATTATTGTATTTAGATTAGTATATTATTATACTTAGATTGGTATATCATATCTGGATTGATATAATGTTATACTTAGATTGGTGCTACCAAAATCCTGATGTTCAGAGAGAGTGATTGAATAAATTAGTAAGTGAATGAATGGATGCTGTTTTCACAAGGGGCACATCTGGATAAGAGGCAGCACATTACCCTTGCACTTGTTAGACATACACTCTGGCTACCCCTGGCATGCACATCAGCAGGTAAGTTCTTGAACCATGAGCTCTATGGGGAACTCAGAAATCATTCTCACTCACAAAAAATCCAGTTCAGATTTTAAGATATTGTTTATAGAAGTTCAACTCTGAGTTCACTTAACCTTGAATGAATATTTTAAACATTATTTTCTATCGTGCCTCAGAAGATTTCTTTTAAGTGGTATCAGAGGAATAACTTTCAATTAATACTGAACAAGTTGAATGGAATTGCTTAAGATCAATACCCATTCTTTCCCTTACTTCATAATTAATGGAGTGACTACTCTGCTTTGGCAACTACAGCTTACTATGGCAGGGGGTGGGGGGAGCCCCAGGGGTGGGAATGGGAGAAGCTGGTGAAACCTCCCACTTGTATATTAAGTATTTTAATCTCTTCCCGTCTTTCCTGAGGCTTTGTTTGAAAACTTCTGCCTCTGCTCTAATTTTTACCCATGTTGCTGAGAACAATCATTTAAGCATTATGAATCTGTTTTGCAGTGAATTGAGACATGTGCTTGTTGCAGCTTTTAGAAATGTTGAAAGGAGAGACCTCCTGGCTGCTGTCAGGGAGTTTCCTAAAGGAAACTGTTCTCTTTGGCACATCCCTGAGAAGCAGGCTAACAGAGGACCACAAGAATGGGATGTTATGACTTCAAAGAGTGGAGGAGAATGGGAAATGAACTTCAGAACTGGAGCCTCAAAAGTACAGCTGGAAAGCCTGAGTCCTGATCTGGTACTTGGGTATAGAGTCATCCCTCCTTTATCCATGGGGAGTATGTTCCAAGACCCCAGTGGATGCCTGAAAGTTCAGTTAGTACCAAACCCCATATATACTATGTTTTTCCTGTGCATATAGGCTGATGATAAAGTTTAATTTATAAATTAGTCACAGTAAGAGATTAACAATAACTAACAATAAAACAGAACAATTTTAGCAATATACTATAATAAAAGTCATGTGAATGTAGCCCCTCTCTCAAAATATCATATTGTACTGTACTCACCCATCTTCTTTTTAATTTTAATTTTTTAAAAATTTTTCTAATGTTTTTATTTATATTTGAGATTCAGAGAGAGACAGAAGACAAGCAGAGGAGGGGCAGAGAGAGAGGGAGACACAGAATCCAAAGCAGGCTCCAGGTTCTGAGCTGTCAGCACAGAGCCCAACAGAGGGTGGGTGAGGGGGGTGGCTCTTATTCACAAACCGTGAGATCATGACCTGAGCCACAGTAAGACACTTAACTGATTGAGCCACCCAGGCACCCCTAATTTTTTTTAGTGTTTATTATTTTTGAGAGAGAGAGAGAGACAAAGCATGAGTGGGGGAGGGGGGAGAGAGATGAGACACAGAATCTGAATCAGACTTCAAGCTATGAGCTGTCAGCACAGAGCCCGATGGGGGGTTCGAACCCACAAACCATGAGATCATGACCTGAGCCGAAGTCAGATGCTTAACCGACTGAGCCACTCAGGTGCCCCTTACCCATCTTCCTCTTGTGCTAATGTAAGATACCAAATGCCCACATGATGAGAAGAAATGAGGTGAATGACGTAGGCATGTGACGTAGTGTTAGGCTACTACTGAGCCTCTGACAAGATGTCAGAAGGAGGATCAGGTCCTTCAGGACTGCAGCTGACCACAGGCAACCAAAACCAGGGAAAGTAGAGCCTCAGATAAGGGGATGGGGAGGTGCTACATACGCAGTGCGATTGGCCTAAGCATCCATCCCCTCTTCTTCATTCCCTTTGGAGAGTCCCTCATTTCTCACGCTCAGCTTGGGGATTTCTACTGGGGCTGATCACTCCATCCCTAGAATGACTATATAATTTATCCTTCAACTGTGGCATTTTTTAGAGTAAGAGGTTTTTTTTTTTTTTAATTACAATTAGATAATTTTGGAAATATGTATTTACTGATCAACAAGTTGAAAATATAATAATTTTTAAAAAGGGGGCTCTCAGTCAGTAAAGCATGCAACTGTTAATCTCAGGGTCCTGAATTCTAGCCCCACATTGGGTGTGGAGCCTACTTAAAATAAAAAAGTAAATAATAATAATAATAATAATAATAATGACCAACAAGTTGGTTTTATTAAATTGATGGCCACCTATAAAATAGTTCTATTCAAAAATGTTTTCAAAAGCAAGTTTTTCCTAAAAAAAAAAATATTCATGACCATTACAGCACAATGGAAGAAAAATTTCCTCATATTGATTTTGTGAACACTAAAAATAATAAGCAGAATAATTATTCTTCATACAAGTACTTCCATCAATTTCTTAACCACATGTGCCTCTAGTACAATGTCAAGGGTATTTTCTAAAGAATTAACGGTTTTTTAATTTAATGTTCTCATAAAGTTGCACTGTTTTTCCAAATTACATTTTATGTCTAATAAATTTGAAATTGTTGAAAGCTTCGATCAACTCTTTTTTATAGATTCAAACATTTCCAATATCCAATTATTAGCAGGCAGCTAAAATAAGCAAGCAGGGTTTTTTTTTTAAATCCAACATTAGCTTAATTATAAGAAATGTTTTAGTTCAGTTACTCAAACAGTGTTTCTTTTAAAAATTTTATAAAATTTGACAGGAAAAGCTCTATTTTAATTAGAATATCACAGCTTATTTGGATGCAGTTGTGAATTACATGTACAACACAACCAATTCCAAACACAATTTAGCTTGATACGTTTCACAGTTTAGTAAAAATTTTGTTTTACCTTGACATTGTGTTGTACCAAAATTTGTATTTGTATTATTATGTTAAGACAAGTAATTTCATCTTCAGTGTTAAACTTTTTAACTTAATATCACAGCAATATTCACAGTTATAATTATTATTATTATAATGTTTCATCTTCAACAGAATGAATTTCCAGATTTATTCATTTCAAAAAATTTGATGAAAATTGAAACCATTATAGAAATTAACTAATTTTCTATTTGAAGCATCTCAGGATATAGATATAAAGCTAGCACCATTTAACTGTTTAAAATGTTCTTCTTAGTGGAGTCAAGACATTAACAGTTATTATATTACTTTTTTTATTTCACAAGAAAACTTGGTATAGAGAAATCAAAACCACAATGAGATACCACCTCACACCTGTCAGAATGGCTAACATTAACAACCCAGGCAGCAACAGATGTTAGCAAGGATGCAGAGAAAGAGGGTCTCTTTTGCATTGTTGGTGGGAATGCAAGCTGGTGCTGCCACTCTGGAAAACAGGAGGAAGTTCCTCAAAAAATTAAAAATAGAACTATCCTATGACCCAGCAATTGCACTACTAGGTATTTATCCAAGGGATACAGGAGTGCAGTTTCAAAGGGACACATGCACCCCCATGTTTATAGCAGCACTTTCAACAATAGCCAAAGTATGGAAAGAGCCCAAATGTCCATCAATGGATGATTGGATAAAGAAGATGTGGTATATATATACAATGGAGTATTACTCGGCAATCAAAAAGAATGAAATCTCGCCATTTGCAACTATGTGGATGGAACTAGAGGATATTACGCTAAGAGAAATTAGTCAGAGAAAGACAAGTATCATATGAGTTTCCTCATATGAGGACTTTAAGACACAGAACAGATGAACGTAAGGGAAGGGAAGCAAAAATAATATAAAAACAGGGAGGGGGACAAAACATAAGAGACTCTTAAATATGGAGAACAAACAGAGGGTTACTAGAGGGGTTGTGGGAGGGGGGGTGGGCTAAATGGGTAAAGGGTATTAATGAATCTACTCCTGAAATCACTGTTGCACTATATGCTAACTAACTTGAATGTAAATTTAAAAAATACTAAAAATTTAAAAATAAAAAAAAAATTTAAAAGAAGAAAGCTTGGTATAGAAAATGAGCAAAATTAATGTAGAGGAGCACTCAATCTGAATGAAGAGTTATGCTTCACAGAATAAAACTCAAAAGCCCCTGCTTTCACCGTGCACATAAATTCATCATTATTGGGGCGCCTGGGTGGCGCAGTCGGTTAGGCGTCCGACTTCAGCCAGGTCACGATCTCGTGGTCCGTGAGTTCGATCCCCGCATCGGGCTCTGGGCTGATGGCTCAGAGCCTGGAGCCTGTTTCTGATTCTGTGTCTCCCTCTCTCTCTGCCCCTCCCCCGTTCATGCTCTGTCTCTCTCTGTCCCAAAAATGAATAAACGTTGAAAAAAATTAAAAAAAAAATTAAAAAAAAAAAAATTCATCATTATTAGCCACAATCTTCCTAGAATAACTGCCAACATATGAAGTAGATTCTGATACTCCAGTAGATTTGTGTCTTCTGGTTTTCATGTGGTCAGTGATAATATTATGCACCCCCATAGCAGATGGCAAATGTCAACAAATATCTTGTACAAGTTAATCTTCACCATCTCCTCTTTTGGGAAATGGAAATCCATTCCTCTAATTTTGCATCAAATATTCCCTTTTTTAGCTCACTGCTGTTAAAATAACATTTTAACATTTAATATCATTGCAAAACAGGAACGTATCACCTAACAATCAAATTAATGGCCGCAGATTTCACCATACATAGCAGACAAAACCACTGTAGCCAGAGCATGCAGATTACTCTCTGTGCCAAACAGACACTTATCTCCACATACTTCACATACATCTTGCCTATAGATTCCATGTCTCCTGTTAATCCGACCAGCTGGATGCCTGGCACAAGCCATAGCACTTCTGTGTGGTACCTAGATGATGTGTTAATTATTTCGTGTTATTAAAGAGACAGGACAAGAGAATCATCGTGAGTGAGTGACATTTAGGTTTAACCAGGGGCTAAAGTCAAATCTGCTCACTATGTATGCTTCTCTCACTTGACTACAGGTATCCAGGGTAAAAATTGGAGTACAAAGTGCTGGTCTACAAAGCCCATTTCTGTTTGTTTTGATTTGCTATTAATAATATTTTATTAAAAATGAAGACGCCAAGGCAAGTGCTAAGCCACCTAGGGAACACGACAGGCACAAATTCTGACTGTTTCATACAATGCATAACATATGGTTACCATAACAGTGGGCACATTTCCTAGTCTGACCTATCAGAGCACAGTAACCTCCTGGCAACACTGAATGGTTCAAAGTTGACTCCAGGACCCTTGTTGAACCACTGAGAACCAACTCCAGAGCTTTTGCTGAAACTTTTAAAAAAGACCTGTTTATTTTCCACTAGGGGTTGCTAAGTGGGACCTGTTGGTGGTCATCTTGTTGCCACATAGGAAGAACTTGAGAATGAAGCCAACATGGAGAGAAGCAGAGCCAATTGAGTCCAAATAACATTGATTGAGCACCAGGATCTAGCTAGCTATGCCCCAAATGGATAAGACTTGGTCCCTAAAGATTATTATATATTTAGAAAAACAACTCAAACCAAAAAGCCATTCACAATTTGAGTAAGTTGATAATATGGCACTAAAAGTCATCAGCTATTTTATTGTAAAATACTAACAAAGATAAGGTGTTTAGCAGCATGAGAGATCGCCAGGGAGGGCAACAATCAGGAAAGGCTCATGGAGAAGCTAAACCTTGAACCAGACTTTGAAAAGTAAGAAACCAGACAAGGAAAGAGGAGAAAGAGGAGCGTGAAAGGTTCAAGGCAAGAATAAAAATGGCACTTATTAAGCTACCGATTATTCCCACGGTGCCTTTCATAGAGCAGTTATAACTCAATGCCCATTTCAAAAGCTTGAACAGTTCAAAGAGCCAAAGACATAATCAGTTGGTCAGCAAATATCAAATATTTATCTAGCACCTGTTAAGCCCAAGCAACTATCCTGGATGCTGTGCAGAAAAGCAAAGCAGAATGAGACAATATCCTTAGATTTCAAGGCATTTGAAAGGATTGTCAGTAAGATCTGTAGATGTGAAAAAATTCATACAAAATTACATAATGCCTTTTGCACATCCAGACATGAACAGGGCACTTCTATAAGGAGTGTAGCTTACCCATTCTGCCCACTTGGGATCTTGAATACAAATTATAGGTCAACCCAGTTCCCATCCTTTTGCTTAAACATCCTGACATGGCTCTTTTACAGTATACACATTTTGAAGAACATTGGAGTAGTTGAGTAAAATTAAACTCAACTATGAAATGATAATTACACACAGCTTACTATGTGGGCCTTTTTTTAGCTTATTTATGAACAGCCAAATGACCAAAATACAAAGATTTAACTATGATGCAATTCTGGTTTTAACTACAATCTCATTAGGGAACTACTGAATCTTTAAGATGTCCCTGTCCTGATCCAACTGTTTGTGTTTCTTGTTCAACATTTTTCAAGGTAACTCCTTTAATCCCCATGTTAACTCATATGTAAGGCTACATTGGAAGGATGGCTACCATGTACCACATTTCACTGGCTAATGGAGGGGACTTCTCTGCTTCCCCATCTGCCATTGCTCACCGGTTTTATCATCTATATTTCTAGGCTGGAGCTTTTTTTTACCCCTAACTTGATATCACATAGACTCACACAGTGGTAAAACTTAAGGAAGCTCATATTTGTCCAATTATACTCTGCAAAATTTCCTGATGCAGCAGCCTCTTTCTCCCAGATGTGATATCAAGGAGTTGATCAATAATGGGTTTTTGGTGTAAAAAAAGCAACAACAACAATTTCTAAACTGTTCTCAAAAGTCTTCCACCATTTTGGAGGGAAAAAAACAAATCTATCATTACTTACTGGGTTATGCTATCAAACATTCCCCACCATCTGCAAATGTCAGAGTTTGTTTTCTAGCAATTTATTGTCCATTATCAAGGTGATATTGGCACTTCCAATAATAAGTGCCACTTAAATGGTACAGCCAATAAACGCCATGGAAGTATACCAAAAAAATCTTATTTCCAGAAGAGCCTTTTTTTTATGTTTTTTATTTATTTTAGGAGAGAGAGAGCAAGTGAGCAGGGTGGTGAGGGTAGCAGAGAGAGAGAGAGAGAGAGAGAGAGAGAGAGAGGATCCCAAGGAGGCTCCATGCCATCAGCACAGAACCCAATGTGGGGCTCGATCCCACCAATTGTGAGATTATAACCTGAGCCAAAATCAAGAATCAGATGCCTAATCAACTGAACCACCCAAGTGCACCTCCAGAATAGCTTTCTATTTTTTACTCATTTATCCACTCAGGGAATATTTATTGATAATCTAGACACCAAGTTAGGCATGATGATGAGCAAAATAGACATGATTTCTACCACCATGGAGCTTATACTTTAGGTGGAAACACATACAAGAAATATACAAATAGGCCATTACAAAGTGTGATAAGTGCTGGGCAGAAAAGGTGCAAAGTGCTATGCGAAAGAATAACCATCATGGGTGGAAGGTGTAGGATTTAATTTAGATTTAGAGGGAAGGGAGGATTTGATTGGGCTGTAGGCAACAATCAAAATTTATTGTGATCAAAGGAATCTGAACTAGAAAAATAGGTTTCTGAATACTGGGACCTTGCAACAGGGCGACAAATAACCAAAGATAATTATGATGACTTCTAGGTCCCAGCAAGTGGTGACCCTTAGCAGGTCACAAAACTATGGTCTCATGGACAGAGCCCCCACCCGCCCCCAGAACCTAGTGGCTCAGCCACCGTTCTGACACAGGTTTGCTATTCACCTCCTGCTCAGATTCACTCTACCAGCAGAGAACCCCAAACTGTGAGAGTGGCAAATCTCATTAGCTGTTTTAGTAACAACCTTTGGTTAAACAATCCCATCCAGGGTCCTTGTCAACTAACACAGTTTGGGGTCATAATAAGGGAAGTCTTACAACATAAAGAAATGGAAAGATATTCCATGCTCATCTGTTAGGAGAACAAATATTGTTAAAATGTCTATACTACCCAAAGCAATCTGCACATTTAATGCAATCCATATCAAAAAACCAACAGCATTTTTCACAGAACTAGAACTAACAATCCTAAAATTTGTATGGAACCACAAAAGATCCTGAATATCCAAAGAATTTTGGAAAAGAAAAATAAAACTGGAGGTGTCACAATTCCAGACTTCAAGTTATATTACAAAGCTGTAGTAATCAAAACTGTATGGTACTGGCACAAAAATAGACACACAGATCAATGAAACAGAATAGCAAGTCCAGAAATAAACCCACAATTATATGGTCAATTAATCTTCAACAAAGGAGGAAAAAATATACAATGGGGAAATATACAATGGAAAAAAAACAGTCTCTTCAATAAATGGTGTTGGAAAAACTGGACAGCTACATGCTAAATGATGAAACTGGACCACCTCTTACACTATACACAAAAATAAACTAAAAATGGATTAAAGACCCAATTGTGAGTCCTGAAACCATAAAAATCCTAGAAGATACACAAGCAGTAGTTTCTCTGACATTGACCATAGCAACATTTTTCCAGATATGTCTTCTGAGGCAAGGAAAATAAAAGCAAAAATAAACTATTGGGAATACATCAAAATAAAAAGCTTCTGTACAGCAAAAGAAACAATCAACAACAAATATAAGATGACCTATGGAATGGGAGAAAATATTTGCAAATTACATATCTGATAAAGAATTGAATTAGAACCCAAAATATTCCAAAAACAAATAATCCAATTTTAAAATGGGCAGAAGACATCATGAACAGACATTTCTCCAAAGAAGACACACAGATGACCAACAGACACATGAAAAGATCCTCAACATCACTCATCATTAGGGAATGCAAATCAAAACTGCAAAGAGATATCACCTCACACCTGTCAGAATGGCTAAAATAAAAAATGCAAGAAACAACAAGTGTTGGCAAGGATATGGAGAAAAAGGAACCTTGTGCATTGTTGGTGGGACTGCAAACTGGTACAGCCACTGTGGAAAACAGTATGGAGTTTCCTCAAAAAGTTAAAAATAGAACTACCCTACCCTATGATCCAATAATCCATACCAGTCCATCCATTCACTACTGGGTATTTACCCAAAAATACAAAAACACTAATTCAAAGGGATATATGTACCCCCTGTTTATTGCAGCATTATTTACAATAGACATATTATGGAAGCAACCCAAGTGCCCAGCATTAGATGAATAAATAAAGATGAGAGATATATTTATAACAGTATATATACTCAGTCATAAAAAGAATGAAATATTGTCATTTTCAGCAATATGGATGGAGATAGAAAGTATAATGCTAAGTGAAATAAGTCAGAGAAGGACAAAATACCATATGATTTCACTCATGTGTGGAATTTAAGAAAAAAACAAATGAGCAAAGGAAAAGAGAGAGAAACCAAGAAACAGATGTTTGACTACAGAGAATAAACTGCTGGTCACCAGAAGGGAGGTGGGTAGGGGATGGGTTAAATAAGTGATGGGGATTAAAGAGTACTATTATCATGATGATCACTGAGTAATGTATAGAATTGTTGGATCACTATATTGTACACCTGAAACTAACAACACTATGTATTAACTATACCGGAATTAAAAATTTAATAAAAAGAAATAAAAATAAGGGAGGTCTTAGAGAGAGCCTAAGTTGGTCAGTCACTGAGTAAAGACCCCAGTGTTCTTTCACCTGTTGTTGAGTCTGGGAGAAAGAATTGGTCTGGTCTGGCATTTTCTCAACCCAGGACCTGCAAAAGGTGAAACAGTGAGGAGGAAATGAGCATCAAGGCCATAATTCTAAAATATCCTCTTTGTAGCCCTACTCTCAGTTAAACCAAATGCGGTATCTCATTATTGCAAAATTTTTCCATGTCTTTATTATGCCTTTATTTATTATAAATCTCCAGGAAAGGAGCATATTATGCAATATCTTCTACTTTTCTATGGCTACTGTGAGAGATTGTACAAGTGTTTGTCATTCATCCAGCTCCCCTAGCTAAAGGGAGAATATACATCTCTTTGCTGATGAACTCAAGTGCAGCCATATTGCTTGCCTTGGCCAATGAAATAAGGGTGGAAGCGATATGTATCACTTCCTGTAATCCTGTCTGAACAGAAACCTTTTTTTTTTTTTTTTGGTGTTCAGTGAATTTTCATTTTTATTTTTTTTATTTATTTTTTTTTATTATATGAAATTTATTGTCAAATTGGTTTCCATACAACACCCAGTGCTCATCCCAAAAGGTGCCCTCCTCAATACCCATCAACCACCCTCTCCTCCCTCCCACCCCCCATCAACCCTCAGTTTGTTCTCAGTTTTTAACAGTCTCTTATGCTTTGGCTCTCTCCCACCCTAACCTCTTTTTTTTTTTTTCTTTTTTCCTCCCCCTCCCCCATGGGTTCCTGTTAAGTTTCTCAGGATCCACATAAGAGTGAAACCATATGGTATCTGTCTTTCTCTGTACGGCTTATTTCACTTAGCATCACACTCTCCAGTTCCATCCACGTTGCTACAAAAGGCCATATTTCATTTTTTCTCATTGCCACGTAGTATTCCATTGTGTATATAAACCACAATTTCTTTATCCATTCATCAGTTGATGGACATTTAGGCTCTTTCCATAATTTGGCTATTGTTGAGAGTGCTGCTATGAACATTGGGGTACAAGTGCCCCTATGCATCAGTACTCCTGTATCCCTTGGATAAATTCCTAGCAGTGCTATTGCTGGGTCATAGGGTAGGTCTATTTTTAATTTTCTGAGGAACCTCCACACTGCTTTCCAGAGCGGCTGCACCAGTTTGCATTCCCACCAACAGTGCAAGAGGGTTCCGTTTTTTCTCCACATCCTCACCAGCATCTATAGTCTCCTGATTTGTTCATTTTGGCCACTCTGACTGGCGTGAGGTGATATCTGAGTGTGGTTTTGATTTGTATTTCCCTGATAAGGAGCGACGCTGAACATCTTTTCATGTGCCTGTTGGCCATCCGGATGTCTTCTTTAGAGAAGTGTCTATTCATGTTTTCTGCCCATTTCTTCACTGGGTTATTTGTTTTTCGGGTGTGGAGTTTGGTGAGCTCTTTATAGATTTTGGATACTAGCCCTTTGTCCGATATGTCATTTGCAAATATCTTTTCCCATTCCGTTGGTTGCCTTTTAGTTTTGTTGGTTGTTTCCTTTGCTGTGCAGAAGCTTTTTATCTTCATAAGGTCCCAGTAATTCACTTTTGTTTTTAATTCCCTTGCCTTTGGGGATGTGTCGAGTAAGAGATTGCTACGGCTGAGGTCAGAGAGGTCTTTTCCTGCTTTCTCCTCTAAGGTTTTGATGGTTTCCTGTCTCACATTCAGGTCCCTTATCCATTTTGAGTTTATTTTTGTGAATGGTGTCAGAAAGTGGTCTAGTTTCAACCTTCTGCATGTTGCTGTCCAGTTCTCCCAGCACCATTTGTTAAAGAGGCTGTCTTTTTTCCATTGGATGTTCTTTCCTGCTTTGTCAAAGATGAGTTGGCCATACGTTTGTGGGTCTAGTTCTGGGGTTTCTATTCTATTCCATTGGTCTATGTGTCTGTTTTTGTGCCAATACCATGCTGTCTTGATGATGACAGCTTTGTAGTAGAGGCTAAAGTCTGGGATTGTGATGCCTCCTGCTTTGGTCTTCTTCAAAATTCCTTTGGCTATTCGGGGCCTTTTGTGGTTCCATATGAATTTTAGGATTGCTTGTTCTAGTTTCGAGAAGAATGCTGGTGCAATTTTGATTGGGATTGCATTGAATGTGTAGATAGCTTTGGGTAGTATTGACATTTTGACAATATTTATTTTTCCAATCCATGAGCAGGGAACGTCTTTCCATTTCTTTAAATCTTCTTCAATTACCTTCATTGGACAGAAACCTTAAGAGCCAGTTCGTGACTCCTCTTGTGCCTTCCCTCTACCATGACAATCATCAATATTCCAGAAGCAGACTGTGAAACTTGTATTTTTCAAAACTCCTAGTGCATGGGGACCCTATCCTGGTCCTGGAGTGAAGATATCATAAAGCAAGCCTTTAATCATTCTATATGGACATGTAATATGAACAAGAAATAATAATCCCTTATAGCTTATGTTCCTGAAGATCTGTGGTCATTTGTTATCCCAGCGTAACTAGCCTAGTGGTTCTTAAAGTGTGGTCTTCAACTCCTGTGGATCCTTAGAGCCTTTCCGGGCATCCAGGAAGTCCAAATTATCTTCATAATGATACTAAGGTATTGTTTGCCTTTTCATCAGGCTGACATTTACATTAATGCTGGAAAAGTAATGCTGGTCCTTATCACAGTTCAAAGCAGTAACACCAAACTGTATTAGAAGTCATTACATTCTTCCCCCCACGCACTAGTAGTTTTTTAAAAATGCAACTTTCACTTCATCACTTAAGAGAAGAGAAACAAGGGACTAATTTTGTTAAATCTCAGCCTTGAACACACATCTTCTTAATATTCTTTGTGATGAAATGGAAAATAGGCATAAAACACTTTTGCAGCATCCCTGAGTACTATGGTTAGTCTTGAGGAAAAGCACTTGTAATTGTTTGAGTTGCAAGCTGAACTAGCCACTTTTTCTTTAAAAAAAAAATTTTTAGGGGCATCTGGGTGGCTCAGTCTGTTGAGCGTTCTGACTTCGGCTCAAGTCATGATCTAACAGTTCATGGGTTCGTGCCCCACATCGAGCTCTGTGCTGACAGCTCAGAGCCTGGACCCTGCTTCAGATTCTGTGTCTCCCTCTCTCTCCCCTTCCCCACTTGCACTCTGTCTCTCTCTGTCTCTCAAAAGTGAATAAACGTTAAAAAAATTTTTAATTTTTTTTAAATAGGAAATGATGACTGACAAATAATGGTTGTTTAGACTTTGTTATTTGGCAAACATTCTGTTGCCAATGATAAACTTCAGGTTTTCAACTGAATATTAGAATTTCGTTAAACTTGTATCTACCACTATGAGCTTAACAGATTCTAATACTCAGAGATATTTTTCTGATAAGATCAGTGGTGATATTAATGAATGTGGTTTTCTTATATTGCGTAGTTAAGTATGTCACCATTTGGAAGGTCTGTATAACTCACGGAGCCAGTATTACAAAATCATGTATGAGTAAAAGACTCTCAAGTACAAGACAGATGAACGGATTTTAATTTCAGATTCCACACCACAACTAACCTCTTGAAAACTACCGTTTGTTGAGTTTTGGTGTGGTGGCACCAAAGACGACAAATCCACGATCATCTGAAGAAGCTGCTTAAATACTCCTCCCTTTCCAACTATATACCTGTGAGAAGTCAGATTTTCTTGACGAATTTCAAGCTAAACAATAAATCACAACAGATTGCAAAAGCAGATACGACAGTCCAGCTGTCTTCGTCAAGGCAGACATGAAAGACATTTGCAGAAATGTAAAACAATACTATTCCTCTCCCTTTGCTTTTTGTTTTGAAAGATGTATTTTTCAGTATGATTTAACATGTAATGGGTTTATCACTTTTATCAGTTTTATTTCTCACATGGTAAGTATCAGCAGATATAACCTCCACAAACAGAAGCTCTTTGGAGGCTTCAGTAATTTTAGTAGCATAAAGGGGACCTGAAAATAAGCGGTGAAGAACCATTGCTGTACTGTCACGTCCATGAACACAGAAACCACATGGAAACTTGAACAGGGCTAATGCTCTAACTATAAATAATTCATCAATGTAACAATGAGATACCTATAAAGATGTAAAGAGAATTCTAAACAATGCCATGGAGCCAAGGAAGAGTTTCCAGAGAAGGACAAAATCTGGAAGAAAAGGCCCTGCTCTCTCCCAGAGGCTGGAACTCAGAGAAGAAGGCTGGCTGCAGCCCACTGGATGGCCAAGAAGGTTGTTGAGCTAGAGTTGGTCTGCGGTCTGCAGGTAAGTAGGAAAAATACCTGTCCAGAGCACAGAGGGATGAGCAACGAAGTTGTCCAGGCAGCACAAAGCCTGAGGGCACGGTGTCCACACTAGGGGGACTGTGTGAGGTGATCACCAGGCTGGGCTGTGAGCTTGCTGAGGAGCTGCGTGCTCTGAGGCAGGCAGCTGGAGCTGAGTGCTTTTGATAAGAGTGCTTTTAGAAGCAAGAACGGAACCCAGGAGTCTGGAACCTGAAGAGTATTCCCTTCCTCCTGCAATGTCTCTCCAGCGCCCTCTACTGACAAATTCCAATACCATTTTCACTAGGAAGAAGACCCTCTCTCTGAACACTCCATGATGGAGCTGGTACTGAAGGGTGAATTCGGAGCGGAGAGGTCATAAATTGGTAGCTAGCACACTGACTGAAAACATACCACATAAGCGTTTTTTAAAAAATATTGCTTCTATATAAATTCCGAAAATGATGTTATGGGAACCACAGGTTAAGACACACTTATCTTTTTTTTTTTTTTTTTTTTTTCAACGTTTATTTATTTTTGGGACAGAGAGAGACAGAGCATGAACGGGGGAGGGGCAGAGAGAGAGGGAGACACAGAATCGGAAACAGGCTCCAGGCTCTGAGCCATCAGCCCAGAGCCCGACGCGGGGCTCGAACTCACGGACCGCGAGATCGTGACCTGGCTGAAGTCGGACGCTTAACCAACTGCGCCACCCAGGCGCCCCAAGACACACTTATCTTTTTACATGATGGAAGATTCGCTCTGAGTCTCCTACCTACGTCTCATTGATGTCGAATACCAAAATCCACATGTCAACAACCACATCTGGAAAACACACTCTGCTTAGGGAAGGATACCAAGGGCCAAGAACTAGGTGTGTATATGTTTGGGTTAAATTCTGTAACGAGATTTTTTTTTAGAGCAGGAAGCAAAAAAGATTTGATGAATCATTAATAAGGGCAATTTAGCAAAATACATCAACAAGTTCTTGCATTCAGTGACAATATTATGACTGCTTTCCCATTAGCCCAGATCTCTAGTTGCACGGGCTTTGAAAATGCCCAAATTACACATCTCCTGAACTAGAGTGTCCACAGCATGCAGATAAAATCCTAAAGCATGGATAAACAACACTGGCTGTTTTTTGCCTCTCACAGAAAACCATCAAGGTCTTTCTCATCCTTCAAGTACAAGCTCAAACATATAGTCCTCCCAGACTCCCCAAGTTAGAGTGAATCTCTCTGAACCCTGGCTTTTGTTGTTGCTGTTTATGCCTCTGCTGAAGCACTTCCCCAGGCTAACTTGTTTTGTAGCAAGTTATGTCTGCATCTCTCTCTCCCATGGACTGGGAGTTCCTTGAGGGGAGAGAGTATGTCTCATCGCCTTTGCATCTCTGAGCCAAACACGTGGCTTATTTGGTAAGCCCCCTATCCCTACATGTTGACCCAAATTGGTTCACTTCAAGTGAAGAAAGAATGGTAGTTGAAGTCTCCAAGATTACCATCCCCAGCTTGCAAAGAAGCTTGGCCCACAGACAGGCACTTAGCTGCTTTCTGCTATGAGCAATCTTCAAGGCATTTCGGAAACAACTAGTCTTCAGGGGGATTCTTTTGAGATAGGCAAAGAGTATGGAATTTATTTGAGAATTCCAGAATGCACAAACTTTACAAGCTAATTCAAAACCCAGAAAAAAACAACCAAGTATTATTTTATACAGTAATTCTGTTGCAGCTTTTCTTGATTCATTGCTTCCCTTCTTCTCATCTCCCACCTCAAGACTTGATCCTCCATAATGTAAGACAGGAGTATTTGTCTGGCAGAATCTTAAGATATTTTGTAGGTAGCATGGAATGGTTTCCATTTCAAACCTTCCTAAAGAGGCTCTCTTGGTCAGAGTCAACTAGATTATGAGGCAGTAACACATAGTCCCTGAATTTCAGTGCCATAATGCCATAATAGTGTATTTCTCACTTTTGCAAAGTCAACTGTGAGTCTAGGCAACTCTCCAGGGCAACTGTGACCAGCGCAGTCACTCAGTGATATAGGTGGGTCTCACTTGGCTCCTCTGACAGCTCAAGACAGTGAAAAAGAGAGAGTGTGGATGTCGTGTCTGCATGTCTTATGCATTAGCCGCCCCCCAACAAGCAAGGGGGCTGGGAAGTGTAGTCCTCTATGGACCCAGGAAGGCGAAGAAAATCAGATATTGGTGAGCTTTAGTGATCTCTACTTCCAAGAGGCTTTCCTAAAGACTTTATAAGTTAAAAATAGGCAAGTGTCCTTCCCATCAAGACCATTCCCCTTGTAAAGCAGTACTACAAACTTCTAACTTCATCCGACAGAGGGAAGACAGATGAGAACAGAATCTCACCTCTTCCACCCCTGCCTTCTGTCCTAAGAAGACTAACCAGGGAAGACTAAGCCAGGAAAAGTCTCCTCAGCATCCCCTGAAGCAGAAACCTCAACTGCACAGAGAGGAAGGAGGAAATACATACTCCCTACTTTCTCATCTACAATCTTACTTGCCTGAGGGCATGTTTATGTCATAAAACTATTCTGCCAGGGTTAGCTAGGAAAGCAACAAAACAATTAGGCAAATAATTGGCCATTCCAGGACATTCAGCCTTGAAGAGTTCCTTAAGAGGAAAAGAAGAAAGAATATAAAGTTTGAAAGGTTTTAACCTTCTTTCCAACTTCAATAACTAATTTTATTTTAATATTACACCCCATTTTGATTAGTAATATCATACCTCAACACCTCCAACAAATATTCATTGAGCATTAAGTCATTAAGCATGACTTTCATCCTGAAGTCTTCGGCTCCACCTTACAGACCTGGCTGCAGAAAATGGGGACCCCAGTATTTCTTGAATAACTACGATGTTCCAAGTTTCAAGCTATATGCACTTTTCAAATAAATTATTTTATCCTTTTCATGACCTTTTGAAGTAATCATGATGGCGCCCATTTACAGTCAAACAAACTGAAGTTCAGAGTTAAGAACAATGTTCAAGGTCATGGCTAGTAATGAGGGGAAAGTAGGGAACTCAATCCACATCTGTCTAGCTCATAAGAAATTCCCATATATTCATTCCAAATCAATTAGAACTTAGAAGTTATTGACTTACAGCCTTTCTTAGACTTTGTATTGCTTGAAAAGTATAATCAAGAGATCATTCATTCATTGAAACAACTACAGCTCTATTTGAGTAAGTTGAAATTTGAAAGAATGTTAATCATCTCTTTTGTGTACTATTCATTATGCCATGATGATCTTTCTAATGCATCAGTTTCTCTTTCTCTCTAATAAATCATTGAACAGAATGCAGCATGGTCCACACATGCACTCCTATCCCAGGATTAAATAAGAAAATGCTCATTTATCACAGTACCCATAAGCAGTTTATAAAGATCAGCCGTTATCTTGTTTGATGAAGTTGGAGAACATTGGATCCTCATCTCATAGAATGAGTGGGAAAAAAAACTGAAAAAATCTAAAACGTTAATTTTTCTGATAGAAGTGTAAATATCATAAACCTAATAGAACCAAGATGGAGATAGAGATCATTATATGTGTCCAAAGTGACCAATCTTTAGCTTCAAACAGGTACTCGTGAGGCTTAACACAATCAAGTGTGTGTTTAACAATGGAAGAGGAAAAACCAAAACAATTTAAAAACATCCTGACATGCTGGAAATATGTGGGCAAAACTGCAACTAAAAGGCAAGATGTAAATAGAGGTTTTATAATATTTTTTAGCTCTTTGAGAACACTCTCCCTTATACTAGATAAGCCTGCATAGACGTTCTTACATTTGATTTTATATACATTTTCAGGAACAATTATAAACAAAATCAGGATAATGCCAATGTATTTTTTTTTTACAAAATGAGTCTACTTTATTCACTGTAGCTTCAGCATCTAAAGCACACAGTAAGTTCTCAGGAGGTATTTAGCGAACAAATGAATGACATGATCTGCATAGGAAAATATAATTCGGCAGTGAGGAAAAACTGTTTCAAAAGCTGGAGCTGAGCTCTTGTTAGAAAGAACTCTCTTGGATATCCTTTTCTTGGATAATACATTGATGGGACTTCTGGCAGGATGGAAGACCAGGTACTTTAGATGCCTGTCCAATGAAGAACCACTAAAATACTAAATGAAATTTTGGACACACCTGGCTGGCTCAGTCAGAACAATGTGCAACTCTTGATCTCAGGGTTGTGAGTTCGAGCCCCACTTGGAGGGTAGAGATTACTTAAATAAATAAAACCTTAAAAATAAATAAATAAAACACTAAATAAAATTTTTCAAAAGTGTCTTTTAAATGCATCACTAAGCAGGGCTCCTGGGTGGCTCAGTCGGTTAAGTATCCGACTTCAGCTCAGGTCATGATCTCACAGTCCCTGAGTCTGAGCCCTGTATCAGGCTCTGCGCTGACAGCTCAGAGCCTGGAGCCTGCTTCGGATTCTGTGTCTCCCTCTCTCTGCTCCTGCCCTGCTCATGCTCTGTCTCTCTCTGTCTCAAAGTAAATACAAACATTTAAAAAAAAAAATTTTTTTTTAAGCATCACTAAGTAAGCCAGTACAAATGTAAGGAAGGTGCAGGGGAAAAAACAAACAAGACAAAAGCAGGAGCTAACTCAGCTCTAAAATAGATTTTCACCCTGAAGTTTTCTGTTCCACCTTACAGACCTTGAGCTTGGCTGAGTGGTGGGCAGAGGGCGAGGGAACAAGGAATCAGAGACAAAACCAAGAATCTGCTTTAAGGCCGTCAACTCTCATTTTGGCCCTTTCTAAAGCTGATTTCCAATTCTGTTTCTGCCTGTATATACACCCAGTACTGCAAAAGGGCTGTAACTTGTCTATAAAGGGGAACTGGAAGTCAGTTTGTTATTCGGAAGGGGAGCATCTGGAAAAGGATAGGAAAGGGGGAGTAGGGGGTTTGGGAGTGAAACCAGGCTCCCTGACCCATCTTTCTATTGGGCAAGGAAGCCCCCCAGTTTTCAGATGTTTCATCCAGAACACCTCCAAAGTCCCAGGTCATGGAAGGCTTCTTCCCAATTCAGTTCCCAATTTAGTTCAAGAAGTAAAAAGAACAGCAGCGCCTTCGTTTTAAGTCAACAGCTAAGCTCTCTTTACTGTATTAACATTTTCTTTTCTTTTCTTTACTTAACCATAAATACGGAAAACGACTACCTGCTCAGGATTCTCTCTGCTTTATAGAAATCAGCTGCCCTTGATTTTGGTGTGAACAGCACATTGCTTGAAGAAGCCACTAAAGTGGCAGTGTGTGGTCATTGCGACCCCACACGTGGGCTTGTCGTGTGCCCAGGGTGTGTTTGGCAACTCAACTCCATGCTTAGCAAACAGTTTACTTATAGTATTGGGGCAATTACATCTCTTTATCATCAAATTTAGTAGGCCATTGATGCCTCATAGGGACAAGCGGGGCAATGAAACTTTCTACCAAATAATCAACTTACTATAAACGATAGAGGAAGAAATTGATATGCCAATGGCGTTTGGAAGGGAAAAACAAAGGAGAGGAAATATATTTTCAAGAGGCACCAGGAAAAAAACAAGAGTATTCAATTGAATTAGATTCTGCAGAGATCTACAGAGCAGTTCCTATGTGTAGGGTACAGGGTGAGGCCTGGGTAAACACATACATACATACATACGAACATACGAACATACGTACATACGTACCAGATAACATATGGATGTACATACTCCATTTTTGTGCTGTTAATCTGTATTTCTGAAAACCTATCCCACTGTTTAATAAATTTTCTTCTTGAAATATAGCCTACAGACAGAAAAGCTCATGAGAGTGCCACTCAATCAGTTTGCACAAGGTGAACACATCTATGTAACCGCTGCCTACATGAAGAAAGAGGAGATTACCAAAATTCATTGCTACCTTGATTGTTCTCTGATGTCTTTAGCCAGCTGTCTTTGTTATTCTTCCAACCTGTAAATTTTTGTCATTGGAAGGGTTAGTCTATCACCAGCTAGCTTCTCGTCCATCCTTAAGCAGAAGTTCATATATACTACTGAATTCTCTTCGCACCCTGTGAGATGGCATTATTATCCTAATTTTCAAGTTTAGGATATTGAGTTTCAGATACACATATTTGTTCAAGAACACCCGCTGGGAAGTAGAAGAGCTAAGGTTTAAACTCCAGGATTGATTCCAGAGCTCACGCACTTAACCATGATACTACTAACATGATACTACATTGTTTTTCTAGTAAGACACGGCCCTGTAAGGAACTTACAATATTTAAGATATAATATTATTTGTAAATTTTGGTACCAATCCCTTTTATATATTACTTATGTATTATATATAGATGAATTATATAACATATTATATCATTTAACCATTACAATATATTATCTCATTTAAGCACTGTAACAACCCTGTGAGGTAGAAATTAGTCTCCATATATTACAGACCTTAAACAACTTTCCTAAGCCATGTAGCTGGGGGGGGGGGGGGGGGGGAAGCTGATAGTAAAAGAAGAGAACACCATTGTCCTGAGATCATTTGCAAACACAGAATGACACCTAGCCAGATGCTCTCAGAGTCAACCCCTGTGAGAAAAGAAAAAGATCCCTTGGAGCTCCTGGGTGGTTCAGTCAGTTAAGCTTCCGCCTTCGGCTCAGGTCATGACCCAGGGTTTGTGGGTTTGAGCCCCGTGTCAGGCTCTGTGCTGACAGCTCAGAGCCTGGAGCCTGCTTCAGGTTCCATGTCTCATTCTCTCTCTCCCCTCCCCCAATTGTACTCTGTCTCTCTCTGTCTCTCAAAAATAAATAAATTTTAAAAAAAAATTTTTTTAAAGATCCCTTGGTAAGTTGCCCCCCCCCATTCATTATTGTTGTCTAAGATGGGTGTGAACTATCTGTCTTGATGAAACCCTCTTCTTGCTGGTCCAGTCGAAGTTATTCTATAATCAAAGAAGGGAGGCATCAGGAGAAAGGAAACCAGCAGGTTGCTGAGGGCCAGTTATGTGTATGCAGGGAACCATCTAGAAGTAAGTAGACCTTTTTTTTTTTTTTTTTAATGTTCATTTATTATTGAGAGACAGAGACAGACAGAGCATGAGCATGGGAGGGGCAGAGAGAGAGGGAGACACAGAACCTGAAGCAGGGTCCAGGCTGTGAGCTGTCAGCACAGAGCCTGACGAACGGCTCAAACTCACGAACTGTGAGAGCATGACCCAAGCTGAAGTCAGACACTCAACCGACTGAGCCACCCAGGCTCTCCATAAGTAGACCTTTCAATATAGTCCATCATTTCATCCTCACGATGAACGTGGGAGGTACAGGTCAGTGCTCCCATTTTATGAGTGAGGAAACTGAGACTAAGGAGGGAAGTCGTGCCCAAGTAGTGTCCAAGATCACATGGAGAGAAACTGAAAGATCTGGAATTTGGACTCTGCCCATCCACTCGACAGCTTCCCATTCTTCTAAAATCGAAGAGCCAGGGCACTACACATGCAGGCACACATGCAGGAGGACCCAGCCAGTAATTAATACGTAAATCTCTGACGTCCAATGCTGCCATTATGTCACCTCCCTAGGAGCTGCATTTACGTGAAACTATGCCTTGTGTTTCCTCCCCATCCTAAGACAACATTTAATTAGTTTGTCCTCTTGATAAGGACACGTTCTCGTAAAACTCAGAATTCTCTTTCATATTTTATCCTTCTGCCCCAGGGGACAGGCACTTACATCCCTGCTCAGACAGGCAGTTTAGGGAAGTTGTGAACAGGAAGAGAGAACAGCTTGTCCATTGAACTGTCAACCGGGAACAAGAGTTATATTTGGAATTTACTGCATAGGAAAATGTCTAGCCTGCTTACAAAGCATCGGTAGAAGCTCAAAGAAAACCAGATACAACATAATCCTCTTCTTGTGCTAAATGACACCCTCATTTACATCCTTACCATATTAATTCTCTTTGTTTCAACCTTAACTAAAGTCAGGGAAGGCCCCTTAGGCAGTGCCGTTCACATGTATTAGACAGCCCTCAAATGACAAAATGCTTTCATTCCATCTGCTGATAAAAGTCCGTTTGACACTAACACTAAGCTGTTATTTTTCAAATAACAATGGCAACATTTAATTAGAATTTAACCTAGCTGCTTGCTCTCACTTAACAATGTACAGTACAAGGGTGGTTCCCTGACGAAAGGAAAGATTGGCATCCAGTGTAAATGCTGTATTTTAAAAGGAGCTTCATACTAGTGGTGTCTAATTATGCATAACACTCTGCCATTAATTGCTACTATTTCAAGGGGTCTAAAGGGTCAGCTGGTCTTTAGTCCTTCCTACGATGATGGCAGGTTAGGTTAAGTCTTTGTTGGGCTATCACAATTGCTGTGTAAAGATTACTTCTAGAGACAGAGACTACAAAAGCCCTGCCAAATGACCAGACACACCTCTCGATCCCATTTTAACTAAAAAGATAATATAAGAAAGCATCATCGTGCCTAGCACATAGTAGGTACTTAGTAAATGGTAGCTATTCACATAATAAAGCATTTCATAAATACTTTTCATCTGATCATTATCGTAGTCCTGAGCTGTATATTGATCAGGGAAGTTTTCTTTCCCTTCATGAACTTCTGCAGTACATCATCAATAACATTCACTCATTTGTTCATTCATGCCACACACATTCACAGAGCACCTTCTTTGTGCCAGGAGCACATTCCCCAGATAATGATCCCAAGGAAATGCTGTACACTGCATCCCCTTCTTGGAGATTCCCAGTGAACATGTTAGAGGCTCTGAAACTGTCTGCAAGGAATGCACAGGTAAAGGATAGAGAAAAAGGAAGGTGGATAGATGGATTAATAGAGGATAGATTTCCAATATTTTCCTTACTTGTGGAACCCTTTTTTCCATGGACACATTACCATCCTGAGACAGTGGCGTTCTGAGGAACACACTTTGGGATACTGTGCACACCCACGTCCATTACACTGGGACATACCACACCTACAAGCATAGTTCCCCAAACATTATAAGCTTTCAGAGAATGAATACTCATTAAAGTTTATACTGCAGGATCTAGCTGATGCGACGTTGAGTTCAAGGTGAAATGTGAACACCAGCATTAAGACCACTCGCTCTCCAAAATCCAGTGGCCAGGCGTGTTTATCCCTGACTGTAAATTCCACAACTGGCCTTGCAGTCTCACAGAAATGACTAAACTCCTGGCTGGTCCACCTGAGGTCGTTGCATAACCTCTCTGGGTCTCAGAGCTTCCACTGAAGGTTAACTGAGATGATGTGCAAGGCTGACCAAAGCCTGCAAATGTTTTGCTCTCACAATTGTCTCTGCCTGGGCCTAGCGATCTCACTGCCCTGGCACGTTCCTTTCACAACCCATCCCTCAACACTAAGCCGTGAAAACTCAGCCTTGCTCTTAACTAAGGGGTAGGAAAGGAGGGGATAAAAATTCCAGCAGGTGGGAGCTCAAATTTTTTTCAAGTGACTGAACGCATGCACTAACACAGGTGCACGCACACACACATGGCTTGTTTACTCTCCCCAAGCGTGAGACAAGACAAAGAAGTTACATGGCAGGCATGAAAACAAGTCCAGGGTAAATATCAGCATCCTGTTCTTTAGGTGTCCCTCAGCCCCATGTCACCCCAAGGCCAAGCGTCGCCCTTCGCTCCAATTCTTCTCCTGCGTTTATGTGGAACAGGTCAGCTCTTCCCAGCCTCGACCCCCAGATTTAACTGCAGGTCCACTGCGGTCCGAAGGCTTTTCCCATGGCACAGTCGTCCCCATCAACAGGCAATTACACCCACAGATAGTGACGTTTTCCTCTGCCTAATCCTTCAGCTACACAAATCCCTGAGAAAGCTGGTGCTACGTCCATAAATGGCCTCTAAGGAGGCAGCTGGGGTGTAAGACAGTATTTCCTGATTTTTAATCATTCAGATAAGACCTTCATGATTTTCACCATAACTCATCCCATCTCTACCATCAGGCAGAATAAGCCCCCGCCAAAGACGTTAATGTCTTACTTCCCCAGAACCTCTGAATATGTTATCTTACACGGCAAAACAAATTCTGCAGATGTGATTACGATAAGGCTCTTAAATTAGGGAAGTTGTCCTGCATCATCCGGGTGGGCCCAATGTAATGGTAGGAAGGAGGAGAGAGGGTTGAAGTCAGAGAAGGACATGTGAAGACAGAAGCAGGCGTGAGGTTGGTTGAGGCCTCGAGCCAAGGAAGGCACTTCTAGAATCCGGAAAAGGCAAGGAAACACATTATCCTCTTCACAAAAACCAATTCGAAACGGATCATAGACCTAAATGTAAAACGTAAAACTACAGGATTCTTGGAAGAAAACCTAACATAGGAGGACCTCAGGTGCGGTGATGCCTTTTCAGAGGCAACACCAAGGACACCATCCAGGTGAGAAATAATTGGTAATCTGGACTCCAGAGCAGGCCCTTCCCTAGAGCCTCCAGATGGAATGCAGCCCTACCAACACCTTGATATGAAGCCTTCCTACCTTCAGAACTGACAGATCATGGATGTGGGTTATTATAAGCCATTTCCTTTGTGGTAATTTGTTACAGCAATAGTAGGAAACTGATACTTCATTTAATATTTTCTTTATGTATTTTTTAATTTTTATTTATTTATTTATTTTTTTGAGAGAGAGAGAGAGAGAGAGAGAGAGAGAGAGAGAGCACGTGAGCCAGGAAGGGGCTTTTTTTAAGTTTTAAGTTTTTTAAGTTTATTTGAGAGAGACATAGACAGTGCTAGTGGGGGAGGGGCCAAGAGAGAGGGAGAGAGAATCCCAAGCAGGCTCCACGCTGCCAGCACAGAGCCTGAAGCAGGGCTTGAACTCACAAAACCATGATATTATGACCTGAGCCAAAACGAAGAGTCAGATGCTTAACCACCTGAGCTACCCAGGCACCCCTAAAGATTTTATTTTTTAGAGAAATTTTAGATATAGAGTATAATTAAGAGGAAGGTACAGAGATTTGCCATATAACCCCTGCCCCCACACATGCATAATCTCCCCCATTATCCACATCACTCACCAGAATGGTACATGCGTACCAAGGATGAGCCTCCAGTGACATATTATAATCACCCAAAGTCCATAGTTTAGCTTAGGGTTCACTCTTGTTCTATGTTCTACACATTTGGACAAATGTATAAGGACATATATCCACAATGATAAGATCACACAGAGCATTTTCACTGCCCCCAAAATTCTGTCTCTGCTTGTTCATCTCTTCCCTCCCACTCCCCCACCAGCAACCACTGATCTTTTTTATTGTTTCCATAGTTTTCCTTTTTTAGAATGTCATACAGTTGAAATCGCACAGTGTGTGGCCCTCTCATATTGACTTCTTTTACTTCATAGTATGTTTTTAAGTTTCCTCCGTGTCTTTTTCTGACTTGACAGCTCATTACTTTTTAATGCTAAATAACATCCCGTTGTCTGCATGGACCAGTTTATCCATTCTAAGAGGTGTATAGTGCTATCTCATCATCGTTTCAGTTTGCCGTTCCCTGAGGCCATGTGATATGGAGCATCTTTTCATCGGCTTCTTTGACATTTGTATTTATTATTTGAGGAAACCTTTGGTCCCATTTTTAAATTGAGTGGTTTGTTACCTTACTGTTGAGTGTTAAAAGAGTTATTTGTATAATTTGGGGCACCTGGGTGGTTGAGTCGGTTAAGCAGCCAACTCTTGGTTTTGGTTCATGTTATGATCTCACAGTTCATGAGTTCGAGCCTCTCATCGGGCTCTGCACACTGACACCACAGAGCCTGCTTGGGATTTCTTTCTTTCTTTCTTTCTTTCTTTCTTTCTTTCTTTTCTTTCTTTCTTTCTTTCTTTCTTTCTTTCTTTCTTTCTTTCTTTCTTTCTTTCTTTCTTTCCTTTCTTTCTTTCTTTCTTTCTTTCTTTCTCTTTCTCTCTCTCTCTCTCTCTCTCTCTCTCTCCCCCTCAAAATGAATAAATAAACAAAACAAAAAGTTCTGTGTTTACTTTGGTTAATAGTCCTTTTTCAGATGCACCTTTTGCCAATATTTTCTCCCACTCTCTGGCTTTTCTTCTAATTCACTTGATATTGTTATTCACAGAAGTTTTTAATTTTAATGAAGTCTAGCTTATCAACTATTTCTTTTAAGGATCATGCCTTTGGTGTTGTATCTACAAAGGCATCATTGGACTCAAGGTTTTCTAGGTTTTCTCCTATGTTATGATTTCTATTTAATAGTTTTGCATTTTGGGGCACCTGGGTGGCTCAGTCGGTTGAGCATCCAACTTTGGCTCAGATCATGATCTCACGGTTCGTGAGTTTGAGCCCTGTGTCAGGCTCTGGGCTGACAGTTCGGAGCCTGGAGCCTGCTTTGGATTGTGTCTCCCTCTCTGCCCCATCCACCACTCACTCTGTCTCTCTCTCTCTCTGTCTCTCTCTTTCTTTTTTTTTTTTTTCTAAGTGTTTGTTTATTTTCGAGAGAGGGGGGAGGGAGGGGCAAAGAGGAGGAGACACAGAACCTGAAGCAGGCTCCAGCCTCCAGCTATCAGCACAGAGCATGACGTGGGGCTTGAACTCATGAGTTGTGAGATCATGACCTGAGCCAAAGTCAGTCACTCAACCGATCTAAAATAGAAATTTAAAAAAATTTAATAGTTTTGCATTTTACATTTAAATCTATGACCCATTTGGAGTTAATTTTGTTAAGGGTGGAGGACCTGTGTCTAACTGAATTTTTCTGCATGTGGCTGTCCTGTTGTTCCAGAACCATTTGTCAAAGAGACTATCTTTGCTCCATTGTATGGCCTTCGCTCCTTTATCACTATAGACCCACTATATTTATGTGGGTCTATTTTGGGCTCTCTATTCTGTTCCACTGGTCTATTTGTCTATTCCTTCACCAATGCCACACTGTCTTGATTACTCTAGCTTTATAGTAAGTCTTGAAGTCACAGAGCATCAATCCTCCAATTTTGTTCTTCTTCAGTATTGCTGGCTATTCTGATACATTCTTTGTGTAATGTTTAAATCTATGCATTTTTTAACTTACTAACTTAGCCTCATTAGCCTCATTCTAACAACAGTATCCATGGAATCAATAGCTTTGAAGTGCTTATTATACATTTTCTAATGCACAGTAAAATAAACACATGGTAATTAAATGAAAAGCATTCACCTGTGTCCCATCCCACCCCCAACTCCTTATACACCTACCCCAATGGAATAGCACATATGCACTCTAGAAAACTAGTGGGAAGAAATGCTCAAAACCCCCAAGATGAAAAACCAGAGTTCCACGTTTAGCACTTCTACTGATGGACCTTAGACTGGTCACTTCAATAGCCTTAGTCTTTAGTCTTCCCTCTGTATAAGAGTATTTTCTGGACCCTAGCCCTATGCTGGCCACTGGGAGCATCCAGAACAGTCCCTGATGAGCAAGGGATCACAGACCACTTGGGTTAGTGAAAGACTTCCAGTCCACAAACCCTAACTCAGCTCCTCTTACCTGAGCCCTCCAGCCTCTGCTCAGAGTCAGAGAGCTGAAGTTTAGAGCAATGAAAACCCCTCTCCCCCATCCCTCTACTTTGCCTTGGAGCATCTATGCACCGAGCTTAGTTGACATCAAAGAGAAAAGCTGGTCAACATCTCAACCATCCCCACGTTGGTTACCCTGAATCAGACTCATGTAGAGATGGTGATAAATCAACCAATCTGGTGTGGCTCAATGGCAGGACCAGTAGAGTGGAAGTCCAAAATCTGGCTTCAATTAGGGCTCCATGTCCGGCCAGTGCTGTGATCTTAACCTGAGACTCAAATGCCTCATTTGTAAACAGGGAAAATCCTATCAGCCTCAAAGTAGTCATGTAAAGATTCAATGAAACAGCACATGCATATGTCAGGCATCAGGCCTGACACACACTGTGTTCAGTAAATGTTCATTAGGGCTGAACTGGAATCAATAACCACTTCCTACGTAGAGGTGATGGAACCCTTACAGAGATTCCTAACTTGATAACAGAGGACCAGAGCTTTTTCCAGTGGCTGGTATACACTCTAGCTAGCTGTCTAAAGTGTGTGTGTGTGTGTGCGCACTATTGTCTATTTGTATGTGGACTGGGCTTTAAGATGTTGCCAAGCGTGGTGATGTTTAAGAAGAATCTACCGGTTTTTTAACCGGACTCTCCACTTCAGAGAAGAAAGTAAACAAAAGGAGTGGAGGGGAGGAAGAGCGGGAAGAAAAGAGAGAGGAAGGCAAGGAGGGAGAAAAGAGGCAGAGAGAACAGCTGCAAGTTTCCAGTGCTGGAGGTTACTTATCGATCTTAGATCTACTCCAAGAGCTGAACCCCAGGAGGAAAAGAAAATTGAACCAAGTTTCACACGCCAGGTTGCCTCCAGTTTTCTCATCCATGGCCAACGCCTGCCCTCTTGTGGATGTTTTTCAAACTGCTTGTATTTTCTGAAAGGCAAGGAAACCTGGAAAGGGCTTACAAGGAGAAAATGTTTGTAAGCCTTCCAGGTTCTCCATTGTCTGCAAGATAACAAACCACTAGAAGAGGATCCCTCATGATCCGGCCCCGCCAGCAAAGACCACCTCCTCTCTGTGGACTCCCACACCAGCACTGTATGCTCCAAGAACAAGCTTCCATAGTTCCTCAGAAATAGTGATGATAAGAGGCCAATCTGGGAATCCAACCAGCATTCAAATCCTGATTTCTTTTCTCTTGAGCCGTATGGCTGGGCAAGACACCTGACCTCTCTAAGCTTGTTCCTCACCTGTAAAATCCGGGTAATAACAGCACCTGCCTCTTGGAGTTGCTGTAGAGTTAAATGAGATAAACTATGGTGGGCATCTTAGAAATGTAATTCACTCAAATACCCTTTAGCTGCTATTTGTAAACTCATCATTTTCTTTCTACCTCTGAGCCATTCATCTAACAAGCATTTATGATGAACTACATAGGTGACAAAATAAGGCACAGTCTTTAAAGATCATGTAGTCAGGTAGAAGAAAAAGAAATATAGATGAATAATTATCATACTTTTCATTTGGCAAAGGCAGTGGTAAAGTTAAAGATAGTTTGAGTCCCCCCCCCCCCGCAAAAAAAAGCAAGCCTACAGTAAGCAATTGTAGGCATTCATTTATTTTGGGAAGTGGTCCTAGGGAGCAGGGACGGAGGTCTGGGGGCTTGGGAAGAGAGAACCAAGCAGAAAAGAAAGCTAGAACATAATGCTTCATCAAGGCAATTGGGGCTACATCTCCCTGGGACTCTCCAAGGAGCCACAAGGACTATGCCTCACATTGAGTGCCTGAAGGACAGAAGAAAAGACATTTCTGTACATTTCCTGCACCCATCATCTCCTGTACCCTAATGTTCGAGTTATATCTTAGGGTGTAACCTCACCCTCCTGGGTTTGCATGTGCAAACGCCTGGCACATTTCTGCAGGCATCTTGAGCCTCACGGTCAGGCAAGCCCAGGGGCAGAAAGCAAAGTAGGCAGGACAGCTAGGGAAGCATGATCAGCTTGTACCTGCTCAAAGCTGGTGGCCCCGGCAACAGCTAAAGTAAAATGCAGGCAGCCAGGTTGCAAGGCTAGACATAGAGGGGCCCGGTGATGACACACAGTTACAGGAGCAGAAGAGGGATACCTAACACAGCACCACGCCCTCATGAAGGGGATTAGTGCTCATATAAAAAAGAGTACAGCGAGCTTCCAGCCCCCCCACCATGAGAGGATACAATGAGAAGTCTGTGATTCTGAAGTGGGCCCTCCCCCAGCCATGCTGGCTCCCTGGTCTTGGATTTCCAGCCTCCAGAGCTGTGAGCAATAAATTTCGGTTGTTTATAAGCCACCCAGATTGTGGTACTTTATTATAGCAGCCCAAGCTAAGACAGGGATGGATACTGAGCTCTGACATGCCACATTCAACTCACCACTGGGACACCCACGTGCAGAGGGCCAAGAGGTCCATTGCAACTGGAGTCTGCTTGGTGAAGTTTGAACACTGGAATGTGGAGAGATAGAACAGGGTGTTGAAAGCACACGGTGTGTCAGTTTTTCTGGTGATGCCCACAGGCTGAGAACAGGGTAGGTACCAAGTCCCCAAGCAGAGTGTTAGATCATTCCCAGGAGACTAGAATCCGTTACCAGGGTCCTTGAACACCCACCTCCAGCCTGTGACAGAGGGAAGATGTAAAGGGAGAGACGATGTCTCTGAGGAGCTTCAGAGAGCTGTGGTATTTCTCCATTCCCTTCACTCACAGAGGAGAGAGGACGCAAAGGCTCATGCTTTTCTGCAAGCCAGAAATGGACTATGAGTGAAGGAGCCAATCTCCAGCCATCTTGAAAGAATCACTGCCCAAGAGAATGGCCTAGAAGGACAGCAACCAGCACAGAAGGGAAACCTGGAAGCCCAAGGGTTATAGCTACTGGAGGAGAAAACTATGTTGAGGGTTGCTGGTCAGAGGTTGTGGTCAGAGGATCCCAGAAGGGATGCACCCAACAAAAGAACCAGCATTTAAAACTCTGCCATTATGAGAAAGAATGAAATCCTGCCATTTGCAGCAACAAGTTTTACAGTCCTGAGGGTGAAACAGGCAAATAAGTACACCAAAGGCTGCTTTTCTTTTCTGATTCTTGTTCTTATTGAGATATAATTGACATATGACATTGTGTTACTTTAAAAATGTACACAATATTGATCTGAAACATTTATATATTGCAGTATGATTACCACCATCTTTGATAACACCTCTATCACATAATTATCCTTTCTTTTTTGTGGTGATAACACTGAAGATCTACTTTTAGCAACTTGGAAGTATATAAAATGGCACTGTCGATTATAATTATGCTGTGCATTAGAGCTCCGGAATTTATTCATGTAGTTGCAAATTGTTTAGCTGTAATTGTGGGATCCGTGTTTGAAGGAGCTGGAAAGTGGTGTGGGGCATTAATTTTTAAGTCCCTGAAACCAGAATGGCTTGTGGCTAAATAAGACAACAGCGCCGCCAACTGGACATTTTTAAAACTCCTCTCATCTGAGTTTTCTTTTCCGGCGCCCAAAAGCAGGAACAGGCAACTAAAAGCCCATCACTGTGGGCTGATATGATGGTTCATATTATGTTTGCCCCTCTGCTGTGCCTCAGCCATTGACTACCCAAACTACAAGCCCTTTCATGGGCCTCCCTAGTCTGCTTTGGAAGATCAGATAGGAAAACCGTGAAGCCAATAAATACTACAAAAAAGTGATGTTGCAAAAGTATTTTCAAAATGCTTGGTTTCCTACTGCCCATGAAAATAAATTGGTAAAGAAGGAAAGAAGGAAGGATGGAAGGAAGGAAATAAGGAAGGAAAGAGAGAAAGAAAACAAAAGAGAAAAGAAAAGAAAGGGAAAGAAAAGAAAACAAGAGAAGAGAAAAGAAAAAAGAAAAGAAAGGGAAAGAAAAAAGAAAAGAAAAGAGAAAAGAAAAAAGAAAAGAAAGGAAGAGGAGAAGAGAAGAGAAAAGAGAAAAGAGAAAAGAGAAAAGAGAAGAAAAGAAAAGAAAAGAAAAGAAAAGAAAAGAAAAGAAAAAAGAAAAGAAAAGAAAAGAAAAGAAAAGAAAAGAAAAGAAAAGAAAAGAAAAGAAAAGAAAAGAAAAGAAAAGAAAAAAGGGGTGCCTGGGTGGCTCAGTCAATTAAGCATCTGACTTCAGCTCAGGTCATAATCTCATGGTTCCTGAGTTCAAGCCCTGCATCGGGCTCTGTGCCAACAGCTCAGAGCCTGGAGCCTGCTTCAGATTCTGTGTCTCCCTCTCTCTTTGACCCTCTCTCACTCATGCTCTCTCAAAAATAAAATTAAAACTTTAAAAAAAAAAAGCTAAATGACGAATAATGTCAATGTTATCTACTCTTAAAAAAAAAAAGAAAGAGAGGATTAACCAAAAATCTATTTCTCCACAAGAGATTAGCCCTGTTGGTGGCCCATACATCCCAGTGAGGCTTGTCAGAGCCTCTTGGAGGTGGTAAAGAATGGCTAAACCACTGCAGGAACAGATGAAAGAAAGGGTGTTAGTCTGGAGCACAAGTGAGGGATAAAAAGAATTCAAGTTTACTTGAATCTGATGTCCAGGCTGTTTCCCAAAAAGCAGAAGCACAGGGCCAACCCCTAAGTCTTGCCTCATATGAAACAAGAAACCAGACAGAACTGAGAGGCTGCCGTTCATCCTCCCCTGGCCCAAAGCACCTGGCTTCCTGCACCACTCTGGGTGCCATTTTGTACCACAAAGACTAAGGAAGAGAGAAAGCAAGAGGAGCTTGGCAGGTAAGGGTTCTGACACCAAGTGACATGTGGGTGTTTTCCCCACACCAAGCAATTCTCCGACACCAGCTGAGTGTCCTACGATTCAGCTCAATTCTGACACTGTCAACCTGGAGAAAACTCACATCCACAGGGTAAAGGCTCAGTCCCACAACACTACCCACAACAGATGCCAGTCACAAGTCCAGGTTGGCATCTGTGCTTCTTGACCAACCAGCTATAGATTGGAAGTTCCCAAGGCTCTCTCTTTATGTTCAGTTAATTTGCTAGAGGGGCTCACAGAACTCAAAGAAACATTGATTGACTATAAAAGGATATAACTCAGGGCAAGACAAATGGAAGAAATGCATAGGGCAAAGTATGGCAGAGGGGACCAGAGCTTCCACACCCTCTCCAAGGGCACCACCCTCCCCCTATCTCCACATGTTCTCCAACCCAGAAGCTTTTGGGTTTTATGGAGGTTTCACCATATAGGTATGACTGATTGAATCACTGGTCACGGTCAGTTGACTCAACCTACAGACCCTCCGCCCTCTCAGGGAGGGGGCGGGGCTGAAAGTTCCAACCCTCTAATCACCTGGTAGGTTCTTCTGGCAACCCCTCCCAACCCCAGGTGAGGTCCAAGAGTCACTTCATTAACGTAACAAAACATAACTTTGTTGCTCTTATCACTTCAAAAATTCCAAGGGTTTTAGGAGCTCTGTGCCAGAAACAGGGACTAAGACCAAATACGTATTTCTTATTATAAGTTGCAATATCACAGCAGGGGACTGAAGCTCCCAGGCCATTACAGCAAAGTTCAAGGGATAAAAAGGTTTCACAGCAACCTATACGCTCTAGGAAGGGCTGTGATTTCCTCCCCTGTTGCTGGGTACTCTTCCCATTCAACAAATACCATATGGCCCTTCCAACTGTGCAGGAGATATGAAGGTGAGTTTAAAAAACAAACAAGCCAACAGCTCTATTCTTGTCTCGTGGAGCTTAGAGGCTGATGGGGGACAGACATTAATCACAAGCACACAACCAAGGGCAAAACTGCAATTCTGGAAAGGACTATGAAAACTGGCAAGGTGGAATTCATCCCAGTAGGGAGGGGTGCCAGGAAAGGCTTTCCCCTGGAAGTGATGCTGTGGAATGAGGAGGAAAGAACTGGGCCACGGCACAGTGGGAAGACCCCTGCAAAAACCCTAAAGAGCAGGAAGCCCTCCTAAACCACGTTTCCTCTTTAGCTTAGAATCAGCTGGAATTCAGAGAAGAGATGGGCTTTACTTTGTATACATAGAATTTATATATAAAAGTAAAGATGGGCTTTACTTTGTATACATAGAATTTAGCTCTATACCTTTTTGTAGGGCAACTAATGCTGTATAAAATCTTATCACTGGGGCACCGGGCTGGCTCAGTCAGTAGAGCACACGACGACTCTTGATGTTGGGCTCGTGAGTGCAAGCCCCACACTGGATGTAGAGCTTACTTTAAAAAAAAAATTGAGTCACTTTTCAGAAGGTGAGAACTACAGAGACAAGGAAAAAGGCAGAGGGGAGAAAGGCAGAGAGGGGAGATAGAGGAGAGGAGGAGAGGGAAGTAGGTCATGCCCCATCCACTCCCTGCCTCTTTCCATCACCCAAGCTTAGGGTGAACTTCCTTGTTTACCTGGATCAGCAGTTAGTGGTGTCCTTTTAGGTCAGTTATTTAACCTCCTGGAGTGAGCAACCCTCCAGTCAGAACGATACCCCTGAGGGCAAAACTCCCAAAAATGCTGGTGGAGTCATCTTCCCAGGTGGGAACCCCAGCTCTACCAATCAGCTGTGTGCCGGGCAAGCGGCTCTTCCTCTCTGTGCCTCAGTTCTCTCGTCTGTAAAATGGGAAAATAATGACGTCTAATGGAGTCATTGTGAGGATGAAACAGATGAAGTCAGTCAAGGAACCAGCACGTACAGAGGCTACTAGATGTCGAGTATTTGGCCAGATCATACAGCTGACTGAAGAGTGAGATGTGGTGTTTACCAAACAAACAGGGTCTGCCTTTTGTTTGTTATTGTCCAACAGACAAGAGGGACAGTAAACACATGAGGACAAATAATTAAATGATGACAAGAGGAAACCACCATCCTTCTCTGGCAAAGGCAGAGTCCAGTGGTGAAGACCCATCTCACTTGTATAAACTTTTTAATTGTTTAAGTTTATTTATTTATTCTGAGGGAGAGAGAGAGAGAGAGAGAGAGCAGGGGAGGAACAGAGAGGAAGAGAGAGAATCCGAAGCAGACTCCACACTGATAGTGCCTAGCCCATTGCAGAGCTCGAACTCACGAACCCTTGAGATCATGACCTGAGCTGAGATCAAGGGCCGAACCTTAACCAACTGAGCCACCCAGATGCCCCTCACTTGTATAAACTTAAGGCATTGCCTACAATCCAGAGATGTCTCACCACTGATATTTTGGCCTATTTCTTTCCAGTCTTTCCCACCTACCTGTATGTAGTATTTTACTGAATCTAAAACACTGTTGGTTTTAACTGACGCCATTACTTTATGGGCACTAAGAACACTACCAGTTAGTTAAACTATCATCAATTGTAAGACACACTGGTTTCAGCAACAGTGAAATATACCAATATACAACGTGTCTTCACATTGGCAAAATATGGTACAATGTGTTCTGATATAACTGGGGTCACAACATTTTATACCATGACATATACGACGCATCCTGCCTTTCATTTGGCATGACACGATTAAGATTTTTCTCATGGCACTAAGAATTATTTGAAAATGTGATCTTTAATAATGGCAACAATGATAAATTACACGTATTATTAGCACAACTGAAAAGAGCAATCCAAACAGTTTAAAGCTAAGTTCTCTCTTCCTGTATTGTGGATCTTTGAACAGTTACAGGGACACGACCTCTTAGTTGTTTCCCTGAATCATTTGTGGTTTTGAAGAAAAGTGTTCGCCTGGGTCCGAGGTGCCAGGAAGGGGGCCAAGAGGGCCTTAGAAACCCATGCCTTATACATCCTCAGACAGACAGTGCACCTAGGAACCGATGAACCATTCTGTACTTTAACCAACTAGGTTCAGTCATCATCTGGCATGCCTCCTGGGGGCCAAGTGGACCCAGGGGTCAGAGGGACCTGTATTGTGGATCTTTGACAAGAAATACAATTGCTGAGAAGTCTGTTTTGCTTGCTGTTGCTATGAGCATTGTGAGACCTTTCCTGGATGTAACCCGCCGTGTAGTAGAATGGGTTGTAAATCTCCCTAAATGAATGTAGTCTGATATGTAATGAAATGAGTAACTATAGTAATTGTACACAAACTAACTGGCGTCCTTCGCTTCTGTAATCTTGCTTGCTTACAAAGCCTTCTCGCCGAAGGACAGACAAAGGACGCCCAATCAGAAAACCACAAATGTCCTTACTTTAGAATTTACCAATCAGGACCCTCACTCACCTATGCTGTTTGTCCCTGTCTATAAAAACTCTATACCAACTCTGATCGAGGCCTCTTAGCGTCACCGGCAACGAGTGCGCAGAGGTCCAGGTTCGAACCTGCAATAAACGCCCCTTGCCGCTTGGCTTTGACTCACGACTCTGGTGGTCTTTTGTGGGAGGTTTAGGAACTTCGGGCATTACACAACTAAATTGATACTGATTCCCTGGCTTATTTGTAGTCTGGTGGCTGAGAACACAGGCTCTGTAGACTGAATGCCTATTCAAATCCTACCTCTCACTACTTCCTGTGTGACTTTGGGCAACTCACTTCTCTCTCGGCCTCACACTTCTCAACTGTAAGGGAGACATAAAAGTTAAGAGTTTCTCATCAGAGTTGTGAAGATTGGTTAATGCTTGTAAAACAGTGCCTACACAGTATAGAAAGTGCTCAATATTTTGGCTCAGGTCATGATCCCGGGGTCGTGGGATCCAGCCCTGAGTGGCTGAGCATGGAGCCTGCTTAAGATTCTCTCTTTCTCTGTCTCCCTCCCTCCCTCCCTCCCTCTCTCTCTCTCTCTTCCCCCCCCACCACCCACCCCTCTCCCCCTGCCCCTCTTTCCCGCTCTCTCTCTAAAATAAAATAAAATAATTTTAATGTTAAAAAAAGAAAGTGCTCAATAAGTGTTAGCAGTGGTGATTATTTAACAATACTCTGGGTCTTCTGAGTTGTTTCGAGGATTTTGGTAAATAATGATGCAGGATAAGGGTCACCTGGGTGGCTCAGTTGGTTAAGCGTCCAACTTGATTTCAGCTTGGGTCTTGGGTTATAAGTTCAAGCCCCACTTTAGGCTCCACGCTGAGTGTGAATCCTACTTTAAAAAAAAAAAGCTCAAATAAAACAAAGTTTGGAGGAAATGTATTTGTTACAAATTTTTGCCCTTGTTTCTGCTCAAATGCTTGTTTGCCATAGCATTTAAGATATGGCATTACTAGGTCAAATGCTATAAAGTTTAGTTTTTTCTTTTTTTTTTTTTTAATGTTTATTTATTTTTAATAGAGAAAGACAGAGTGCAACCCGGGGAGGGGCAGAGAGAGAGGGAGACACAGAATCCGAAGCAGGCTCCAGGCTCCGAGCTGTCAGCACAGAGCCTGATGTGGGGCTCAGGCCCACGAACCACAAGATTATCACCTGAGCCAAAGTCAGACACTCAACCAAATGAGCCACCCAGGCGTCTCTGGTATGAAGTTTTGTTTTTTAATTTTTTTTTTTTAAACATTTATTTATTTTTGAGACAGAGAGAGAGCATGAACAGGGGAGGGTCAGAGAATGAGGGAGACACAGAATCCGAAACAGGCTCCAGGCTCTGAGCTGTCAGCACAGAGCCCGACACAGGGCTCGAACCCACGGACCGCAAGATCATGACCTGAGCCGAAGTCGGACGCTTAACCGACTGAGCCACCCAGGCGCCCCTCTGGTATGAAGTTTTAAGAATACTGGGGCGCCTGGGTGGCGCAGTCGGTTAAGCGTCCGATTTCAGCCAGGTCACGATCTCACGGTCCGTGAGTTCGAGCCCCGCGTCAGGCTCTGGGCTGATGGCTCAGAGCCTGGAGCCTGTTTCCGATTCTGTGTCTCCCTCTCTCTCTGCCCCTCCCCCGTTCATGCTCTGTCTCTCTCTGTCCCAAAAATAAATAAACATTGAAAAAAAAAAAAAGAATACTGAGAGAGACCATCCAATTACTCTCCCAAAAAATTCTATTTGGCTCTCCTCCTAGCAGGGTTCAAAAAGACACGTCACCAAATGCATTAAAAAATCATCACTTGTTTGTTAACTACTATTTCTACCATCTCACTGTGTCACTTTTCAGCTCTTAGATAACCAGTGAGGTGGACTACTTTCACTTTTCTCTTTTTCAGATTTCCAGTCCAAATTACTTTATCCAGAGATAAAATAATTTGCAAAAATTTTAGTAGGAAATTCTACCTGAAAATAGAGCAAACATGTATCCAGGAAACTGAGGCAGAGGCTAGAAAGTGACTGGCTTAACTCAGGTATTCCCCAAGACACACAGAGGCTCTCTCAGCATGAGAACATTCTAGAAGTCGGGGCACCTGAGTGCCTCAGTCAGTTAAATTCAGGTCATGATCTCACAGTTCATGAGTTTGAGCCCCACATTGGGCTCTCTGCTTTGGATCCTCTGTCCCTATCTCTCTCTGCCCCTCCCCTGCTCATGCTCGCTTTCTCTCTCTCTCTCTGTCTCTCAAAAATAATAAACATCTTTTTAAAAGAACATTCTAGAAGCACATCAGATTTTTTACCCACAATCCCCTGTGCAGACTGGTCCAAAGCCCAAAGACAGCAGAAGCCTCTGGCTGATAGGATTCTCTTACTTTCTTACATGCTTCTTTTAGTCTCCATGGAGGGTTCCCCCTTTCTCTCCCTAAAACGTGCCAAATGGTATTTCTTTCAATCCAAGTGATACAATGTCACAGTGGAAATTGACCTGTGGGAAAACATTAGGACTCCATCCCAATTTTCTTCCACAGACTGAGACCCGAGAGTGGAACCTTCCAAGCCCCACAGAGGCTCTGAGCGGCACTGGGAGAGCAACACATGCCTGTGGTTTCCCTGGCCACGTCACTTCAACCTCCACGTGTTCTAGGAGTTTTGAACAGCTGTGACTTCCCAGGTCCTGAGCTGAGTGGTTAGCCATGGGCTGCGCTCACACTGGGAGGGCCTCTTCCCAGACTGGTCCAGCCCCCACACGGGTGTCCAGGAGGGTAGGTGGTGACATAGCTAACCACCTTCCTAGACAAGTGGATTAGGGGCGAATTCAAGATGCACAAGTCAAAACGTACTCTTTCCCAGGATAGGCCCGTCATTTTCTCCTAAAGTACAACAATGCAAATGAATAATAAGTATGCATTATCTCACTGAATATCCACAGCTACTCTACTCCTTTTCCTTTTTTTTTTTTAATGTTTGTTTATTTTTGAGAGAGACAGAGTGTGAGCAACAGAGGGGCAGAGAGAGAGGGAGACACAGAATGTGAAGCAGGCTCCAGACTGTGAGCCTGTCAGCACAGAGCCCCACGCAGAGCCCGAACTTTCGAGCCACGAGATCATGACCTGAGCGGAAGTACAACTCTTAACCAACTGAGCGATCCGGGAACAGCTATTTCTTACGGCAGACCTTATTGTTCCCATTTACAGGTAAAGAACACCAGCCAGCCAAGAGAAACTAGTCAAACGGTAGGGATCTAATAAAGAGAATGGGCCATATGGGAGATAGAAAAACCAGAATCTAAACAGGGGATGATGAGGTGACCCAAAGATTAGCAACACCCGCCACCCCAGGGCTGAGAGTCAGACGGCAGAACCCCAGGGGTTGGCTCCACAAAGGGAGGCGCTGGGGCTATGGAGGAGACACAGCCATGGCCAAAGATGTTATTGCCCCCAGAGATGCCACCTGACTCAGGGAGGGGGGCACAGGGATACTGTGGTTTCTCCCTTCCTCTGCCCTCCAGTCAGCCACCAGCGCCCTCACTGCCAAAACCTACAGGAAGCTGGCTGTCAAAGGAGCCTGGGAAATGCAGTTCCCTGCTGTGCACAGCAGGACAGAGAAAGGCAAGGAATGGATCTTAGAAAAGAGGCCAGTTACCCACCCAATGTGCGTGGTCCACCACTACTATGTGTCAGGGCCAAGTACGGAAACGAGGTGCACTTCAGTCCACCACCCAGCAGCCTGGGAGAAACAACAGGGAGAGGAGAGGCGGACAGACTGGCAGATGGCAGAAATGAGGTGGTTTAAAAACCCTGGCTGCAGGAGGAAGAAAGGACAGTCTGACTTCCCCAACCAGAGTATCCTATAAATAACCAGGTGAGGAGCTATAGACACATGGCTCCATCGCTTACAAGGAGCACGCGAGTGAGTGAACATCTCCAAGCCTGTGTTTCGTCTACTCATTCAAACATTTCCTGAACACTGAGGATGCAAAATGGAAAAATACTTCGGGGGTTAAGGGGAACCTAACCTTCATCCCTCCTCTCCACTATGTTCCCCACCAATCAAGAACAGACAAAAGGAGACCAAGGGCAGGTGGTGTTATAAATTAGTTCTTCGGGGGCAAAGGAGAGGGCGGGGCAGTGGGAGACCCACACTGCCCAAGGCCCATGCAGTAACCCAGCGCCTGGCCCATGCAGTACAGCCAGTCTTTATGCCAGTCTCCACAACCAAGTATGTCCTTCCTCCTCCTCCTGTGACAAGGAGCAAGTGGGAACCTCAAGAAGGGAGAAGATGTGTTCCCACAAAAATTAGTCTTATTCTGGAGGATGAAGGTATGGACTCTTCAAGGCTTCTTGAGGAAGAAGAGCCAAGAAGGTGCGTGAAAACACCAGGCACAAAGCAGATGGTCCATGCATGGCACTTATTATCAGCAGCAAACTCTGGGAGCACAATGTCAAGGTGAAAATTCCATCAGCAATTAGTATGCCCCACCCCGTCCATCTACTGAGCCATCCCACAGACTTCAGTACAAATCCTGGCTTCCCTCTACATGGTTTCTCTCTATGTGGTTTGGGGAAATTACTTCATCTCTCGTGACCGTTAGATTCCTCACAAGTAAAATGGGACTATCACCTACCTCGTTTGGGGTCTTGGTCGAGATTCCCTAAAAAATGGTGGGATGCAAAAGCTTATGTGCTGACTGGACAGCACCAAAATTAGATACTTTGTGCTCCAGGGGTGCTTGGGTGGCTCAGTCGGTTAAGCGTCCGACTTCGATTCAGGTCATGATCTCACAGTTTGTGGGTTCAAGCCCCACATCGGGCTCTCTGCTGACAGCTCAGAGCCTGGAGCCTGCTTCACATTCTTTGTCTCTCTCTCTCTGCCCCTCCCCCACTAGTGCTCTTTCTTTCTCTCAAAAATAAATAAGCATCAAAAAAATATTTAAAAAAAAGAAACTTTGTACTGCAAAGGATACCACTGATAAAGTGAAAAAACATAGAATGTGAGAACATTTTTACAAGTCATATACCTGATAAAGAACTTGTACTGGAATATATAAAGAACTATCAGAACTCAACAATAAAAACGAATAACACAAATTAAAAATGGGCAAAGGATCTGAGCAGACATTTCATCAAAGAAGCTATGCAAACGGCCAAATGGAATCATCATAGCCTGCTGGTGGGAATGTCAATGGTACAGCCATTTCGGAAAATAATCAAGCAATTCCTAAACAGTTAAATATAGAGTTACCATATGAGACCCAGCAGTTTTATACCTAGCCATATACTCAAGAGCAATAAAAACATATTCACACAAAAACTGGTACACAAATATTCACAGTAGCATAATTCACAATAGGCAAAAAGTAGAAAACAACTCAAGTGTCTATCAATCGATGAATGGATAAATGTGACATATCCATACAATGGAAATTTGGTAATAAAAAATGAAATACTGATGCATGCTACAACATGGATCAATCCTGAAAACAAGCTAAGTGAACATAAGCCTGTCACAAAAGACCACACATTGTACGACTTCATTTATATGAAGTGTCCAGGAAAAAAAAATTGATAGAGACAGGAAGCATACTAGTGCTTATCTAAGGCTGTGGGAGATGAACAATTTTCAGGGCAATGACTAAGGGGTGTGGGTTTTCTTTTTGGCATAATGAAAATGTTCTAGCGTTGATCACGGTGATGTTGTGCAACTCTACAAATATACTAAAAGCCATTGAGTTGCACGCTTTAAATGGGTAAATTGTAGGGTATGTGAGTTATAGCTCAGTAAATCTGTATACTGAAGAAGACAGGAGGGGAGGGGAGGGAAGAGGAAGGGAGGGGAGGGAAGAGGAAGGGAGGGGAGGGAAGAGGAAGGGAGGGGAGGGAAGAGGAAGGGAGGGGAGGGGAAGGGAGGGGAGGGAAGGGGAAGGGAGGGGAGGGGAAGGGAGGGGAGGGAAGGGGAGAAAGAAATCCCATAATAGTGGTAGCTCCCTAAAGAAAAAAGCTTATGGGGGCGCCTGGGTGGCGCAGTCGGTTAAGCGTCTGACTTCAGCTCAGGTCACGATCTTGCGGTCCGTGAGTTCGAGCCCCACGTCGGGCTCTGGGCTGATGGCTCAGAGCCTGGAGCCTGTTTCCGATTCTGTGTCTCCCTCTCTCTCTGCCCCTCCCCCATTCATGCTCTGTCTCTCTCTGTCCCAAAAATAAATAAACGTTGAAAAAAAAAAATTTTTTTTTTAAATTAAAAAAAAAAAAAAAGAAAAAAGCTTATGTGCTAACACCTTCTTTTGGGGTCGATGCAATCTCAGGAAGCAGGAATGAGAAGTAAAGGGAGAAAGGCAGGAAAAGAAAAAGAACACATTCTAGGCAGTGCATTCCTGGACTGATCGCAGCTTGCTAACAAGTGCAGCTGGTCTCTCAGTCTTGCAAGAGTCTTCAGAGGGGCCGAATGAATTACTGCATCTCAGAAAAGTCCATCCAAGGGAGTAGGAGGCTCCCTCCAGGCTCCTCCCCACTCCAACAGGATGGTAACTTGTTCCCTTCGGAGCACATCACCAGGCCTTTCCACGTGGCCACTGGGGAAGCCTAGCCCTTGGGGGTCCCACTGGTCAGTGTGCAGGATGGCATCTCTGCCAGGCGGTGCGGACAAGGGGTAGCAGCAGCAGGGGCAATGGGGGCTGGCTCCAGAACTGCAGGGACCACAAGCTACGTAGGGCTGCTCTCTCTGGGCAGAAAGCCATGCAGGTGTATCTGGGGGAAGCATGTAGACCAAGGCACCAAAACCAAGGGTTACTGCAAAAATCAAATGAAAACACATTCCAAGTTCCTGGCACACAGGAAACAAAGGATAGCTCTTTGTGCTCCAGTTTCTCTCCCAAAACGACTTTAAATGCCTCTGAGGGCAGATCTCATGCACCTTGGTAATATGCACAGCATTTTGCAAATATTAGGTCAGTAAATATTTGCCAATTAACTGCACGTTTTCAACCTGGCCCTGAAAAAGTGTTTAACAAATGGCTGATTGCACTACTGAATGATGCGCTCTTAAAGAATAACAACATTATTGTTTTCCCATCATGGTTCAACATAGAGACTAATTTATTTTTTTCAATGTTTATTTACTGTTGAAAGAGAGAGAGACAGAGAACACGAGAGTGGGAGAGAGGCAGAGGGAGACGGAACCCTAAGTAGGCTCTGTGCTATCAGCACAGAGCCCAATGTGGGGCTTGAACTCATGAAGTGTGAGGCCAAGACTCGAGCTGAAGTCAGATGCTTAATCGACTGAGCCACCCAGGTGCCCAAAGAGACTGATTTCTTTAATACTTTCTGAGCACTTCTATGCCCAGTCCCTTTGCATGAATTCACCTCCTTAATCCTTGGAGATCATTGCCATTATGCTTCCATTTCTCATTTGATTGAGACAGAGAGATTAAGGGATCTCCCGGAGGTTCTCCAGCAAGTAAGTGGAAGCACCGTGTTCAAATGCAGTCATTCTGACTCAGATTCCTTATACTTAACCATTACTCTATAGTTTCCGGGTGTGGGTCACACTCCAGCTGAAAGTTTCCAAGAAAAATCCTCATCTATGTAATGGAGCAGACCACAATGGGCTCCTTCCCAGTGCTCTGCAGCCCAGTGACATGCAGCTCTGACGATTGCCAGACTTTGTACACCCTGGCAATGTATGGGCTGACCTCCAAGCTGCTGAGAGCCCATCTGGAGAGAGCAGAAGCTTCGGGCAAGAGCGTGTCAGGAAATGAGCACAAGGAGCAAGCATTCTTCAGCCAGCTCAGGTTAAGGGAACCTGAAAATTCAAGAAGTCACACTGAAGATTTTATAGGTCAGATCAGTTCCCTGGGAAAGGATTTCAGCAACAGAGTGTATCTCTGAGAATAAAGCAGATCCAAAAGCCTGCTAGATTTTTTCAGATTCTGTTCAGGGACAAAGTTTAGAAGACTCCAACAAAGTATTCTACACTGAGTTAAAGCTGTCTGTACACCAGTTCCTCTCCTCCCCTGCTCTCTCACCCCACACTGCTGTCCTGAAACTGCCCGGCAGCATTAGCAGTGGCCGCCCACAGCGAAGTCCTTCACCTTACCTGACTTCTCAACATGCTTTCTTCCCTTTACTCCTAGGGACACCGCATTCTTAGTTTTCCTCCTACCTTGTTGGTTGTTCCTTCTCAATGTCCCCGGTTGATTGCCTGTTCTTCCCAATCTCTCAGTTTTAGAACACTTGGTCCTTGGTCTTCTCTGCAACACGTTTAATGTATTGCTAGTGTCAGTCCATTCAGGCTGCTGGATCAAACTAGCACAGACTGAGTGGCTAATAAACAACAGAAATGTATTTAACAGTTGTAGAGGCTGGAAGTCTGAGATCAAGGTGCTGGTATATTCGGGATTTGGTGAGAACCTTCTTCTGGACTGCAGAACACTGACTTCTCATTGTATTTTCACATGGCAGAGAGCAGAGCCAAGAAGTAAGCTTTTTCATGACTCTCACAAGGGAACTAATCCTGCGGGCTCCACTCTGATGACCTTATCTCCTGGTGATTATCTGCCAAAGGCCCCACCTCCTAACATCATCACACTGGCAGGGGTAGAACCTCAACATATGAATTGGGCATGGGGGAGACACAAACACCAGTCCATAATAGCCAGTTACCGTGTGATGCCTCTCTGCTCCAAAGTCCTATTTTATTGCCTATTCTGCTCTAATAAGGATGAGCCTTGTAAGCATTTCTCCCGCAGGGCTAACATGATGTTAAGTTTGCCAGTAGAGAGTGCTGGAGAGACACTACCAAGAGGAAGGGGTTTCTCTTCCTGGTTCTGGTTTGTTTCCATATTGCTTCTGCCTCATGACCACCATGTGCATGCAAGGGACATCCAGCAACACTCCCATGGATGGCTTCCATCCATGAGTTTCGGCAGCTCTCAATGGTCAGAATCCCCAGTGAATCTCAAAGGTGACCCAGTGGGGGTGCTTCCTGGCCTCAGTCTACCTGTACCTTGGTGGGGTATTTCCTGCTTCCTCAGTGATCAGAGACCAGCACTGGCCCCAGGAAACCCAGCAAATTTCTATGCCACCCAATGAGCCACTACCAAACCTTCTCCAAGGAGGTCCAGATGCCAGCCTTGGGGAGGGGTCTGCCTTCCAAATTTGTCCTCCCCTAGTCCAAGGTTCAGAGTTCTCTTTAGCCCTTTATACTTAATCCTTTGTTATTCATGAATTCTTTACCTTAAATTTGCCCTGTTCACATCACTGTAATTTTTAGCTCCTAGATTGTGACTGACATGCCCTTGGTGATCTTATCTATCTCTTCTCACAATTTCAAATGCCAACTCTATGCCCACAACCTCCAGCTCTCTCTCCCTCTTGAACTCAACTCAAAATACATCTGCCCACTGAATATCTGCACTGGGACATTAATAGAGCAAATCTGTTTGTCCAAATGACATTCCTGATACCCCACCATAGCTTGCTGTATCCACAGCCTTCTCTACCATATTGATAAACAACCCAATCTTCCCTTCCACTCACATCAATGACTATGGGAATCATCACTGACTCCTCTCTGTCTCACCCTCACATTAAATCAGCCTGTTAACTCTACCTTTAAAATATATGTTATTGGGGCACCAGGGTGGCTCAGTCAGTTAAGCTTCCAACTCTTGGTTTTAGCTCAGATCATGATCTCACAGTTCGTGGGATCGAGCCCCATGTCGGGCTCTGTGCTAACTGCGTGGACCCTGCTTGGGATACTCTCTCCCTCTCCCTCTGCCCCTCCCCCACTCGTGCTTGCTCTCTCTAAAAGTAAACTTTAAAAATATACATAAATAAAATAATGCTGTTAACTAAATGTTATATATAATAAATATATGCATAATAAATAATAATAGCATAAATAATTAACAGCATAAGTAATATATGCTATTATTTAACTTGCTTCTTACCATACCACTGCCTCCTTGCCTGGATTGTTACAATAGCCTCAGTATATACTCAACACAACAGTCAGAGCAACCTTTTAAAACACATCGTATCACTCCTTTGCTCAAAATCCTAGCAATGGCTGCAAAAAGTCAAAGCCAAAGTCCTTAAAATGGACCACCCTACATTTGCCATTTTCAAACTGCCCACCAAGGCACCCCAGGACAGCACATTGCATTCACAGGGGCACCACAAGATAGTTTCCATTTTCTAGGTTAACATGGCAATATCTGACAGATACTGTCCCTAAGACAGTAAGGACACCACGAACCTAGAAAGTTTGGGAATCTGTGCCCCACATGATCATGTCTCTGGTCTCATCTACGGCTGCTCTTCACGCTTCCTACCACTCGACTCCGCCACCAAAACTTCCTCAGCCATGCCTCATACACTCCTGCCTCGGGGCCTTTGCACTGCCTGTTCCATTCACCTAAGACACTCTTACTTCTAAGAAGCAGGAAACACACCTAAAGAAGGAGTGGCTAACTTCTGCACCTCCTTTAAGATTTGCTCAGGGGCATCTGAGTGGCTCAGTTAGTTGAGCATCCATCAGACTTCAGCTTAGGTCATGATCTCACATTTTGTGAGTTTGACCCCCCACATCAAGCTCTCTGCTGTCAACACAGAGCCCACTTTGGATCCTCGCCGCCCCCCCCCCCAATCTCCCCCACTCATACACTCTCTCTCAAATATAAATAAATATTTGGGGCACATGGGTGGCTCAGTCAGTTAAGCATCCAACTCTTGATTTCAGCTCAGATCATGATCTCACGGTTCGTGAGTTTGAGCCCCATGTCAGGCTATGTGCTGAGAGCACAGAGGCTGCTTGGAATTCTCTCCCTCTCTGTCTCTCCCCTGCTCTTTCTCTCTCTGAAAAATAAATAAAAAACAAACATTTAAAAAAAATAAACAAACATTTTGAAAATTTTTTTAAAAAGATTTGCTCAAATGCTCCTAACACGAGGTCCTCACTCACTGTCTGCCTTAGTCAGCTCTGGCTGGGTACCACTGACTGGGTAGGCTAATCAACAGTTTACTTTCTGGAGGCTTGAAGTCCAAGAACAAGGTGCCAGCTAATTAGGTTTCTGCTGAGGACTCTTCCTCTTTTGCAGACAGCCACATTCTTCCTATATCAACTGTAGAGCATAGGGCAGGCTGCCCCAAGATGGGCCACTTTAGCATAAAGATTATTTTGACTTGGAAGTAATTAAAACCCAGAAGATGCAGGAAAAACTCTGCCTCCCCTACAATTGCCTGCATTTACATTAGAAAGGAAAGCCTGTAACAGAGCTATTAACAGACTCCCCTTTACCTAAGGAACTTACCTGCATAATAGGGTAACCTTGTTTTTCCAAACATCTTTCACCTCCCTGCTAATGAGCTTCTTCCCTTTGTATCCTCAGACCTTCCCCCTCTCCTTAGCTCCTATGAGCTCTATGTTGCTTCATTATCTTCAGAATTTCCTGCCTGTGTGGATTCCCCATATTTACACCCCTTAAATTTTACTTTCTCTTGTTAATGTCTCATGTCAATTTGATTCTAAGTTCAGCTCTAGAAGGACCATAGGGCAGAGGAATTCTTCCGGCCTTTCCTCAAAGCATGTGCCCAGAGAGAGCTCTCTGGTGTCTCTTCTCACAAGGACACTGATCATATGGGAGCTGGGCTCCCCCAGATCAGTGATTCCCCCTGAGAGTTTCTTCTCTCATTTAACTTTGATTACTTGTTTAGAGCCCATCTCCAATTACAGCCACATTGGGGGTTAGGACTTCAACACAGGCATTTGGGGACACACACATTCAGTCCATAACACCACCCTATCTGAAACTGCAACCCCCTCCCTCCCTAACACGCCTCTACCCCCTCACCTTGTTCTTTTGTCCCACAGGTCGTATGTTTCAGAGTCTAGTACACTGTTCAATGTATAGAAGAAACTGTGAGAGCAAAGGTCTTTGTCTACTTATTTCACATGTATCACAGATCAGAGCCTATTACATAATAGGTTCTCAGAAATTACTTGTTGAAGATAAACACATGGGAGAAGGAAAAAGAGAGAGCTAGGGAAACCACAAGAGACTCTTAATGATACAGAACAGAGTGCTGATGGAGGGAGATGAGTGGGGGGTGGGCCAAACGGGTGATGGGCACTAAGGAGGACACTTGTGATGAGCACTGGATGTTGTATGTAAGTGACGAATCAACGAATTCTACTCCTGAAACCAATATTGCCCTGTATGTTAACTAACTAGAATTTAAATAAAAATTTGAAAAGGAAAAAAAAAAATTCCTTGTTGAATGATTAGCTAAAGAATGAGAGAAAATATCCCCTCTTCCTCAACCCCTTGTTCCTTCTTATCTCCTTGCACATCACTAAGGAAAGAAAAAGAAACACGCCTAAATAATCAGTCCTAAGGTCTGGCTGCCAAGTGGAATGAAACGAACTCTACCATCCAAGAGTCACTTAACTTGCAGGACTGTTTCTTCACCTGAAGAACAGAGACTGTCTGTCTAGGTATTACCAGGAAAATGGACACGCAATACCGCGTGCCGTGCGTGTTGTAAACAGATGAAAAACAAAAACTTATGGCTCACAGTTCTGGAGCCTGGAAATCCGAGATCAGGGTGCTGACGTGGTCAGGTAAGGGCCCTCTTCCAGGTCACAGACTTGTGTCTCAGTGCTTAAAACGGCACTAATCCCGTACTTAAGGGCTCAGCCTCCAAAGGCCCACCTTCTAATACCTTCACATTGGGCATCAGGATTTCAACATATGAATTTGGGGAGGAGAGGGAGAGGACACAAACGTGAAGACCCTAACACTGGGTGACTTTGAACAAATCAGTCCTACTTTTCTGAGCCCCCATCTTCTTTCCTGTGGAACTTGGATAATATCATCTTAAAGTTGTCTGGGGATCAAGAATATCCTGTCCCCTTCAAAGGTCCTTCAATGGGGTGCCTAAGAGGCTCAGTCAGTTAAGCGTCAGACTCTTGATTTCAGCTCAGGTCATGATCCCAGGGTTGCAGGATCAAACCCTTCATCAGGCTCTACACTAAGTGTGGAGCCTGCTCAAGATTCTCTCTCTCCCACCTTCTGCCCCTCTCTCCCGCTTGCACACTCTAAAATGAAATAAAATAAAATAAGTCTTTAAAAAAAGAAAAAAAAAGAGCAGAGAGGAGCCAAGATGGTGGAATAGCATGGAAGTTTATGTGTGTCTCGTGTCCATGAAATACAACCAGACCAACACTAAACCATCCTGCACACCTAGAAAACTGATCTGAGGATTAACACAACAATCTTCACAACCTGAACCACAGAATTCAGCAGGTACGCGGTGCAAGAGAGGTGAACCTGGGGAGAGGGAAGATGCGGAGAGCAGGGAACACTTTTGCGTGCAAAGAGAAGACAGAGACAATGGGGAGAAAGACGGGAAAAGCACCCCCCCAAAATCAGCTGGAGAGAAAGTGGAAAAGTGGAACAGCCACAGGGACTGAACTAAAAAGGGAGGAGAAAGGAGAGGTTTAAATTCCGTGAAGACTATAAACAGCGGGAGGGCAGAGTCTGAAACTCCACAGCTCGATACCTGGTGTCGCTCTGGTGGGAAGGGAGAATCCCCAGAAGCAGAGTGGAGTCCGGGGCTCTTCAAGCCACACGGGGAGAGCTGGTTCCCCTGCTGGGAGGACACCTGGTAGAGGCTGTGTGGCTTCCACAAAGGCAAGGCCCCAGTGGACCCAGGAGAACAGCCGTATTAGCTGGTGCTGGAACAAGGTTGTTAAGGGTGAAGCCTGGTGCCAGAGGAGTTTTGATTTTCCATAATCCCTGAAGCACTGCTGCTACACAATCACGTGAACTTTTTCTGGGGCGGGCTGGCACCCAGCCGCAGTCCCTGGGCATCGGCAGCAGCACGGTCCTGAGAATATTCCTGGCTGCGGCGGACACCCGGCCATTGCTCAGTGAGACCCTCCCACAGAGGGGCGGAGCCGGTGAAAGCGCAGTCCCTCAGATAAGGGGTCGGGAAAAACAGCCACATTTGAGATAAAACTCAGGAGGGAGGTGCTACCTGGGGCTTGGTCACTGACCATGTAAAAGAGGGGAGCAGACAGAAGACGAAAACAAAGGATGGGTACACGATTGCTGATCGGAGAGAACAGAGTTCTGATACTAGAGACTGGGTACGTGGGTGACGCCATTTTCCCCGCTCCCGCGCATGTGCATACACACCTACAAGCACCACAATGACCCACCCCAGTAAGCTAAGCAGTGCCATCTAGTGGAGAACGGAGCCGTTACACCAAGTCCCGCCCAACTGGGCCAACCTGGCTCTTCAGGAACACAGGTCTCTTCATCTGCTTAGTTTATGGACTATAAAGCATTTCATAGTTTGATTTCTAGGGAAAGATGAAGTAATTTCACTCGTATTTCAACCTGTTCGCCAGTGCATCTACGCAATTTCTTTTTTCTTTTTTCTTTTCTTTTTCTTGAATACAGAAAGAAAAAATTGATCTTTATTTTCAATTTTTATTAAAAATATTTTTAATTTTTCTACTGTGCTTTTTACCTTTGTGTAAATTTTTTCAAATTCTATTTTACTTCCATCATTTCATTTTATTCTACTTCAGTGTGATCATCTTTTCAAATTTTCAAATGATTTTTTTTTTCTCTAATCTATAAAGTCCGTTTCAACACCAAGACCAAAACACACCTAGGATCCAGCATCATTTATTCAATTCTTTCTGTGTGTGTGTTTTTAATTTTTTAATTTTAATATTTTTTTTAATTTTAACATTTTCTTAATTTTAATTTTTTTTACCTAGTTAATTCCTTTTCTCCCTTCAAAATGATAAAACGAAGGAATTCACCCCAAAAGAAAGAGCAGGAAGAATCAACAGCCAGGAACTTAACCAACACAGATACAAGCAAGATGTCTGACCTAGAATTTAGAATCACGATAATAAGAATACTAACTGGAGTTAAAAATAGATTAGAACACCTTTCTGCAGAGATAAAAGAAGTAAAAGCTAGTCAGGATGAAATAATAAATGTTATAACAGGCCTGCAATCTCGAAAGGATGCCACGGTGGCTAGGATGGATGAGGCAGAACAGGGAATCAGCGATACAGAAGGCAAACTTACAGAGAATAATGAAGCAGACAAAAAGACGGAGATGAAGGCAAAAGAGCATGATTTAAAAATTAAAGAAATCAGTGACTCATTAAAGAGAACAACATCAGAATCATAGGGGTCCCAGAAGAGGAAGAGAGAGAAATAGGGGTAGAAGGGATATGTGAGCAAATCATAGCAGAAAACTTTCCTAATCTGGGGAAACACACAAACATGAAAATCCAGGAAGCACAGAGGACTCCCATTAGATTCAACAAAAACCGACCATCAACAAGGCATATCATAGTCAAATTCACAAAATACTCAAGAGAGAATCATGAAAGCAGCAAGGGAAAAAAAGTCCTTTTATTCCTACAAGGGAAGACAGATCAGGTTTGCAGCAAACCTATCTACAGAAACGTGGCAGGCCAAAAAGGAGTGGCAGGATATATTCAATGTGCTGAATCAGAAAAATATGTAGCCAAGAATTCTTTATCCAGCAAGGCTGTCATTCAGAATAGAAGGAGAGATAAAAAGTTTCCCAGACAAACAAAAATTAAAGGAGTTTGTGACTACTAACCCAGCCCTGCAAGAAATTTTAAGGGGGACCCTCTTAAGAGACAAAAGATGAAAATAAATAAATACATACATACATACATACATCCAAAGGCAACAAAGACTAGAAAGGACCAGAGAACACCACCAGAAACTCCAACTCTACAAGCAACATAATGGCAATAAATTCATATCTTTCAGTACTCACTCTAAACGTCGATGGACTCAATGCTCCAATCAAAAGACATAAGGTAACAGAATGGATAAGAAAATAAGATCCATCTATATGTTGCTTACAAGAGACCCACTTTAGACCTAAAGACACCTTCAGATTGAAAGTAAGGGGATGGAGAACCATCTATCATGCTAATGGTCAACAAAAGAAAGCTGAAGTAGCCATACTTATATCAGACAATCTAGACTTTAAAATAAAGACTGTATCAAGAGATGCAGAAGGGCATTATATCATAGTCAAGGGGTCTATCCACCAAGATCTAACAATTGTAAACATTTATGTGCCAAATGTGGAAACACCCAAATACATAAATCAATTAATCACAAACATAAAGAAATTCATTGATAATAATACCATAATAGTAGGGGACTTCAACACCCCACTTACAACAATGAACAGATCATCTATTCAAAAAAATCAACAAGGAAACAATGGCTTTGAATGACACACTGGACTAGATGGACTTAGCAGATATATTAAGAATATTTCATCCTAAAGCAGAGGAATAGACATTCTTCTCCAGTGCACATTGAACATTCTCCAGAACAGACCACATACTGGGACACAAATCAGCCCTCAACAAGTACAAAAAGATCGAGATCATACTGTGCATATTTTCAGACCACAACACTATGAAACTCAAAATCAACCACAAGAAAAAATTTGGAAAGGTAACAAATACTTGGAGACTAAATAACATCCTACTAAAGAATGAATGATCTAACCAAGAAGTTAAAGAAAGACTTAAAAAGTTCATGGAAGCTAATGAAAATGATAACACCACAACCCAAAACTTCTGGGACGCAGCAAAGGCCGTCATAAGAGGAAAGTATATAGCAATCCAGGCCTTCCTAAAGAAGGAAGAAAGATCTCAAATACACAACCTAACCTTACACCTTCAAGAACTGGAAAAAGAACACCAAATAAAACCCAAAACCAGCAGAAGACAGGAAATAATAAAGATTAGAGCAGAAATCAATGCTATCGAAACCAAAAAAACAGAACAGATAAATGAAACCAGAAGCTGGTTCTTTGAAAGAATTAACAAAATTGATAAACCACTAGCCACTTTGGTGAAAAAGAAGAAAAGGAAAAGGAAAAGGAAAAGGAAAAAGAAAAAGAAAAAAGGCCCCAAATAAATAAAATCAAGAATGAAAGAGAAGAGATCACAACCAACACAGAAGAAATAAAAACAATAATAAGAGAATATTATAAGCAATTATACGACAATAAAATGGGCAATCTGGAAGAAATGGGGCAAATTCCTAGAAACATGTACACTACCAAAACTGAAACAGGAAAAAATAGAAAATTTGAACAGACCTATAACAAGTAAAGAAATCGAATTACTAATCAAAAATCTCCCAAAAAACAAGAGTCCAGTCCAGGGCCAGATGGCTTTCCAGGGGAATTCTACCAAATATTTCAGGAAGAGTTAATACCTATTCTCTTGAAGCTGTTCCAAAAAATAGAAATGGAAGGAAAACTTCCAAACTCTTTCTATGAAGCCAGCATTATCTTGATTCCAAAACCAGAGACCCCACTAAAAAGGAGAACTATAGATCAATTTCCCTAATGAACATGGATGCAAAAATCCTCAACAAGATATTAGCCAACCGGATCCAACAATACATTAAAAAAATTATTCACCATGACCAAGTGGGATTTATACCTGGGATGCAGGGCTGGTTCAATATCCGCAAAACAATTAACGTGATTCATCACATCAATAAAAGAAAGGACAAAAACCATATGATCCTCTCAACAGATGCAGAGAAAGCATTTGACAAAATACAGCATCCTTTCTTGAGAGAGACAGAGTGTGAATGGGGGAGGGACAGAGAGAGGGAGACACGGAATCTGAAACAGGCTCCAGGCTCTGAGCTGTCAGCACAGAGCCCAACGCAGGGCTCGAACTCACAAGCTGTGAGATCATGACCTGAGCCGAAGTTGAACACTCAACCAACTGAGCCACCCAGGCGCCCCGCTACAGCATCCTTTCTTGATAAAAAACGCTCGCAGCTGGGGCGCCTGGGTGGCGCAGTCGGTTAAGCGTCCGACTTCAGCCAGGTCACGATCTCGCGGTCCGTGAGTTCGAGCCCCGCATCAGGCTCTGGGCTGATGGCTCAGAGCCTGGAGCCTGTTTCCGATTCTGTGTCTCCCTCTCTCTCTGCCCCTCCCCCGTTCATGCTCTGTCTCTCTCTGTCCCAAAAATAAATAAACGTTGAAAAAAAAAAATTTTTTTTTAAAAAAACCCTCAAGAAAGTAGGGGTAGAAGGAGCATACCTCGAGATCATAAAAGTCATATACGAACGACCTAACGCTAATATCATCCTCAATGGGAAAAAACTGAGAGTTTTCCCCCTAAAGTCAGGAACAAGACAGGGATGTCCACTCTCGCCACTGTTATTCAACATAGTATTGGAAGTCTTAGCCCCTGCAATCAGACAACACAAAGAAATAAAAGGCATCCAAATCGACCAGGAGGTCAAACTTTCACTCTTCGCAGATGACATGATACTCTATATGGAAAACCCAAAAGATTCTACCAAAAAACTACTAGAACTGATTCATGAATTCAGCAAAGTTGCCGGATATAAAATTCATGCACAGAAATCGGTTGCATTCCTATACACCAACAATGAAGCAACAGAAAGAGAAATCAAGGAATCGATCCCATTGACAATTGCACCAAAAACCATCAAATACTTAGGAATAAATCTAACCAAAGAGGTGAAAAATCTATACACTGGAAACTATAGAAAGCTTATGAAAGAAATCAAAGGAGACACAAAAAAATGGAAAAATATTCCATGCACCTGGATAGGAAGAACAAATATTGTTACAATGTCGATACTACCCAAAGCAATCTACATATTCAATGCAATCCCTATCAAAATAACACCAGCATTCTTCACAGAGCTAGAACAAATAATCCTAACATTTGTATGGAACCAGAAAAGACCCCGAATAGCCAAAGCAATCTTGAAAATGAAAACCAAAGCAGGAGGCATAACAATCGTGGACTTCAAGCTGTGCTACAAAGCTGTAATTGTCAAGACAGTATGGTACTGGCACAAAAACAGACACTCAGATCAATGGAACAAAATAGAGAACCAGAAATGGACCCACAAACGTATGGCCAACTAATCATTGACAAAAGAGGAAAGAATATCCAATGGAAAAAAGACAGTCTCTTCAGTAACTGGTGCTGGGAAAACTGGACAGCAACATGCAGAAGAATGAACCAGGGGCGCCTGGGTGGCTCAGTCGGTTAAGCAACCGACTGCGGCTCAGGTCATAATCTCGCAGTTTGTGAGTTCAAGCCCCGCGTCGGGCTCTGTGCTGACAGCTCAGAGCCTGGAGCCTACTTTGGATTCTGTGTCTCCCCCTCTCTCTACACCCCACCCCCCCCCCCATGCTGTGTCTCTCCACCTCTCAATAATAAACAAACGCTAAAAAAAATTTTTTTTAATTAAAAAAAAAAAAAAAAAAAGAATGAACCTGGACCACTTTATTACACCATACAAAAAATAAACTCAAAATGGATGAAAGACCTAAATGTAAGACAGGAAGCCATCAAAATCCTTGAGGAGAAAGCAGGCAAAAACCTCTTTGATCTTGGCTGCAGCAACTCCTTACTCAACACATCTCTGGAGGCAAGGGAAACAAAAGCAAACATGAACTACCAGGACCTCATCAAAATAAAAAGCTTCTGCGCAGCAAAGGAAACAATCAGCAAAACTAAAAGGCAATTGACGGAACGGGAGAAGATATCTGTAAACGACATATCAGATAAAGGGTTAGTATCCAACATCTATAAAGAACTTATCAAACTCAACACCCAAAAAACTAATAATCCAGTGAAGAAATGGGCAAAAGACATGAACAGACACTACTCCAAAGAAGACATCCAGATGGCCAACAGGCACATGAAAAGATGTTCAACACCACTCCTCATCAGGGAAATACAAATCAAAACCACAATGAGATACCACCTCACACCTGTCAGAACGGCTAACATTTACAACTCAGGCAACAAATGTTGGCAAGGATGTGGAGAAAGAGGATCTCTTTTGCATTGTTGGTGGGAATGCAAACTGTTGCAGCCACTCTGGAAAACAGTATGGAGATTCATTAAAAAATTAATAGAACTACCCTACAACCCAGCAATTGCCCTACTAGGTATTCATCCAAGGGCTACAGGTGCGCCATTTTGAAGGGGCACATGCACCCCCATGTTTATAGCAGCACTGTCAACAATAGCCAAAGGATGGAAAGAGCCCAAATGTCCCTCAATGGATGAATAAAGAAGATGTGGTGTGGGTACGCATATATATATACACACACACACACACACATATGTACATGTATATATATATGTATGTTATGTATGTATAATGGAGTATTACTCAGCAATCAAAAAGTATGAAATCTTGCCATTTGCAACTACATGCATGGAACTGGAGGTTATTATGCTAAGTGAAATTAGTCACAGAAAGACAGAAATCATATGGCTTTGCTCAGATGAGGACTTTAAGAGACAAAACAGATGAACATAAGGGAAGGGAAACAAAAATAATATAAAAACAGGGAAGGGGACAAAACAGAAGAGACTCTTAAATACGGAGAACAAACAGAGGGTTACTGGAGGGATTGTGGGAGGGGGAATGGGCTAAATGGGTAAGGGGCACTAAGGAATCTACTCCTGAAATCATTGTTGCAGTATATGCTAATTTGGATATAAATTAAAAAAATAAAAAATAAAAAAAAAGGCAGATGTTTGGTAATTAGATGTTTGCCCTATCATACAGATGGGTTACTCAGATAAAATTTACCTCTGCTAATTACTCTTATTCTGGGAAAGACCCCCAGGTTAGAATCTGCTATTAGTTAAGGGAGGGACAAGAGTTTCTCTTGAGCCCACTGGGTCTAGATTGCCTTCAGCTCAAAATACTCTTCATGCCAACGTGGTCCAACTTGGAGTGGCCTGTCCTTGACCCCTACAAAGTATAGTGTCAAGAACGAGAAAAGACTCCTCAAATAGTTAAATATACAATTACCAAATAACCAAGCAACTCCACTCTATCCAAAAGAACTGAAAACAGGTACCACATAAATGCTCACAGCCCAATTTACATCAGGCAAAAGTGGACACAATGCTAATATCCACGCACAGACAGGTAAATTGTATACACCAACAATGAAAATACCATCCAGCCCCAAAAAGGAATGAAGCGCTGATACCTGCTACAACATGAACCTGGAAAACCTGTGAAGTAAAAGACACCACGCGCAAAAGGCTGCATATGGTATGATCCAACTCACATGAAATATCCAGAATAGGGAATTGCATAGAGTTCACAGAGATCAAAAGCAGACTAGCAGTTGCCGGGGCCTGGTGGCACAGGGAATGGGGAGTGACTGGGTTTTTTTGTTTGTTTATTTTTGAGAGTGAGAGACAGAACGAGAGGTGGAAGGGCACAGAGAGAGGGAGACACAGGATCCGAAGCAGCTCCAGGCTCTGAGCTGTCAGCACACAGGGCTCAAACCCACGAACCATGAGCTCGTGACATGAGCCGAAGTTGGACGCTCAACCGACTGAGCCTCCCAGGTGCCCCAAGGAGTAACTGTTTAGTGGGCATGGGGTTTAATTTTGGATGATGAACAGATTTTGGAAATAGACTGAAGTGCAGGTTAAATAATACTGGGAAAACACTAAATGCTACTGAGTTTTTCCTTTTAAAATGCTTAATTTTTTTGGGGCGCCTGGGTGGCGCAGTCGGTTAAGCGCCCGACTTCAGCCAGGTCACGATCTCGTGGTCCGTGGGTTCGAGCCCCGTGTCGGGCTCTGGGCTGATGGCTCAGAGCCTGGAGCCTGTTTCCGATTCTGTGTCTCCCTCTCTCTCTGCCCCTCCCCCGTTCATGCTCTGTCTCTCTCTGTCTCTCTCTGCCCCAAAAATAAATAAACGTTGAAAAAAAAATTTAAAAAATAAATAAATAAATAAAAATAAATAAAATGCTTAATTTTTTAATTTGAATTCTACCTCAATAAAAATTGTTGTAAAGAATCAAAAAGGAGGGGTGCCTGGGTTAAATGTCCAACTCTTGATTTTGGCTCAGGTCATAAGCTCAGTCTGTGGGATTAACCCCTGTGCCAGGATCCTCTCTCTTTCTCTCTCTCTCTCTCTCTGTGCCCCTCCTCTGCTGGTGCTCTCTCTCGCTCTCTCTCAAAATAAATATTAAAAAAAAAAAACAAAAACAAATCAAAAAAGAAAACACGTAGTAAAGTCCTTTAAAAACAGCAGCCACTGGTGACTGGGCTTCTGGGCTTTGTTATGCCCCTTACCGGCAATGAGGGGAGTAAGTTCTTTCCCTGGATGTTTCCTCATCTGCACAATGGCCAGGGTGGATCAGATCACTCATTCTCCATTGGTACAGCCACTATCGGCTTCGTGGAGCACTGTTCTAAATACACAGGGCCATCCTGGCACCCCTGGATTCTGATCTGCCCAAGCAGGAACCGTGCCCGTGTTTTTGTGGTGAAAAAGCTGATCTCAGACAGAGCCCGCCCCCTTCCCAGGACTACATCCATCAATGACTGTATTTTAAGCCACAGTTGATTACAGAAGACAACATCATAAATGAAGTGCATTTATTAGGAAGATAAACTCCAAATAACGAGTAGCTCGGAAGTACACTTGGCAACCTCACGGGACGAGATATCTTAACAGAGTCCACGGGATTTTGCTTACACCACAAAAGGAGTTTTAAGGCAGTTCAATTTGGCGGCTACAAACACGATGTGTGTGATATAAACAGAACATTCAAGACTAAGGCCCCCGAACGTCCCCAGTATCAACACATCTCTGAACTAGTCAGGTCGACAGACCCTGTTCAGGACAGAATCCAAGTCTCAAATGCAATTCAGGAGGACGCAGACCCAGAGGTTCTGCTGGATACCTCCTAAACTTGCGCAGCTAACAGACTGTCTGTGCTATTACAGGCCTCCGCCCTCATACCTTATTTCACATGAACATTTTACCCTGTCCTGGGAGAACAACGCACATTAGGAGAGAGGACAACAGGACTCAGTATCTCATACCACAAACCAGATGACAGAAAACAAAGCACCTACACAGACACACTGAGAGAAACAACTTTTCTGGCAGGTCTCCAGCAGGCACGGAGACGAAGCTTAAAAATATGCCAGGGTGAGCTCCGTCTTTCCCTCCGTGGTTACCACCTGGATGAGGCTCCCCGAGTTCGGTCGGTTTTTCTCTATGATCCAGTCGTGGAAGGTTCTAGAACAAAGAAGATAAGCTTTACATTTTCAAAGCAAAACTCTCGACAACACATGCTTATATTCACATCAGTGGCTTGGGGGTAGAGGACAGCAGCAGCAACTGTGAAAAAGCCACAGGGACACATAGCCAGGTCCCCAGTGCCCTCAGTACTCATTCTAATGTCCAAGTGGCAGCATTCGGTGAGACTTTAACTTTGGTTTTTGCATTTTGCTTCATTGTTAGAATCCTTTACAACACAGTAATATGATTTTAAGTGATTTAAAAAAGACTGTAATTAGTTAATTCTAAGAGAAAGACACGTACATACACAATATTTTTAATTTGAGCAAGTGCATACACAAACGAGCAGGGGAGTAGCAGAGGGAGGCAGAGAATCTCAAGAAGGCTCCACACTCAACACAAAGCCTGACTCAGGGTTTGATCCCACAACACTGGGATCATGACCTGAGCCGAAATCAAGAGTTGGACGCTCAACTGAGTCACCCAGGAGGCCCGAATGTGCACAATTCTTTATACTTTCCCATGTTACCTTTCCAGAAATTTAAAAGAAATTCATTCACTTTTTTTTTTTTAAGTAACCATTCATAGACCACCACAGCAATGGGAAAAGATAGCAAAAAAAAAAAAAAAAAAAAAGACTATTACAATAAAATATGTGAAGTGCAGGAATGGGGGAATTAATTACGCTGCATGCAGGGAAGGAACCCTGCCTGGGAGAGTTGGGAAGGCCTCCTCTAAGAAGACAGGAATTAAAAAAGGGCACAGCAAATTCACAAGATGCAACAAGTACCTGGTAATTTTTTTAATGTTTATTATTTTTGAGAGAGAAAGAGAGAGAATGACACGAGTGTGAGCAGGGGTGGGGGGAGGGGGGAGAGGGAGACACCGAATCCGAAGCAGGCTCCAGGCTCCCAGCCGTCAGCACAGAGCTCAATGCGGGGCTCAAACTCACACACCCCAAGATCATGACCTGAGCCGAAGTCGGACGCTTAACTGACTGAGCCACCCAGGTGCCCCACAAGTAGCTGATAATTTCCACACAAAACATTTACATTTGAGTACTTGGTCCCCTTGGACAACCCACCAGCTAGGACTCCGGACCTTCTTCAACTAGGAAGCACTCAGGAGTTTCTGGGATATACTTTGGTAGTGACCAGCAGCCTGCTAGACCAGAGCCGATGTTTAACTGTCAAGCCATTCAAGATCCCACTCCAAGGGCTGAACAAGCCAAGGGCAGTTATTCCATAGACCCAACAGCAAAGCACTGCTAAAACTCCCCCAAAGTCCCATCCATGTTGTGACCCATCTCTGGGGTGGGGCAGGGCTTAGGGATGGCTCTGAGGGAGACCGGTCAGATGGCTGGATGTGAAGGGGAACATGCGTTACTCATGCATGTTTTATACTGTCTTACTTCGTCTTCATTAGCGGTCTGCAGTAGACAAGGGAAACACCATCATAACCACGGAGAGCAAAGGCTAACATACTCCAGACATTCAAAGTACATTTCATGCCAAACTTCATGTGAGTTTTCAAATCCCACAAAGGTGCCATGATTTCTGGAACAGAGGGTGGCTGGGACTCCACTACTTGGCACGAATTCAGAAACGTGACCCCCGATGGATCCATCTAGAATCCAGGTCATAGATGCTATCGGAAATACTGGCTTTTACAAAGAAGCTCAAATGCAAAACACAATTCAAAACTTGGTAGGCAGAAGTAACTGTGGGCCTAGTTAAGACCACAGGCCCTGCGGTCATACTGCCTGGGTCAAATCCTGGCTCTGCTATGTGATCTAGGGCATGTTATTCATCCCCCTTGCCCCCCATGCCTCAAGTCCCCAAATCTTAAATACAGATGACAGGCCCTCCCTCAGTGACTTGCTATGAACATTAAATAAGATTATAGTTAGGGGCACCTGGGTGGCTCAGCTGGTTAAGCGTCTGACTCTTGATTTAGGCTCAGGTCATGATCTCACGGTTCGTGAGTTCAAGCCCTGTGTCGGGGAGTGCAGAGCCTGATTGGGATTCTCTCTCTCTGTCCCTCTTGGGATTCTCATTCTCTGTCTCCCTCTCTCTCTCCCTCTGCACCTCCCCCACTCTCTCTCAAAAATAAGTAAACTTAAAAAAAAAAGATAACAGTTAAAAAATGGTACATGATGACACCTAACAAGTGCTCCATAAATACTGGTTCCAAGCATAAAAGTCCCAAATGCCTCTCAACTTAATTAAAATGAGATGTAATAGCAGGCCAGAAGCACATCCCAAACTTTGCAAACATCTTGTACACAGCTGTCGAAGCAGCAGACACACCGGCTCTTTGGGGTAAGGCCGTCTCCCGCGTTGGGAGGGCAAGGACATCTTCTTCATCTCCCTGTCCCGGGGCCTAGCCCAGCACCTGGCCCACAGTGGGTGCTCGGGGAATACGTACTTACCACATGGAAGGCTGTGGGGAACTGAGATCCAGACAAACACAAAAGAGTGAGAAAGCTAACTCCTTCTCCATGATCTTCAAATGCCACCCATATCCACAAATGGGTGAATGTGATTTCAGAAACAAAGGACACTCTCTGTGGGTCTGTGGCTCAGCACTAACTCAGACACAGGAGCCCAGATGTTCCCTAGATCACCATCTGACTCCCACTCTGCTGCTCCTCGTTAGCAGAGACAATGATGTTACCGGGAACAGAGGTTTACCGAGCACTTACTACGGGTCAGACATCGTGCCAAGCGCTACCACATTTAATCCTCCTGATAATTATGGATTCCATTATACAGAAGGGGAAACTGAGGCCTAGAGCAGTCAGGCCATGCTCAGGCCGGCCAGCTCAAGATTCATGTCAGCACTGTCAACCCCTTCTGAGACTCACTCTGATGTGTCAAATACCCTCCAGAGGCCTGGGAACCTCCCAAAGCCACCTGCACTGGGGAGCTAAGAGAACACAGCCTAGTCTGTAAAAGGCAGAGAGATGGGGCTGGAAGCTGCCTGTTACCGACAGTATGTCAATACTCACTCAACCAGGAACTCCAAGGGCGTCCAGGAACTGAAGTCGGCCTCGGGCATTGATTTCCTGTTCATCGGGGTATCCAGGGTAACCCTGCAGTGCACAGAGACAAGCCTGTTGTGTGTGCCTCCCTTCTGTAAGAATTATGCTGCCCGATCCTCCTTAGCCAGGAAAATGCAATGTGAACCTTTGGCACCAAGGGTGGCCGCATTTACATGGGGAGATCACAGGAGGACAGACAGAGGCCAGGAAGCCCTCCACATATACAGAGATCACGTCCGAGCATAATTCAGTGAAGTGCTCTGTGACTCACCCTTCAGGCAGACAGGAACAAAACAAAAGAGCCTTTTTAAAAATACAGTTTTGCCTTTTCTTAAATATAGTCTTTATTAAAGTAAACTGCTTTGCAATTTGTATCTTCTTCACTCCCTAAAATGTAGCAGACTCATTTCTCACGATTTTTAAAGTGTAATAATAACATTTCTTTAAGTAGGGGAAAAAGACAGTCTCATCCTTCATTTGGGGACTGTTTCCTATGAAACCTTATGATTTTCAGCAAAAGGCTACAGAACTCAGATATGTAGGACTCTCCCAAGAACATTCAGGCCTCAGAAATCATTCAAAACAGCTGGGGGAGCAGGTCACAGAATCACAGAAGCTCACAAACAAAAGGGAGCTGGAAAGCCCTGTGCCCTAGCAGGTCCCGACGTCCCTTTTAGAACTACAGGCAAGAGACAAGCCGGTTGGTGCTGGGATCCTTCCAGCAGGAAGGAACCCCACCTCCAAAGCAGCTGCCTTGCCTGGGGCCAGTGACAGGGACCTTCTTCCAGGTCACAAATAGGAACGTGTCCCAGTTTCCCATATTCTCCCTCAGACACCACTGTCCCCACCTCCCCCCCACCACACACACACACACAAATACACACATGCAAAGACTAAAGTACAATCTCTCTTCCACTGGCCTTACAATGACTTGAAAGAATACAAATATTAAAAAGAAATGCATAGACTACTTTTAATAAGGAGGGACAGAGGGACAGATGGAGGGAAGGAAAGAAAACAAGGAAGAGGAAGACAGACAGACAGACCCGTCCCACCAGCCAACCATTCTGGACAGCCTGGGATGCTCCAACATCTGAAGAAGTATCTTTAGGGCCTCTGGCAAATGTGAGAAGCCAAGGTGACAGGACACACAAGTCCCTGGTGAAGAGCTACTCAAATGTTAAGTCCTGGCAGCGAGGCAGAGGCGGGGAGTGAGCAGGGAGCCCCGACCACTTACGGGAGCACGGCGATGGCCGCAGAGCCGGAGGGCATGCCGCTGTTCTTTCCGGCGAGGCTCTGGCAGAGCTGATGAACAGCACCCTTGGCCATGCCGTAGCCAATCATCCCTGGGAAGGGGGGAGAAAACAGTTCAGTGACCAGTGGCCACCGCTAGTGTGCCCAGAGAACCCCATGCCGGGCTGGGAAGAAGAGAAGGATGGACACCTGTGGAGAGAAAGTGAAAGGGACATAGTATTCAAGGGCACCTACTATTCACCTGGCAGTTGACATTTACCGTAAAAACCATGAGGTTCATCTTATTTTTACTGCTGAGCCAACGGGGAGGCACTGTCAGGGTGAGTACCGTGCCCAGGCTCACACGCAGACTTGCACCGAGGCTAGAGGCCAGGCAAGAGCTGCGTCTAAACCCTCAGGTCGGTAACTTGTGGGCGGGATGGAGCACTCATCCGGAATGCACGCTGCCCAAGTTCAAATCCCAGTTCTTCCACTTACCACTACAGAAATCCCAGGCAAGTTCTCAAAACCTTTCTAAGCTTGGGTTACCCCATCTATAAAATAGGGATAAAGTACTTAATTGCGGGCTCAGCACAGGGTAGGTGCTCCCTAAATGTTTGCCATCAAATTAACAGAAGTAATATGCCCTGGAGTCCCACCCGCTGTTTAAAGTATAGCGATTGAGCAATTTTCACGTGAGTATACGTGCTATTAATTTTCCTTTCCTCCCGCTGGCCAATCACTGTTTGCTGACTGAATGAAGAAGCAAGGCATGTCTTTTACTAGGACCAGTTTCTATGTCCCCCACAGCACCCAGCTGTGGATTCTCACTAACCAACAACAAAGAAGCATGGTTAGTTGTTGCAGACACCTCTCCTCCTCCTGAAAACCACTGTTTCTTTCGAAGATCAGCAGCCTCCTTAAAAAAAAAAAACCCAGTGCACATGCTGTTCAAAGTGTAACAGATGAGGAGGCCTCAAAGGTCCAGGGGGAGGTGGGGATCACAGCCCAGCCAAGGAACCAATCACTAACCTCTTCAACAGCCACCCTGAATTGCAAAAGAGGGTCAAGGTCTCAAACAGTTATTTAGAAGCACAAGAAGGTTTCACCATCTCTGGCTTCTCTGTTTAATCAGGGGCAGGAGGCCAACAGTGATATAAAGATTTACCTCTGCACGACTGAAATAAACCAATGTACAAATCTTATTCATCCAGCCCCAGTCCCCAGCAGACGCCCAGGGGCCCCTCTTCATTCTATTCAAACAATATGATGCAGAAAGAAACAAGCAACCAGCAACAAGCTACCGGCATCCCTAATGGTTTGATTCCGCAGGATTCTACATGATGTTGGTAAGAGGGTCATTTGCAAGATGCAAAAACAAACAAACAAAAAAAATTCATTAAAAAGATAAATACTTTTCCTCTCAATATAAAATGATCAATGTAGTCCCTAAGGACTGATTCCCAAACACAGCACAGATCCCTAAGTGGTCAACCAGTGATTGCCATCAATTCTGATAGTTTATCGTCCAAGAGACAGGAGACAGTCTATAAATAACAAGCCTGAACACAGGAGCGTGGGGTTTTCTGAGTACCTTTCCAAGTGAAACTTGGAAACTTTCCAGTTTTGAACAACCCTTCTTGTGATGAAGGACCACTAAGCCCGTCTGTCATTTGTTTCTGGACTATATACATAGATTTCCCTAGATGACTCCGGGATCGGAATCGAAGTTAAAACATTTCATAACTCAAATAAATTTAACAACATCTAACAAAGAACTTAAAGATGAACAAGCTTATTAACATCTAAAGCAGAAATAGTTGGGTTTTTTAAAGTCTGGAATAAATAACAAAAGTTCACATTTACTACTGACTCTATAATCTTTCTAAGCCATTAAGAGATTTGCAAGTCACGACCACCATATAGAGGAGGTAGTATTATTTATCCCCATTTTACAGATGGCAAAACTGAGGCTCAGAGAGCTTAAGTAATTTGCCAAATATTACACAGTAGGTGGCAAAACCACAACAGAAAACCAACCTGGGTAGTTCTAGAACCTCCCTTTTTTTATATATATAAGTTTATTTATTTTGAGAGAGAGACAGCAAGCATGAGCGTGGGAGGAGCAGAGAGAAAGGGAGAGAAAGAATCCGAAGCAAGCTTCGTGCTGCCAGCACAGAGCCCAATGTGGGGCTCAATTTCACAAACCATGAGATTATGACCTCAGATGAAATCAAGAGTCGGACCCTCAACCAAGAACCCAGGTGCCCCCAGAACCTGCAGTCTTAACCAGTATCCAAAACTATAAATAAAAAAGATATTTAAAGACCAAAACAAAGAAAAAGACTATTTCATCCTTTAGGAAAATTAGTCTTTTAGTTGTAAGGTTTTCTTTTTTAAATGTCAAGCCATTACTCATTTTTCTATTCACTTTCTACTGGCTCTGCCCTGTGTCACCTTTGATAAAAACCAGATCTCAACCAAACCAACATCGAACATTTACACAGCTTTAATTATTGGAATAGCCATGGGCCTGTAAGATCACATGCTCTGAGAAATCTAATGAGAAAGTGAGTGGCAGGAAATTGTTAATTTATTAAGAGGACTCATAGTTCAGTGACTTACATTAAAATTGAAAAGGCGCTCCAGATCTCTACCACTTACTAAAGAGACCCCAAAAAAATTCCCCTCCTTTCTTTTTAACGTTTATTTATTTTTTAGAGAGAGAGAGGGTGCATGTGAGTGGGGGAGGGGCAGAAAAAGAGGGAGACAGAGGATCCGAAGCGGGCTCTGCGCGGGCAGCAGAAAACCCATGTGGGGCTTGAACTCATAACCATGAGATCAAGATTCGAAGTGAAGTCAGTTGCTTAACCAGCTGAGCCACCCAGGCACCCCATTCCCTCCTTTTTTTAAAGAAGAGTTTACTTAGGTGGTCGACGTAGACACTTTCCACCTCCCTGTGCTGTCCCCAACCCCATTTAAATTTCGTTAGCCTCATTCCAAAGGGAGTGCTACGGGTTGAATCGTATCCCCCCTCTCACTCCCAAATTCATGTGTTGACGTCCTAAACTTCAATATCTCAGAAGGTGATTGTATTTGGAGACAGGGTCTTTAAAGAGGTAATTAAGTTAAAATGAGGTCTTTAGAGCGGGCCCTAATGCAATCTGACTGGTCTCCTTACAAGACAAGGACATCAGGACACAGACACATGCAGAGGGACATCCATGTGAGGACACAGGGAGAAGACGGCCATCTGCAAGCCAAGGAGAGAGGCTCCAGAAGAAACCAAACCTTCCCACACCTTGATCTCAGACTTTCCAGCCTCCAGGAACTGTGAGAAAATAAATTTCTGTGTTTAAGCCCTACAAACCATGGTCTGTTTTCATGACAGTCTCCCAGGAAATACACGGAATAAAAAACGCAAAGGAAATCACAGTTCTGTTCTGATGCAGCAGAAAAAGCACACAATTCAGAAATGATCAGGGTTTTGGTTCAAAGTGTAATTACAGCTTACTTATTACATAATGACAAGGTCCTGAACCTAAGTTCTAGTTCGCTTCCCTGTAAATGAAAAAGGTAGTAACAGTCCACCGCAGGATTAAATGAGAATATATGTGAAAGGAAAGAGCAACTATGAGAAGACTCGGCAAGTGGTGGGCATTGTATATACATCGACGCCTCTCATGCCTCACAGTTACGCTTCAGGGAGGTGTTACTGCCATTTACGAGTAAAGAAACTAGAGCAGAATTTGGTCAAAGACCTCAAATAATCTGTTCAAAGCCACTCAACTAAAGTGAAGAGTCCACAGTCAGCTCTCTTACCGAAAGCCCCACCATTTCCAGGGGCTGAGCTGCTTCTCATGGACACACGAACACAGGGTGATGAAGATAAAACTTATTTATTAACTGATTAGTATCCACCTCCTCACCATTCATGCCCTGGGTGGATCCCCGATGAATGGAGTGGTGGGAGTCCCAGATTACAGGACTCTGCACCCACCATGCACATGAAGACAATGCAAACAGAAGGGGTCAGAGTCCTACCCCTAAAAAAAGCCAGGAAGCACACTCCACCCAGCTGTAAAGCCTCCTGGAGGCTAAAGGGCTCCCAGGTCCCTCACCTAAGGAAGCATCCAGCAGCCCAGGGGGCGAGGGCAAGCGCTCCCATTTCACACACTGGGAAACGAAGGCCTACCGGGAGTCCCGTCCAGGGCGGCCTTGGCACCAGCCAAGGTGAGGAGGCCTCCTTCTTTGAGGTGCCTGGTGGCCAGGTGGCTGGAGATGATCGACGTCCACATGCTCTGCTTCCACATCAGGTCACAGTTTTTAAAGAGAGCTGAATGAGAAAACAACACGTGAGCTGAGCATTCGCAGGGAAGAGACTGAAAGGTAAGCTCCACTCACGGCGTCCCATGAGGAGGCGCTGACAGCCACTCCTGCTCCTCAGTCCTTGACTACAAGGTCCAGTACAAAACAGCACAGGGCCGTGGTCAGAGACCTGGGTTCGAATCCAGGCCATGTGACTACCTGAGTCTCAAGTTTCCTCACCTGTAAGGTGGTTAAAATTTTAGCCAATAAATGAGGACTGTTAACAAATAGGCTGAACTGGCTTTAACTCAGAAATTGTTCTACTTTATGAAGGACAGTAGATTTGTAATAAGAACCTATACGTCTAAGTCAAGTTTTACCTGTGATCAATCTGAGGCACTTAGGCTGCATGGACATAAAGAGGGTTCTTATAGAGCACATTTTTTTATGGCTGAAAGTTGAATGCCAGCTTTAAAGACTCTTTAGAAGAAAGCTGCTCAGACAATCATTTCATGCTTATTTTAATCCTCTGACCTTGCCCAAGACATGGTGGGGAATAAGTGGTAACGTGATCACATCACCAGCTGGGCAAGACACCCAGAATCCAGAAAGCAATCCCTCCTGATACCAGAGGAGGGGTCTTCAGTAAGTGATAACCAAGGTATTACATTTCCCGGCTACAAAGAACTAGACAAAAACAAAAGTATGGATCCACATTTATCAATTCTTGTTCCCAAAACACACAGAAGGCCATCAGGGTGTTCAGCCAACCTGATCACCCCACAAAATACCAATTTTATATTTAACTGATTTCACAGAATATCAATTCCTTTTTAAAGAGCTTTGACTTTGTGGGTCCAAGCCCTGCGTCGGGCTTGACACTGACAGCTCAGGGCCTGGAGCCTGCTTCAGATTCTATGTCTCTCTCTCTCTCTCTGCCTCTCCCCTACTCACACTGTCTCTCTCTCAAAAATAAATAAATATTTTAAAAATTAAAAAAGAGAGCTTTGAATGATAAACATAGAAGGAATAACAAAATTTAAAAACTGCTGACTCAGGCAGAGATGATCAACGGAGGCTTAAAACCAATAGGTTTGGGGAATTTGAGACCCTCGAGGTGCTTAAAAATAGGATCCTCACACATGATGCCGAAGTAGCATCCCACGGATCACTTACTAATCGCAAACAGAAAAACGTACCTTTACGATGGAAGTCTGCTGCTACCACCCTAATCAAGCACCGTTTGGCATCACTAGGGGTCGGTACGGTGATCTGACAGGGTAAGTGTCCCCACACGATGTCACAGGAAGCACACATCACTCAAGAGGATCTCTCGCCTCCAAAACATTCAACTCGAATCTAGTTAAGTCTCTAGACCTAAATTCTAGTTCACAAGAAATACCATGGACAGAGGAACAGGTAAATGACACCTTACAGAAATGGCTGGACAAATTCGGTCTGTGGAACTTTCTCTGGGAAAAGTGCCCTCTCTACCACCAAGTCTATCACAAAAGAAAAAAGTAATTCTAGATTAAGAGACTAAAAATAACAACAAGATGCAATGCACAAACCCTGACTGGAAAATACATTTAGGCGGAAAAAAACTATAAAAGATTTGGAATAAACTGGAGAATTCGAATACAGGCTGAGTTTTATTAATCTTATAGAATTATTGGGGCGCCTGGGTGGCGCAGTCGGTTAAGCGTCCGACTTCAGCCAGGTCACGATCTCGCGGTCCGTGAGTTTGAGCCCCGCGTCGGGCTCTGGGCTGATGGCTCAGAGCCTGGAGCCTGTTTCCGATTCTGTGTCTCCCTCTCTCTCTGCCCCTCCCCCGTTCATGCTCTGTCTCTCTCTGTCCCAAAAATAAATAAACGTTGAAAAAAAAAAAAATTAAAAAAAAAAAAAATCTTATAGAATTATTATTAATTTTCTTAGGTATGGTCACAGTATTAAGATAACGTAGGAGAATGAGTTTACTCCCTGAAGATATATGCAGAAGTGTGTTGAAATTCTTACTTTCAGATAGTTAACAAAAAAATACACACGCAGAATACATATGCACAAAAAAACAAGAAAGCACACGTATGGCAAATGTTAATATCTGAATTTAGAGGGCACAGGGTGTTCAATGAACTGTTCTTCCAATTTTTCTGTATGTTAGAAAATTTTCATAATAAATATTGGAAAACATACTCAGCTTTAATAAATGCTCAATTTTTAGTCCTTTTTTTTGGAAATTTATTTGAGAAAGAGAAAGAGAATAGGTGCACACGTGGGTCTGAGGAGAGAGAGAGAGGAAGAATCCCAAGCAGGCTCCGTGCTGTCAGCCCAGAGCCCCAAGAGGGGCTCCGCCTCACAAACCATGAGATGGTGACCTGCGCTGAAATCAAAAGACAGATGCTTGACAGACTGAGCCACCCAGGTGCTCCTTGAGTCCTTCCGACTTTCAGAATGATCTATTTCATACACATCCTCCAGTTCCCACCCAGTAATAGGCCCTGAAAGACTGGGATGGAAACAATACTTATTCCATTCTGCTTCTACTTCAAACTTCAAACTTAACGTCCCTCTCCCGTACCCCCCGTTATGGGAAGTGTTTTCTTCATCCGTCAAATGGGATGTTAATCCCTACTGCACAGACCTACCAAAGGTTCTGGGAGAAATACAAAAAAACCTGTCTTTGCCAGCTGGACAAAATGCAGAGCAGAATGAATGATTCACTGAGAAAAGGACTCACACTTGGATTTGGCATTGCCTCCGGCCCATCCTCCAGCCACACAAAGGATTGCGTCCACCTTCTCTTCACCCAAGAGCTTTCCGACCTCAGCTGTCACCTTAAACAAAAGGGACAAAAAAGGTGCAATAAGCAGTCAGGTAAACCCAAACAGACTAATGTCCTTACAGATGCCTCAGTTTATTTTTCACTCATTTTGAAGTCAGTTACCAGTACCTGGCAATTAACCCTTTGAAGATTAGAGGAAGGACCAATCTACAGTAAGCAACCCAACTACATTTCAATGTGATTTTTAGAATGCAATCTAGAGTCTTCTTTTGGGATGGTTAAGACATTAGCACCCCTGGAAGAGAGCAATGAATAAAGAAAAGCAGGAAAAGGTTTTTAAAAAATCACCGAGAGCTTCAATGCCCACAGCTAACCTTCCGGTCTATTTCTTTCCAGACTTTCTTCACACATCACAGAATCTCAATCTGAGATAATCTATTCTTTTCTACCCTCATTACAAACATCCCTTTAACTGCAACTCCAAACCATAAGTGCCAACAGGAAATATTTTTAAAAAGAGCAACAAAAAATAGTCAACTATACTTCATGTAAAAAAAAAATATAGTCAATGGCAAAATGTCAGTAAATCCCAGGTACATGGGTGATCTTTTCTCTCTTTACTTCTGTTTGAAATTTTTTAAATGTTGAAAATACATACATGTCATTTTGTTACAATTTATTAACACAAAAATCTGGCAAGACAGGCAAGTCTGGCCATCGACCGCTTTCACATTTCTCCAGAATGGCTGAAACGACTTAACCCAAGACCGTGTATCTTTGCCTGTGGTAGGTTAGTCCCCTACCTCTTTCCCCAGCAATTTCTGAAGCCTCACATCACTCCTTCAAAGAGAATGCTTTGGCAATGGAAACCAATCTTTCATCTCCCTACACCCCATACCTACATCTTTCCTTTTAAGAAATTCCTGAACTTCTGAATTCTTAAACCAAGTCCTGTTACCAAGAGCCCAGATCCCAGCTGACAGAAGTTGGCGATCTCCCAATGTCCATATGTACACACAACCTTGTGCATGCTCATCTTTTCAGGGAAACATGGAGCCGGAGAAACGAGGCACCTGTTTGACTTTTACAACATCTATGCCTTTAATTCCTTCCCCTTAAATTTTGCTCTCTGCCCAATGGTTTTCCATAGACTTAATGCCTTTCTCATGTCTTCATCTCCTATCTCTAGTGAATCTCATGCCTAGGGGGCCAATTTTACATGGGTTAGGATTAAATTTCCTCTTCTGAAGCCTTAAAAACAAACACTGGAGGTCATGCTGTTTATCTGGAGCAGAAGAGCCAGTGACAGACACTGATCACAGAGAACCACAGCCAGAAGAGCCGCCACCCAGGTGCCCCACAAACTCCCCATTTCTAAAAGGGAGATCAGTCAGAAACGTTTTGTGAGTGTTACAGAAGTGAAGCAAGTTGATGTGAATAAAGCACTCAGGATGATGCCTGACAAAAAACTATGCCTTGTTGGGTTTTATTATTAAGCCCATTAAGGCCAATAAGTAATCATTAAGTACAGGAAATATTAGGATCAGATTAAGTAAAAACAACAAAAATCTATATTCTGGAAAGTCAGCTGGCTTTTTATATTCTAACCTCTGTGAAACCGATGCTCTAGAAAGAGTGAGTGAGCAGGAGTATCCTCAGTATGGGCTTTTTTTTTGTTTGTTTTTTATTTTTGGACTTATACACACATGTTTGGAGAAATGGACTGGAAGGAAATACTACAAAACATTAACTGCATAGTGGAACTAAAAATGACTTCCCCGTTCTTTTTGCTTAATTGTATTTTCTACATCATACATGTATCACCTTTAAAATTTAAAATATTCTTGGGACACCTGGGTGGCTCAGTTGGTTAAGCATCCAACTCTTGGTCTCAGCTCAGGTCATGATCTCACAGTTCGTGGGTCTGAGCCCCACATCGGGCTCCGTGCTGACAGCGTGAAGCCTGCTTGGGATTCTCTCTCTCCCCCTCTCTCTCTGCCTCTCCACTGCTCACATGCTCGCTCTCACTCGCTCTCTCTCTCTCTCTCTCTCTCTCAAAATAAATAAATAAACTTTAGAAAAAATTTTAAAACACAGCTAGGACCATTAAACATCAGACCCCCAGTAGTGTTCAGATTACTAGGGAGAATGTAACTAAACAAAAAGCAGACTCTGAGCTTACTGAAGTTGTTAGTTAAGTCTCTTATTAGGAAATCCCATGCTCTCTACTCCACCACGAGCTAGCTTTTTGGCCATGTCACTTAGTGTCTCATCTCCTAAGCTATAAAATGGGTCTACCCCCACCTGGCCGCCTGCCTCACTGAGTGCTTGCCTGTAAAAGTACGTCACATCACACAAAGAATAATGCGGAGATTTCCTTGGGAACGTGAGCTGCAGCGCTGACATAGAACCAGAGAGCACAGTCCCCCATGCAGCTTATGGGAACGGCTCTTCCAGAAAGGTCGGCCCATGTAAGAGCATCTCTGATATTTATACCAACGTGGCCATCAAACTGTCACTGTCCTTCTGGGCAGTGACACTATCACAGGGAGAAACAGGGGTATTTCACAGTTTACTTTATGTGTTCATTGGACTTCTTGTTTTACAATAAGCATATCATTGTATAATTAAAATTACCCTGTTTTGTTAGGGTTCATGCTTTGAACTAGGGAGCTCCACTTTTTAGAATGCATCCTAAATAATCAGAGATAGAGACAAAGATGTTCAGCACAGGATTCCTGATAACGGTAAAAAAGAAAAACTGCAAGCCATTTCAACGTGCAGGAAGTAGAAACTAAAGAAATTAAAAAATACATGCTGACACAGAGGGGTTTTTTCAAGTGACTTGAGAAGTATTTAAATTAAGTATTAAGTTAAAAAAAAAGCTGACCATAAAATATAAAATACAAGATTATCTCAACTTACAAAACTAAAAACATATAGAATGCATAGGAAAGACAAGAAAATGGGCCAAAATGTGAAAGTGAGCTAAAGAAATGGATTATGAGTAATTTATCCTCTTTATATTTTTTTCACTTTTTCCAAATTTCCCCCAATGAGCACAAATGGCTTTCATAAACAGAAAGCACTAACTGGAGAAAAAAAAAAAAAAAAAAAGAATGCATTACCAGAGGAAACCACTCCCCAGGGTTTCCCTACCACAATGCTCGGTGGGTCTTTTTCTGGAATTACCTGGTCGGCCTGCTCTGTAAATGAGTCCGTCATTCTAACCACGACACTGGCACTAGCCTCTTCATTCTCCACCACGTCGATGCTGGCAACCCACTGGAGTGAAAGAGAAAACAGCTTTGGTCAAGAGACAATTAGTTGTTTTTCCAGAAAGATCCACACTCAGAAATGGGGGCAGTGTAGACAGATGAGAGGCTTAAATGAAAACCCATCAGAGATAGAGAACAAACTGAAGGCTGATGGGGGGTGGAGGAGAGGGGAAAGTGGGTGATGGGCACTGAGGAGGGCACTTGTTGGGATGAGCACCGGGTATTGTATGGAAACCAATTTGACAATATATTTTAAAACAACAACAACACCAGAGAAAGAATCTCACTACTGACCTCTCATGCTCCTTACACACATATGGCTTCAGCCAGTCCACTCCTTACTGAGCCCCAGCCTAGCCCATCTGCCCCCAAACACCTCACCTTCCTCCTCCACTCTCACCTCTTAAGGCAAACCCTGCACTTCCAGCGACCCCTTGACCAGAGCAAAAAAGCAAAACGGCTTTGTTTGTAAAGGGCCAGAAAGTAAATACTTTAGGCTGGCCATATGGTCTGTGTTGCATCTACTCAAATCTGCTGTTGTGATGGCAGAGCACCCCAGACAATATAGATAAATGAAGGAGTGTGCCTACATCCAATAAAACTTCAGGCACTAAAACCCCAGAAATGTGAATTTCATGTAAGTTTCACATGGTACAAAATTCTATTTTTTTTTATTTTTTTCCCCAACCATTTAAAAATGTGAAACCATTCTTAGTTCTTGGGTTGTACAAAAATAGACAACAGGCCTAGTCTTCCCGGGAGGACTAAAGTTTTCAGACCCCTGCCCTGGAGCACAGAGGGATGGCTTTGGGTTTGGGAATCAGAACAAAGTTTGAATCCTGGCCCTGCAAGACAGTGGCTTTCTCATAGAGGTTAACAATTAACAGGATTAATGTGAAAATTCACTGAAATGGAGCATGCTACAGCTCCTGGCACAGGTGACACACAGTTCCTACTCAGAAAGTTCCAGGGCCCTGAGATATATATCTCTACCACAAGCTATGAAGAACACAGCATCTATTTAAGAACACTCACTACTTCTATGTCACCAGCCACGGGGGGATACAGACACAAAGAAAAGGTTGTATCCCAGTCCCTCCCAGAGTACCTAGAAATGTAGGGGTGGGGACAGGGGAGACAGAGTCCAAGGTAAATCAGCCTGTCAGATTCTGCCAAGTCAGAAATAAACCAAAGTGGCCCCAACAGGGGGAAGTGCCCCCACCGGGGAAAGGCACAGCTCTCACATCTGTAACACATGGATACCAACAGGATTCACTAAATTCAAGTTTGGGGAAGAGTAAGTGAAATTAATAAGAGTACGTGAGAACACAGTGCCTAGCCAACACTCCTAATAACACTGTCACCACCATCCACCTCCACAGACCCTGGAAGATGGCTCAAATAGTCTTCCAAGTGGAGTAAAAAGACGGTGGTGTGCTTAGAACCCATTAAAAGTCCTATACCAGAGGCTGAGCCAAAAGAAAATCCTGGAACCCTTTCTTCCTGGTCCCGGGGCTACCCTGGCCCAGGCTGCTGCTACAAACTAAAACCCAGAGGCAAAACTCCCCAGAGCTCCAGCACATTTTGTGCAAGTGACAGCTGCAGGGAGGAGACAGAGGGCGGGGTCCCCACCAGAAAAGCACTGAGCCCTCCAGAGCTGCTGGGGTCAGGGTCCCTGGCCATACGTCAGCTCCGCTCCTACTAGCCCCCTACAAGAAGCAATACCCGATTATACAAAGTAGTTCAAATGGTCTTTCCAAAACAAAGAAGCCACCAGCATTGGTGGGGCTGAGCCTTCCAACAATCAGGTGCAAGGCTGGCTGAAAGAACCGGGGTAATTATAGTAATACTAATAGCTAACATTTAAACAGCCTTTACCACAAGTCAGATACTTTACAAGCACCCCAATGATCTCATTCAATTCGCACAAGCCCCTAAGGGGTAAATACTAGTATTATCCCCATTTTAAAGACGGGGAAACTGAGGTTCGCGGGCTTTAATCAATCAGTTAACGACTAGTAACCCGCGCCACGCAGTCTAATTCCAGAGCCTTCCTTCTCATTGTTTCTCCATGTACCCTCAAGCCCGCTCCTCTTTATTCCCCTCTGGAATTCTCTCCGAAGCCATTCCAGACTTTCTGGGCCTGGCGGAGCGGGCAGCCCCATCCCCCACCTCCTTGCAGAGCAAAGGCCCCGCACCTAGGATGCGGCGTAGGCACGCACTCGTAGCCAGGCACAGAGCAGTAGACCTGTGCACGCACGTGCAAGCACTCACGTCTGGCCCTGTACACGGGCCCCGGGCTTTAACCAGACTGCCCTCCAGGGCCGCACCGGTAAGCCCCTCCGCTCCCCAGTCACCAGCGTACCCGCCCGCCACCCAACCCGAAGGTGCCGCAAAGCCCCGCGGAGACCCGGCCGAATTACCCAGTTGCGGGCCCGGAACGCCTGCACGCATCGGGAGCCGAGCGCGCCCCTCCCGCCGTACACCAGCACCCGGCGCGCCTCTCCAGCGACCGCCGCCATCCCGCTCCACCTCCCGCTGGGCTCCCGAAGCTCCGAATGCCCGGAGCCCGAACGCGGCGCCCAGGCTCGCCCGGCCCCGCCCCGGCCGGCCCACCCACCGGGCCAAGAGGGACCGCGCGGCCGCCGAGCCCGAGCCGCGCCCGCTGCTGCCCCCTAGCGCGCGGCCACGCACCTGACAGCCTGAGGGTGCGCAAGCCGCGCCCCGGCGCCCGCCGGCCTGTAGGCGCTGGGCCCCCGGGATGTGCAGGGCGCAAGGGTGGAGAACAGGTGTGCGCGCGTGTGGGTGGCGCCCGCCCTCACGATGCTGAGTTCTGTGGGGAAGACAGGACAAACCACGTATATGTTTTAACCTTTAAATAAGAGTGAAGGCTCTGAAGCCCGATGCCTGGCCCCCTATTTAATAGCTTTGTAGCGCTAAGCAACTTGCTTAACCGCTCTGTGCCTCAGTCTCCTCTCGGTAAAATGGGAATACTAATAGTCTGTCCTCCTATCGTTTTGGAAAGGATTTTAAAGGATAATACTAGAGTTCTGAGAGCAGTGCGTGGCTAGTAGTAGGAGCTCAAAAAATGCCGACTGAGCATTATTATTGTTTTTGCCGCTACTTTTGTTACAATTCGCTGGACTTCTTAGAGATTGTGAATTTCAGTGCTCTTCCATTTTGGAGGTGGAGATATTTAAATATCTATTTGGGGCCGTATTTGAAAATTAAAAATTGCCAAAACGATACAAAAATTATAGTATACTATATTTTAAATGTCGAACACTTCACAAATTAATGCTTTTAAAACAAACCCAAAAAAACTACGAAAATTATTACAACAGTTCAAAAAAATATGAGTACATTTGACACAACAGGCCTTTAAGGGTCTGGTAGAGACACAGCTGAAGATGTGAAGTCCTATAATACTGTCCTTGGACCTCTATAACTCTTTGTAAGCCCCCATTTGACGAGCATGTTGAAGGTCCACAATTAAGCGCCACCAAATGGTACCAGCTGTCCCCACTGACAGAGCCTACCATTTTCTTTCTTGTAAATTAGTGACTTCTGTCCATGGAATGTGCCCCTAATACAGAGCTTCTCAATCCCAGCACTATCAGTTTTGTGGGGGCAAAGGGGAGGGCTGTACTGTGCATTGCAGGATGTTTACAACATCTCTGGCCTCTACCTCCTAGATGCCAGTAGAGGCCTCCCCGCCCCTCCAGTCATCACAATGAAAAGTATCTCCAAATCTTGCCACGTGTCCCCTGAGAGTGTTTCAGAAAAACCCAAGTTCGGCTGCCCTTCACTGGAAAAGAGAGAGTTTTGAATGGAAAAGAATATGAGTTTTATTCGGGAGGCTGGCCACCTGGGGAGAAGGTAGACTCCTGTCCAAAAACCAACTCCAGGGTTTTTGTCTGGTGCAAAGACTTTTGAGGAACTTTAGGGCAGTTACTCAGTAAAAGGGGAGCGCAGTGGTCTGTAACACTTCTTGATTGTGTGCAGACAGTATCTCTGTTATCTCTTGGAGGTTGGAATTTGTTGGTGCCCCAGGAGAAAGGTTGTGCAAGAGGCTTTGGTTCTTCCTAGGAAACAATGCATGATCTGTAGATATACAGAGAAAAGTTTAGTTAACCAGTCACTCAGGCTAAAGGTGCTTGCTAAAACTTTAAAGACTACTGGGGCGCCTGGGTGGCGCAGTCGGTTAAGCGTCCGACTTCAGCCAGGTCACGATCTCGCGGTCCGGGAGTTCGAGCCCCGCGTCGGGCTCTGGGCTGATGGCTCAGAGCCTGGAGCCTGTTTCCGATTCTGTGTCTCCCTCTCTCTCTGCCCCTCCCCCGTTCATGCTCTGTCTCTCTCTGTCCCAAAAATAAATAAACGTTGAAAAAAAAGAACACAAGTCTCACCAACGGCTTAGTTTATAAAAAAAAAAAAAAAAAAACTTTAAAGACTACTAAGTTGGCTGGAGGGGCCAAGGCGGGGGCCTTAAAGGGGCAAAATCACCCTTTGTTGAGAACTAGTGCCCTAAAACTATTGTAACCTTCTTGACAGCAGGATCCCACGTTGTACATCTTTGTGTCACCCTCCACCCATACACAGTGTGTTGTACACAAAAGACTCACAGATATTTGCTCAATATACTTTGCCAGATAAGGCACACAGAAATACTTTCATTTGGGGAACAGTGATGAAGGAACATAAGGGGCAAGCTGACAGGCCACTCACACAGCCTCCCCACTCCTAGATGGGATGTGTGATATTCCTCGGACACTCCTGGCTACCCAAGAACAAAGGAAAGGAGAAAAACAAATGGTTAACGGATAGAGATCATAGTCCTGCAGGACCTAAGTCTCCATCACCCCCGCATAGTGATTTGGGAAACAAAGGCAGAAGGAAATGGCAGATAGAACTACATTTCCTTATAAACCTGCAGCCAGCTGACAAATACATGAGGCCTGCAGAGTAAAACTTTTCTCCAGGAACTCCCCACTGTCTTAATGCTAATTATTTGCTTAATGCTAAAACAACCTTAGCCTGATAATAGCTAGGACACTATCCTGGGAGTCTTTTTTAGCATATGAAAATCTCACAGGAAACTTCCCCTGGACTTTACCTCCCCCAACTCCATAGTATATAACCAATCTCTCCTCATGGTCCCAGGGCAGCTCTTCCTGCCCACGGGTCCTGTCCCCATACTTTAATAAAATCACCTTTTTGCACCAAAGATGTCTTGAAGAATTATTTCTTGGTCATTGGCTCTGGACCCCACAAACCCCACTGTCACCCCAAAAAACCTCATCAACAGGATACAGTCCACAATGCAGTTTATTAAGAGAAGCCTTCGTTACTGGGAACAGAATTGCTGGAAGACTGGATGAGGAGGTTAACATTATTTATTTGGTGTCCTCTCTATATGCCACGGTGTGCATGTACTATTTCATTTTGCTTTGTACAACAATCCCATGACAAATTAGAAAACCAAGCCATGAGAACCTCAAGCACTTGCCCAGAAGAATAAGAATTTGAACCCAGGTCTTCAATAAAGTTCTACTTACTTAACCACACTTCCATTCAGCATGGCAAGAGCTTGCTAGGAATCGTTTGTTTCTTGTATTTTTCTAAAATAATTTTTCTAAAAATAATTCCTTAATCCCTAAAAACCCAAAAGTTGACAAAGGTCCATCATCTGGGGCTGAAATACAATGCAAACGTGTTACACAGGTCCAAAGCATGCTTACCATTACAATAAGAATAAGTAACGTTGGTTATTAATGTGCCATATTATATTATTATATATTATATTTTATTATTATAACGTGTCATTTATTAACCAGCCTTTCATATGGATTTGTTACCAGAAAAGCATCTGCTATTTCAAGATTATGATGATAAACGGTTGTATTTCAAAGACCTGAACTCCAGCCCCAGTCCTGACATCCAGTTTTCTCATGAAAGAAATCATTAGAATAGTACATCCTTTGACTACCCCGAAGGGTTACTACCATCAAGGGATAACAAGCTTATAATAAAAGCCCTTTGTATGCAGAGAGAGCTCTACACAAGCTTCAGAGACACTCTTCTTCATTTTCATTGTGGAGAAACCACAGAAGTGAACCCCACTTACAGGGTATAGGGAAGGAAACTGACGTTTCCATTCCCATGTCCTTCTGGCCCTTCCGCTGTTCTCCAGGTGAGGTTTTCAGAACTCTTGTTGGTTAACAATGCAAACTCCTGAACCCCCCTCCAGACTTCTGTGACCAAATAAAAAAAATGTTTGTGCCACTTCTGTCGAATTTGACTACCCAAAACTATTGATAGTTGTTGTCGCCAATCTCATGTGACATAAAGTTGACATTCAGTAATAGACTAAAAATCAAAATTGAAAAGTCACAGAATAAGATAGAAAGTAGGGAATATTTCATTACTAGTGGGTACAGATTAAAGGAAAAAACAAAAAAAACAGATCTTTAGTATTAGAAGAAATAAAGCCCCCAGCAAGGTGATCATTTGCTAACACATTAGGAAAACGCTTCTCCACGAGGGTGGAGGTGGGGAGAGGACTGTGAGTGTTGGGGTCCAGGCTCCCCAGCAGCCACACACACACTCCTGCAGGTTTACCCATGGCAGATTCACCCCGTGGTAAATCCAAGAATCATAAAGCCTTGTATACGCATTTCAGTTAAAAGCCTTGAGAACAGAGGTCATACCGTGGTATTAATAACAGTTCTGGAGATTCTGACAGCAGTGACATTTTAGAGAAAGAAATGCCCAGGCGAGCAGCAAAGAGATGGACATTCGACACCATGCGTCGTTGGCAGTATTCAAGTGCTAATCGTTACATGTTTGTTTTCCTTCTACTGTATGCATTTTTTGAGAATAGTTAGTGTCTCTTTATAGTCAGACCTACCTAGTTTTGCCTGCTGATAATTTCCTGGCCATTAAGAGGTCCACACCAGGGTTATTCAAATACCTGAACTGGGGAACAATTAAACCTCCTGCTGAAACATTAGTCTAGTGGGAGATATAGGGTTACTCCCTTCAGTAACACACTCCTCTACACTCGAGAGTCCGGTGAAGGCGACCTCTGTAGAGACTTCCGGATGTGGTTGTAGTAAACACGGGCTGTGGAGGCAGGCACTGAGGGAGGACCAGGAGATGCGCTTGAAATTCTGAAATGATGTGTTTGGAAGAGCTGACGTTGGAGCAGGGGATTGCAGAGTGTCCAGAAAATGTCAGCGACCCCCGCCACTGCTTGGACACCTGTGGGCTGACCTGCATCCCCTAGAATGCCTGGATGGTTCAAAAAGGCGTGGTATGGGCTGGCGTCTTTACTCAGCTTCTCCTCCTTTATCCTGATCATTGTGGCCCTGGCAGTGCCCCACTGGCTGAGTGGGAAAATTCTTTGTCAGACTGGAGTGGACCTGGTCAATGCCACGGATCCAGAGCTCATCAAGTTCATTGGGGATATTTACTACGGGCTCTTCCGAGGATGTAAAGTACGACAGTGCGGGCTGGGGGGCCGCCAGTCCCAATTCACGAGTGAGTATGTTGGGGGGCACGCAAGCTGCTTTAGAACACTTATTTTGTTTTACTTTGTAAGGGTGCCTATGTCTAACTGTGAAATTTGACTTCTGCCTCAACCTAAGGCATAGTGACAAAGTCCACAGTAACCGAAGGGTTCCTGTTCGGCACCAAGAAGAGACCTTTTTTCTCTCTGCAGAGACTTATAGAAACATTAAAAATAGGGATTTCTATACTTCTGTAACTGACCTCTATTAGGAATAACTATTAACATGTTGAGCACTTACATGTGTCAGCCATTCTGCTAAATGCTTTACATGGCTTCTCTCTTTTAAGCCTTATAACACATTTATAAAGAAGGAATTCTTAATGTTCCCGTTTTGCAGAGGACTACACTGAGACTTGGAGGGGTTATATAACATGCCTGAGGTCCCTCAGCCAGGAAATAGCAGAGCCAGACTTCAGACCCTTGCCACATGACCTGGGTGTTCTCAGACAGCCCAGCACGCACGTTCCCACTTCTGTTTATATAAAAGCTCCCTTATCTGAGAACGGGCCAATGTCTGTGTGCCTGGGCTCTGGAATCAGACTATTGGGTTGAAAGCCCAAGTTGAGCACTCACTGGAGGGGAGACCTGGGGCAAGGCACTGGGGGCTCTCCGTGAACATGAGCAGGCACAGTCCTCTGCTGGCATCCAGTCTCACGTCACAGCTGCTCTGCATGTAAATAGAGCAGGAATCCAAGCCCAGCTTATGGAGGGTCTTCTGGGAATTGAAAAACAAAGCAAAAAAAGACAATCTTCTGTAAGCCTTTAGAATCCATTAGATAGCTCACAAGAACAGTGTCCTACACAACAATAATTAATATAATGCAATGCAAGGAGATAAGGAATCTTACTCATTTGATTTCGGTATTTCAGCATTGTAGTTTTTAGAATCCTGCCCAGGGTAAGTATCTTATTAAATATGTAAAGACACAAAACTGAAGCCATTGATAAACACAATAATATGAATTGGCATTACTTATATACATGAAGGAAATACATATTTGTTATGGATATCCAGGAAAAAAAATCTCTGGGAATATTTCTATTTACCCAGCAATGGAATTGGACCAGGGATATTGTAAAAATAGCTTTATTAAAAACATTACACAAAAAACTGAAAACACATACACGTAGAGGAATAGGGGCGCCTGGGTGGCTCAGTTAAGCATCCAACTTTGGCTCAGGTCATGATCTCGTGGGTCTGTGAGTTCAAGCCCCATCTTGGGCTCTGTGCTGACAGCTTGGAGCCTGGAGCCTGCTTCAGATTCTGTGTCTCCCTCTCTGTCTTCCCCTCCCCTGCTCCCACTCTGTCTCTCTGTCTCTCTCTCAAAAATAAACAAACATTAAAAATTTTAAAGATACATTTTATAATAAAAAAGCAAAACATAAATAAATAAATAAAAATAAAGGACATGTTAAAAGGAGACCATGGAGGGACGCCTGGGTGGCTCAGTTAGTTAAGCGGCCGACTTTGGCTCGGGTCATGATCTCGCAGTCTGTGAGTTCGAGCCCCACGTTGGGCTCTGTGCTGACAGCTCAGAGCCTGGAGCCTGTTTCAGATTCTGTGTCTCCCTCTCTCTGACCCTCCCCCATTCATGCTCTGTCTCTCTCTGTCTCAAAAATAAATAAACGTTAAAAAAAAAAAAAAGGAGACCATGGCAACTATACACAGCAGGTGATTCTGAATTAGGTCTTTTGCTGTTAAAGACGTCAATTGGTGAGACAATTGGTAGAATTTGAATGGGGCATCAGGATTAAATGACAGGCCTGTACCAGTGAACTCAGTGATTTTAGTGCTGTGGTTCTGTAAGAGAATCTCTTCTTGAATGAAATAGACCCTAAAGTACTGAGGGATGCAGGGACAATTTACCTTTAAATGGTTCAGGAGAAAAAAAAAATCCCTTGTACCATTCTTGCAATTTTCTGAAGTTTGAGATTCTTACAAAACCACACACACACACACACACACACACACACACACACACACACGTTTTGAGGGAGAAATGGCACACTTTTTAATAGTTGTAGGTAATTGAAATTAACAAATCTCACAAAAGAAGTTCCAAAGCTTGAATTAGGGAGGGACCATCAAAAGCAGCACAGTTCCAAAGACTTTAATGAGTAAGAGATTGCTTAGGGAATGTAGTAAAAATATATAATTATATATCAGATGTGTCATGTGACCATAGCAACTGCTTTCTTATCTACTAGATAATTTATCTATTATGTTTATTATTTATTATCTGCCTCCACCCCTTTGGTATGTAATACCACAAGGGCAAAGATTGTGGTTTTTTCATCCATGATCCCAAGTTCCCAGAAGAGTGCGTCAAAACACTGGCACTCAAAAGCATTGGCTGAATGAATAACAATAAGTACTTTTAAATTCATTTGTACTAATGTTCACGTGCAAGACACCAAACTTGTGACCTGTGCTACACCAATCCTCCACAACCCTGCTAATTAGAAGGAAACTAAGACTCAGAGGTTAAGCAACTTGCTGAAGGTCACAGAGCCCCGAATGCTGGAGCTGACCCCAACCCAGGTATGCCTGACCCCAAAGTTTCCTACTTTCCACCATATGCTGCTCCTTCTGGAATTTGTGACTGGCAACTTTCCCAAAGCAGGGCGTCACCCTAGCAGTCCTTACTGTTCTCCTGGGATTCGGCAAAGGGAAATGGGGAGGTGGTGGAAGAATGGGGAGTTCTCAAGGGTGGGAGAAGCCAGGGTGGACAGATCCCATTAGAAATGACTGAGTGGTTACCCCAACAAATGGTGGGTGTATTAGTTCCCTAGAGCTGCCATAACAAAGTACTATCACAAACTGGGTGACTTAAACAATAGAAATGTATTCCCATGGTTCTGGAGGCTGGAACTCAGAAATCAGCTTGTCAACAGAGCCGTGCTCCCTCTGAACCCTATAGGCAGACCCCTCCTTGCCTCTTCCAGCTCCTGGTAGCCCTGGGTCTTCCTTGGCTTGCAGCATCCTCCCTGTGTCTCTTCACATGGTCTTCCCTTTGCATGTTTCTGTGTCCAAATTTCCCCTTTTATAAGGACACCAGTCACATTGGATTAGGGCCCATCTTAAGAACCTCCTCTTGATTAGCTCTGGAGAGACCCTATTTCCAAATAAGGTCATATTCTGGAGTTCTGGGGTTGAAGACTTCAACCCATCTTTTGGGGGAAGGGATAGCAGGAAGGGCACAATTCAACCTGTCACAGAGGGTTTGAGGTGGCAGACGGTGGGCCTGGCATAATTTAGGAATCCCTGAAGCACAAACACTGTTTCTGGAGAAGCAGCTAGAGCAGAGGCCAGCTTTGCGGGAGAAGGGGACCCAAGGAGAACAGACAGACTGAGCCCTTCCACGGCAGCACCAAGTAAACCCCTGCCATCCCAGCTCACAGAAACGTAAGCTACCCAAGCAGATGAGCACATTCTGTTTGCCCTCTGGAGGAACTCAGTAAATGCTCCTTTCCTCCTCCTCTTCCTTCCCAGGTGGATAGGAGACAGCCCCCAGGGTTCATCTCTGAAACAGCAGAACTGTGTGAGGATCATAAAGGACATTTTAATGTCACCTCTGAGTAGGACAATATTCAAGAAAGTTTTGTTCGCAGCTGCCGTGGGGGTGTCCCAGGGGAGGGTATAAAACTTCCATTCCCAGCACTTGAATGTGACTCCCCTGGAGCTGGGGCGGGCTCCTCCTGTGTGGGCCGGCCTTGCACCTGCCGCTGGTCAGGGACAGACTTTGCACTGATCACAAAGTGTTCTCTCAGGAAGGGCTGAAAGTTAAAAAAAAAGAAAAGGAAAGAAAAAAAAACCCTAAGGGACACTAAGAAGGGAGAGAAGCAAAGGTTAAAGAGAAGCCTTGCCAAGAAAAATCCCTTGGAAAGAAGCTCTGGGTAAAGTTTCTGATGTTGGCAAGATAACCGCATGGAGATAACTACAAATGGAAATACGGAACTGGAAAGAAAGTTAGATTGGAACTAGGATGTAAATGTGCAGTGTCTAGAAACTTCTCAGTGGAAAGGACTTTAAAGGGAGAAGGACAATTCTAGTTCTCAAGCTTGGGAGACACCAACCTCTTGTGAATATAGGGAGTCTGATGAGCCAGCAAAGGACCAGAGGGGAAAGGGGCTGGGGGTGGGTGAGTGGAACCAGGAAAGCTTTGAGTCCTGGTTCCCAAGGGGGGACAAGGAGGGGCAGGTCATGACATCAAATGATGAAGCAGTGAGTTCGAGCTCACAAAGTGGACCCCAATTTAACCAGCAGGTGCTCAGTGGAAACCCTGCAGTAGCTTCAGAGGAAAGGGTATGTCCGGGCACTCTAACTTCTGCCACTTTTCATTCTTCATGTGTAACTACTGAAAACAGCGATCTAAACTGCATATGTCATATAGTATCTAGGTCTGTAATCCTATATAGAATTCAGAGTCACCTTGCCCAAAAAGAAGGGACCTAAGGTTCAAGCATGTGGGGAAACAGGTTTAATAAAATTCACCTTATATCCTTGTCACAAGCACTGAATGAGATAACCATGTAAAGGGTTCAGCTCTTGTCATGACTGTGTCCAGTAAACGTTGATTACCCTCAGTTCATACACAGCTTTTGCTACCCCACTGGACTGATGAGAAAACTGAGGCTCTGAGGGCTTTCCCCAAGTCAGAGAGTAACAGTAATAACAGCCACAGCCACAGCCGCCATTTTGAGAGCTCACTCTTTCCCAGTCAGTATCTACCATATCGACCATATCGTATCATTTCATCTCCACAGCCACTGTGTGGTGGCCAATAGAGAGAAATCAGCTACAAATTAATATCTGACAAAATTATCCTGCCACATTAATGTGGGAAATTAATATTCTGATAGAATATTATTCATCACAGCATATATTCTGTGCAATATGAGAATGAGTGTCCATCATACATGGGAAAAATGCCCACCTTGCTGCGGGATCCAAGATGATGATCCTGGCTTCCTATTAGTGCTTGTTAAGTGCTATTATTATTCCTATGCACTCCAGTCAATCCACTCAACGACCTGGTAAGATGGGTAGGGGAGTGGCTTAGAGGATCCTATTTTATACTTGTGGCAAATGAGCAAAACTGGCATTTGAACCCAGATCTTTGGGTGCCAGGTCTAGGCTTCCCTCTGGGACGCCCTTCTATACTCTTCACAGATGTACCTGAAATCTCTTCTACCGCTCAGATTTAATGAAGGCAACTCTCTGACCCAGGTTAAAGCTTTTCAATTGGCCCTCCTTGGCTGACTCTCTCACCAACCACCTTTGCTAAAGAGGCACCGTGTGGGGCTTATGTACGTCAGCTTACCCCGATCCCGGGGCTTTGAGGGCAGTGCCACTTAAATCGCCAGCTGGGGCACATTTTGATTCTGCATCCGGTGCAAGGAAGAGAGGACTGTTAGTCAACTGACAAGTGGCCAGTCGGGCTCCGTGAATTGTCTCCAGAACTCTCCTGCTTTTTGAAAACCCAGTACATGTTGCCTGGCCCTCACTCCCCTCTATTACAGCCTCAGTGGTAAGCAAGCCTGGACTTTATGAGCTCCAACCGAGCTCTGACATGGAAATACTGTCTGTGTCTTTTCTCCCCAGTCTTCCCACACCTGGTGAAGGAACTCAATGCAGGCCTCCACGTGACCATTCTGCTGCTCCTCTTCTTGGCCTTGGCCCTGGCTCTGGTCAGCATGGGATTTGCCATTCTCAACATGATCCAGGTTCCATACAGGGCAGTCAACGGCCCCGGGGGCATCTGCCTATGGAACGTCCTCGCAGGTAAGGAAGGCCCCCAGGGAGAGAAATTCAAGGCCACTGCCACCACCAGGTGGTGGCCCTTGAATTCCAAGTAGATGGGTGGAGGCATGAAGGAATTAAAATGCCTGCCTCAGCCTTTGCTTCCCTGGTCTATGACCTTTCATTCATGGGCATGAATGTCCTCTTCACTGAAAGTTGAAGGATCTCTGTAACAGTAAAGAGCCAAATTGGTGGCACGCATGAGTGGCTGAGGACTTAAAGCAAAAAAGAGAGGTTGGGGTAAGAGGAGAAAAGAGAAGACCGAGAGGTGGGGGTGGAAGGTGGAAGGGAGGGCATTGTGGGAGGAGGTGGGGAGGTGGGGCTACCGCGGCAAGAGTGGGAGGGGCCCTTCTAAATGACAGCAGGGGAGGCACCTGGGATTTTACAGGCCTCTTTTCATTTAAACCCCACAGCTTCCTTAGGAGGCAGAATTATCACACCCATGTTTACAGGTCTTCACCTTGGGGTTGAGTCCGAGCCCCACCTTGGGGGCATAGAGTTTACTTAAGAAAAAAACAAAATCCTAAGAATTTTTTCAACCCAAAGCAAGCTTGTCACCTGTGCCACAGAAATGCCACCTCACATACCACCATCACAGGTGTATGAGGGTGACGTGTTGGCTTTCAGGCGGAGTCGTGGCCTTGGCCATCGCCAGCTTCATGGCCTCCGTGAAGTTTCACGACCTGACCGAGCGCATTGCCAACTTCCAGGAGAAGCTCTTCCGCTTCGTGGTGGTGGAAGAACAGTACGAAGAGTCCTTCTGGATCTGTGTGGCCAGTGCCTCGGCCCATGCAGCAAATCTGGTAGTGGTGGCGATCAGTCAAATTCCGCTCCCCGAGATTAAGACCAAAATCGAAGAGGCCACGGTCACGGCTGAGGATATCCTGTACTGATCGCCCTCTCCTGCTCACACCCGAGCCTGAGTCAGTTCTGCAGTGTGAACGGGGACCTCATTTTTTGTGCTGGCTTTGCAGTCCAGAACACCTGTGCTCCTAAGAAGAAGGAAATGGAAGGAGAAAGAACGGTGCCTGGACCAGAACAGAAAGGTTTCCCCAACCCCTGGCATCCCTGCCTTTCCCTCTCACTGACCTTGGAGTTAGAGACTCTGCTTCTTGCCAGCTGTGTGGACACGGACGACTCACTTCATGTCTGCTTCTCAGTTTCCGCCTCTGTAAAGTGGGGGTGGTAAGGACCTCACAAGGCTGTAATGAAGTTTAAAGGGGCAGTAATGTTGCCAACCTGTGAATCAATATATGTATCTACAATCAGAGCACTCTACAAACACAAGGTACTGAACATTCCACTAAATGCCTGCAGACCCCTCTATTCCACACAATGTTACGGGGGATGTAAACAGGCATATGGTAATATCCCTGTCTGTCCGCCAGAAACATCTAAACTTTCCGCAGGACACAGGAATCAGATGGCAACAATAACACTCAGAATGAAAGTAACTTACCTTTTTTTTTACCAGTTACTACACACTGGACACTGTCCTAAGAGTTCTACATATATTAGGTCCTCACTACAAATTCAGATCATTGGTACCACTTTATTTCCATTTCATAGATGAAGAAACTAAAGCACACAGACATTGAGTAACTTGCTGACGTCAAGAATTCAGTTGAAGAAGCCTGCAACCAGAGTTTATACTTGTAACCACTTTGCTAATCTGTTGTTTGAGGTTCAAGCAATTGGAATGCAATGTGATAAACACTGTGAGGGTAAATGCATAAAAGACTGAGGAAGGGATTAACTCTTCCAGATGCGATGTGGTATTAAAGAAAGTATCACAGAGTTGACATTTGATCTGAACTTTGAAAGATGAGTAGACTTTTTCCAGTGGTGAAGGAAGCAGGTCTGGAGAAGGGCATTTCAGGATGAGTCAGTAACGAGGGGGAGGCACAAGGTATGAAATTACAAAGAGGGCTTGGAAGCATGTGAATATGCAATGGTATCAGAATGTTGTTCTAACTCACCAGTTAGATCAACCCTGCTGCTTTGTGTTGGGTTTCCCTTAAGTGGTCCTGTGGTGGTTAATCACATGTGCCAACTTGGCTAGGCCACCATACCCAGATATTTGGTCAAATGCTATTCTAGATGTTTTTGTGAAGGTATCTTTTGAATGAGATTAACATTTCAATCAGTAGACTTTGAGTAGAAGAGGTTGCCCTCCATCATGTGGGTGGGCCTCATCCAATCAGTTGAAAGCTTTAGGAAAGACTGATCTCCCTCAACGGATTGGGAATTCTGTCAGCAGCTTGCTGCTGCAACTCTTCCCCGGGGCCTCCAGCCTGCCAGCCCACCCTGCAGATTTTGGACTTGCCAGTGTCCACGATCATGTGAGCCAATTCTAAAAAAATTATCTTTCTCTCTGCCTGTCTGTCTCTGCATGCACATACACACACACACACACACATCCAACTGGTCCTATTTGTCTGGACAACCCTTCCTCATACAGGTACAAAACTCGTCTGTTCATCTTCCCACAGTGCCAGCTGGGGTGAATCCTTTCTCAGGTCTGCTGTCTTCATGCCAAGTAAAAGTCATCTAATCCCCGGAATTAGCTCCATCTAACATGACACCCGATTTGGACTTGCTCTACCTTTGCTTAAATGCTGAGCTTCAGGAGGTTTCCATGGCATCTCTTCTGTTCTAATTGCTTGTGATTCCCTGCTGGGCCCCTCCGCCCCTTCCAGCCCTCTCCCCATCCCACACAGGGCTGCAGTACTGTTTAACAGACTGACATTGCTCATCAAATATGCAGATAGCACATGGCTGGAAGGGATAGCTAACAGCGTGATGGGAAACGGATCCAAAAGATAGTGACAGACCGCAGTGCTGTCTTGAAAACAAGTGGAAAAGTCAATGTCCTCTCAAGCTTATCATAAAGTCCTGCAGACAGTTGAGAAAAAAAATCACACAAGAGCGGCAACAATTTATTTTACGATAAATATGTGAGACTCTTGGTACATTTATTCATTCAGTGCATATTGAAACTGATCTAGGGGTTGGGAGTGGAGCAGAGAACAGACAAACATCCCTGTCTGCCCCCCCAGAGGTTTCATTCTCTGAGCGCCTGGGGGTGATTCACACGGAGACCGCTTATAACATCGGTAGCCCGGCCACAGCCCTCAACCTGATCACTGCTCAGGTATGTGCAGACTGCCACACAGGGGCAGGGGAAATTGAGTTTTGCCTCTAGTAGTGGAATTCCCTTATTAAGATGGTACTCTTGACCAAGATGGATGTGTTCCAAGGAGCCAAAGTGCAGGCGTTTGTGAATTTTCCCGGTGACAGGGTCCAGAGCTTTTTGGGTTTCAAAAGCATCTGTAACACCTTAAAAGCTTCAAACCGTGACCCATCATGTAGCAGCCATGATGTTACCAGAGATAATCAGGTTCGGTCTGAAAGGCATCTCTCAGGGTTATTGCCAAAGAGATTCCTGTATGGAATTTAGCCAGTTTTGATGGAGGAAAGAATGGGAAGCATTATCTGGGTCACACAGTTTGTTCACATGATCACTCAAACCTATAGAGAAAATGTAGCCCCTTTATTTTGACTATAGTTAATCTGCTCTTTTCCTGAGTAAGGAGAAAATAATAATAAATGCCCAGTCCAGTTTAAATTTAACCCAACCTTATCATTTATACCATCATTCTGGTAATGTGAAGCTTTCTGGGATAAAATGGCTAGTTCTTCAGGTAACTTCTCTTTTGCAGGTGGTACTAGGGTTATGGGAGAGAAGATGATTCTAGAGTTATGGGAAAGCAGATCATGCACACACTTACTCCCTGGAAGTATCCCCTGTCCTCCTGGTTGGTGGCGGTACACTGGCTGGGCTCTTTGGAGTCCTGTCCCCAGGCTGCTGCTTACCTGCTAGTCATCCCAGGGCTGTCTCAGGCAGGAGTAATTTTTGAAATGTTCTGTCTACTGGCCAGAGCCTGGTCACTCCCTGGAAGACTTGCCCTCATCTTGGATCCTACTGGCTGCAGACCTTGAGTGACAAACAAGTCCGCCATCTGCTGTCCAAGCTGTCACCTGTCTACAGCCAGGCTCTGCTGCAGTCACCCACGTGCAGTCTAGGAGCCCCACCTGGTGTCAACACAGCATCCTGTCCCATGAGGCCCTGGGGACACCTTTCCATTCATTCCCTCTTATGAAGTAACTAAGGTGATTCATTAGCTCTTATTTCCCCCAACCACACTTGGCACTTGAGTGGTTCCCTGCTGCTAACCAAAGGTCCAACGGGGGGAAAGGTGGTAATTTGCCTTAGGTGAGGCCCAGCCCTTTCGAGGTCTCCATTTCCTTGATTACAAAATGAGGAAGTTACACTGGATGATAATGACCATCGTCTACTGTGGGCCAGGCACTTTCCACGCTGTCTCCCTCATTCTGACCACAATTATTCAAAATAAATATCATTGTTTTTACTTTACGGATGAGCGATTTTAGGTTCGAAGAACTGAAGTCCCTTGCTCAGGCCACAACTATTAGTAAATAACGGAGAAAAGACTCAACCTCCAACTATGTAACATCAAGGCCACCGTTTTTCACTGCACCATAACTGCCTTTCTGAATGATAGACTTCTAAGTCTCCTTCCCAGGGTTTCTACAGGTGGCTGTGCAGATTACACCCTGTCCAAGAGGTAACTCTTCAAGTCTAGCCCATGCTCCCTTGGCTTGTCATGGCCTGCACCCTCAGGAATGTTTCCAGTCAGAGGGGGTGTATTTTCCCAATGCTCACCAAAGTGTCTGATGGGGTCACAGTGTCCCTTGCCTTATAGCCTAGCAGTCCACGTAAAGTCAACCTGTTAATCATAACACTATCCTATGATATTGATTAGAGTGTGACAATAATGATTAATTTTCATATGTCCTTTAAAGGTAGCTATCATATGCATACATTGATATAGTATTACTGACACTAACTGGGGGGTGGGGGGATCAAAGCTAGTGAAACTTAGCTAATTTCAGAGAAGTAATTCATGATCAGTGAAATGAAGTCCCACTTTATGTCCACTCTGGGACGTATGGGTGATAGCTGATGTCTCAGTCCTTTTGGCCTGCAATAACAAATTACTGTAAACTGGCTTAAACAACAGAAATTTATTTCTCAGGGTGCCTGGGTGGCTCAGTCAGTTAAGTGTTCAACTTCAGCTCAGGTCATGATCTCATGGTTTGTGGGTTCAAGCCCCGTGTTGGGGTCACTGCTGTCAGAGCAGAGCCCACTTTGGATCCTCTGCCCCTTCTCTCTCTGCCCTTCCCCCACTCGTGCTCGCTCTCTCTCTCTCTCTCTCTCTCTCAAAAATAAATAAACAACAACAACAACAACAACAAAGAAATTTATTTCTCACGGTACTGGAGGCTAGAAGAACAATCAAGGGCCTGGCAACCCTGCTGGCTGGTGAGAACCTGGGTCCTGGTCTGCAGATGGCCAGCTTCTCATTGTAGCCTTATGCAGAGACAAAGCTAGGGCAAGATCTCCTCTCTCCTCCTATAAAGGCACAAATCCCATTCATCAGGGCTCCACCCTCACGACCTGAACCTGCCAAACACCCCACCCCTTAAATATGTCACATCGGGGGTTAGGATTTCAACACATGGATGGATTTGGGGGGGATGTGCTCAGGCCATAACACATGATTTTCATTAATGGAAATGTACCAAAAAAGCATAAAATTAAACAAAGACTTTTGGATAGCAAGAACCCTTCCATGTCAAATCAGAGTGGAGTTATGTTACAAATACACTTCTCTCTCATTCCAGAAAAATGTGAAACTCTCCGAAAACTGAATTAAACAAGTCTTCATACTTCCAAAGCATGTAATGAAAATGCTAGCTCTTCCACTGAAAAAAATAAACCATTCTCTAAATCATAAGGTCACTGCACGACAGTTGATGATCAATGAGAACTAAACTTTAACAGAAGTTTCCTACATAATCCAAAATGACAATTGTATTAGTCTCCATTGCTGCTGAAGCAAATTGTCACAAACTTGGTGGTTGAAAACAATACAAATTTATTATCTTAAGAGTTTTGAAGCAGCACTATCAACAATAGCCAAACTATGGAAAGGGCCCTAATGTCCATTGACTGATGAATGGACTATATATAATATATGGAATATATATTGGAATGGAACATATGTATATAATATATGGAATATATATAATATATGGAATATAGATTATATATGGAATATATATTATACATATAAATATATGGAATATAGATTGGAATGGAATGTAGATTGGAATGGAATATTACTCAACCATCAAAAAGAATGAAACCTTGGGCGCCTGGGTGGCTCAGCCGGCTAAGCGTCCAACTTTGGCTCAGTTCATGAGTTCAAGCCCCTCATCTGGCTCTGTGCTGATAGCTCAGAACTTGGAGCCTGCTTCAGATTTTGTGTCTCCCTCTCTTTCTCTCTCTCTCTCTCTCTGCCCTTCTCCCGCTCATGCTCGCTCTCTCGCTTGCTCGCTCTCTCTCAAAAATAAATAAATGTTAAAAAAAAATTTTTTTTTTAAATGAAATTTTGCCATTTGCAATGATGTGGATGAAACCATAGAGTATTACACCAAGTGAAATAAGTCAGGCAGAGAAATACAAATACCATATGATTTCACTCACATGTGGAATTTAAGAAACAAAACAGATGAACATATGGGCAGGGGGGAAGGAGAGAGGGGGGAAAAACCATAAGAGACTCTTCACAATAGAGAACAAACTGAGGGTTGATGGAAGGAGGTGGGTGAATGATGGGCTAAATGTGTGATGGGTACTAAGGAGAACACTTGTGCTGAGCTCTGGGTGTTATATGTAACTGATGAATCACTGAATTCTACTTTTTTTTTTTAATGTTTTTTTAATGTTTGTTTATTCTTGAGACAGAGACAAGAGTGTGAACAGGGGAGGGGCAGAGAGAGAGGGAGACACAGAATCCGAAACAGGCTCCAGGCTCTGATCTGTCAGCATAGAGCCCGACGCGGGCTTGAAGCCACGAACTGTGAGATCATGACCTGAACCAAAGTCGACGCCCAACCAACTGAGCCACTCAGGCGCCCCTGAATTCTACTTCTGAAAACAATATTACACTACATGTTAACTAACTAGAATTTTAATAAAATGTTTAAAAAGAAAAACAAGGAGTTCTGGAGGCCAGAAGTCCAAAATGGGTCTTACTAGAGTAAGTAAAGCTGGGCTTTGTTCCATCAGCAGGGCCGTGTTCCTTCTGGAAGCTCTAGGGGAGAGTTTGTTTTCTCGCTTTTCCAGCTGCTAGAGGCTGCCTGGATTCCTTGGCTCATGGCTCTTTCCAGCAATGTTGTCCCTCCAACCTCTGCTTCCATCATACAGGTGATTATTCTGAGAACTCTGACCCTTATTCCTCCCTCTCATGATATGGATCCTTGTGATTCCATCGGGCCCACTCAGCTAATCCAGGACATCTTTGGAGGACATTTTTCTGCCTACCAGAGCAATGCTACTCAAATCCAGAATTTCTTTCTAACAACATTCCTGTTGTTCTTTCTCACAACATTCCTGAAAAAAAATATTTAGATATAAAATACATGAGCAAAATAGTATATTATTATTAGTCAACACTAGTAGATTAGCATCATAATTTAGAAAATCTTTGCTGGAAGTGGAGTGCTCACCTACACCACCTACATGGAGTTCAAATACTTATATAATATTCGGAGTATATCTTTGAAAATCAGAGAGGGACAGGAGACTAAGTAAGGCACAGGGAATCTCAAGGTGAACCATGATCTCAGGATTTGGTGCTGGAGAGGGACACAGCCACTTAGAGAAGTTACTGTGCCCATTTTAGATGAGTTATTGTATAGGAAAGGCGTCTTCCCCTCCCCTTCTCTCCTCCTCCTCTCTCTCCTCTCCCCTTCCCCTCTCCTCCTCCTCCCCCTCCTCCACCTCCTCCTCTTCCTCCTCCCTTTAGTTTTGGTTGTTGAACTAAGAGTAGAGTTTCATAAGTAACTTATGTAACCATGACGCACATAAAATTCTCGCCAAATAAATTAGGTTTCACGCTCTCTTTTGCTCCTATAATTGCTCCTCTAATTTATTTTCTACCATAATGTCAACAGTCAGCAAATAAGAGTCTCCACTTGACGTGAACACCATTGGATCCCTACTGAGCATTTGCTGGGCTCTGTGCTGAGTACTCCACATGCATTATGTCATTTCATCCCCACCAAAACCCTGAGAAGCACTTACTCTAATTACTGGTTTTGAAATTAGAAATCTAGTTTTCTCATTTGGAAAATAACCAGCTTGCATAAGATCATCTCTAATTTTCTTTCCCACTCTAACATGTTATGATTTTTAATGCTATAAAATATGTTCAGATTTATCATCAATGGAGCACCTCGTATATCCCCGGCACTAAGCTCAGCATTTTCATGTGGGCTATTTGGTAACGTGTGATGGAGATATTACATGTATAAACTAAAAATTCAACATTTGGAGGATTCCAACCACAATTCAATGATATTTTGAATAAAAATGCATTTCTGTAATCGTCATAGGTTGAATTCTCAGCTAAATAAAACAAATTTATACACAGCATGTGATTATTTGTTTCATTGCTTTTTGTTTTGGAAAAAGTAATAAGCAACAATGACAAACAACTTTGCAACAACAGCGATTTTTCTTTTGCCATTTGGGGAAGAACAAATAGGATGTAATGCATTTGTTCTTTATTGTTTTTTATTTTAAAACTTTTTTTTTAATGTTTAGTTATTTTTGAGAGACAGGAAGAGCATGAGCCAGGGAGGGGTAGAAAGAGAAGCACAGAATCCGAAGCAGGCTCCAGGCTCTGAGCTGTCAGCACAGAGCCCAACATGGGGCTCAAACTCAGGCACCCTGATCATGACCTGAGCCAAAGTCAGACCCTCAACCGACTGAGCCCCCCAGGTGCCCCTATTTTTTTTTCTTTTGTAGAAAGTCTCTCAACCCTGAAGATTTTGAAAGGGTGGGAGGCATGAGGAAGTGAATAGGCCAAAACGTGTCCATTCTACTGAAAAGGAGAGGATTATGTGAGGCCAGCAGACCTTCTTGGTACTACTGCTCTATGGAATGGGGAGCCAATCAGTAAGGAAACCCTGATGTCCCTGCTGATGGTCACCCTGGGCTCTTCCAGGTAGAGCAGCCCATGTTGAGAGGCAGCTGGCTCTATACCCACTATTTATTAACTGTATTGTCAGGGTAATTTCTGTCTCCAGAGCAAATTATTCAAAGTATTGTTTTGTGGGTTTTTTTTTTTTTTTAAGTTTATTTATTTTGAGAGAGAGAGAGCGTGGCTCCAGTTCAAGTGCAAGAGCGCATACCAGCCGGGGAGGGGCAGAGAAAGGGAGAAAGAGAATCCCAAGCAGGCTCCCCACTGCCAGCCCAGAGCCCAATGTGGGGCTTGAACTCACAAACAGTGAGATGGTGACGTGAGCAGAGATCAAGATTCAGCTGCTTAACCCACTGAGCCACCCCGGCGCCCCCTTACTTTGGTTTTGAAAAGCAGTGTTCTGGGGCACCTGGGTGGCTCAGTGGGTTAAGCACCCAACTTTGGCTCAGGTCATGATCTCACGGTTCGTGAGTTCGAGCCCTGAGTCGGGCTCTGTGCTGACAGCTCGGAGCCTGGAGCCTGCTTCGGATTCCGTGTCTCCCTCTCTCTGCCCCTCCCCTGCTCGTGCTTATCTCTCTCTCTCAAAAATAAATAAACTTTAAAATAAGCTAGATTGCTATTAAGAAAGAAAGAAAGAAAGAAAGAAAGAAAGAAAGAAAGAGAGAAAGAAAGAAAGAAAGAAAAGCAGTGTTCTCTGTGGTGAGTGGTCAGCAGAGCCATTTTAAAAGCCCAACTTTAGGGACACCTGGCTGCTTCAGTCAGTAAAGCATGGGACTCTTGATCTCCAGTTGTGAGTTTGAGCCCCACATTGGGAATAGAGATTACTAAGAAATAAATAAAAAAAATAAACACCCAACTTTAGGGGTTCCACTCTAGTAGATTCTCATAGTGGAAAAAATCCTAGAAAATTCATAAATTGTTCACTTTTTCATTTTGTTTTTAAGTGTGTCTTTTTTTCTTTGAGAGTCACATCTAGAAGGTGTTCTCTCTGTCAGTCATCATTATAGCAAATATTAATAAGTTACTTAGAACTTATAAAGCTATAGCAAAAACACTATTTTATAGCTGAGAAAATAGAGTGGGAATGCATTACGTTTTCAAGTTTCCTTTATGTATCAAGTTTTATACCCATCAGTATAAATGAAAATACTACATTCAGACAAATAGTATTACACTTTTTAAAGTTATACATTCAAAGGGGCGCCTGGGTGGCTCAGTCGGTTAAGCGTCTGACTCCGGCTCAGGTCACGATCTCACTGTCTGTGAGTTTGAGCCCTGCGTCGGGCTCTGTGCTGACTGCTCAGAGCTGGAGCCTGTTTCAGATTCTGTGTCTCCCTCTCTCTCTGACCCTCCCCCGTTCATGCTCTGTCTCTCTCTGTCTCAAAAATAAATAAACGTTAAAAAAAAAATTAAAGTTATACATACAAAGAATCAGTTTTCTTTTTTTTAATTTTTTTTTAATGTTTATTTATTTTTGACAGAGAAAGAGACAGAGCATGAACAGGGGAGTGTCAGAGAGAGAGGGAGACACAGAATCTGAAACAGGCTCCAGGCTCTGGGCTGTCAGCACAGAGCCCAACATGGGGCTCAAACTCACGGACCGCGGGATCACGACCTGAGCCGAAGTCAGACGCTCAACCGACTGAGCCACCTAAACGCCCCAGAATCAGTTCTTTCTTAAATTGAAGTTTAGCTTACAAATCACATTATTCTATTTATAAGGCTAGCAAATTTTAATGGTCACTTTCAAAGGGCTTTTGATTACTTGGTGCCATCTACAAATGTAGTTAAATAAACATCTTGAAATAGCCTGTATACCTTTAATCAATTTCTTTTCTAAGCACTCCAATTAACTGACAAAATTTGATAAGTCTTCTAATGACTGAAACTTAAAGTACTGTGAACCTTAAATTCTTGTAGCTGTTCTAACACTACACATAAATGGAGTAGGATTCCAAATCAATTGGAATTGCAAGGCTGACCTATTTCTCACAGACCAACTCCTCTTAATCATCACCAATACCTAAAATAGTAAAATTGCACAGATTTTAAACTCAAAAATATCACTACTTCGATTTTCTTCCTTTTAGATATTTTTGCACTCAATGAGAAATCTTACTAACCAAGTAAATAATTATACCAACTTTTTAGGAATTGCTTTCCCATATATTTTGGGAATTAACTCTTAGAAGGCTTGAGGTCACATGAGGATCTTAAGTCTGGCCTCAAATGTCACCTTCCAAGTGACAACCCAATTCAATACTGAAACCTGCTTCACACCTCCTTGGTATTGCCAATCGGCCTGCTCTGCTCTACATATGCCTTTTACTTACTTTTCACATGCCACATAATTGGCGTGTGTGTTGTGTTATTATTGTCTTTTTTCTCTGTTAAGAATGTCACCTCAGGGTGCCTGGGGGTGCTCAGTCGGTTAAGTGTCTGACTTTATCTCAGGTCATGATCTCACAGTTTGGGGTTCGAGCCCCGCATTGGACTCTGTGCTGACAGCTCAGAGCCTGGAGCCTGCTTCAGACTCTGTGTCTCCCTCTCTCTCTGCCCCTCCCCAGCTTGCTCTCTCTCTCTCTCTCTCTCTCTCAAAAATAAGTAAAACATTAGAAAAAAAAGAATGTCATCTCTGTTAAGACAGTGATCTTTCTAGGTTTTTCTCTTGTTGATGTATCTAAAACATACCGAACTGTTCTTAAATTATATAGAAAACAGGGGCGCCTGGGTGGCGCAGTCGGTTAAGCGTCCGACTTCAGCCAGGTCACGATCTCGCGGTCCGGGAGTTCGAGCCCCGCGTCGGGCTCTGGGCTGATGGCTCAGAGCCTGGAGCCTGTTTCCGATTCTGTGTCTCCCTCTCTCTCTGCCCCTCCCCCATTCATGCTCTGTCTCTCTCTGTCCCAAAAATAAATAAACGTTGAAAAAAAAAAATTAAAAAAAAAAATTATATAGAAAACAAAGATTTTATATACACAAAAAAATTTAAAACACCAATAAAAATTTTAAAGTGCCCCTTTTCCTCCTTTAACCCCCACTTCTAAAGGTAACCATTTCTAAAATCTCTATGTAAATTTTCCTATACTCTTTTATAAATATACATCCACTTTTTTCTTACACAATGGATTATTTGTATACATATTGCTCTGTAATTCTAAAATTTTTAAGTTTATTTATTTATTTTGAGAGAGACAGAGAGAGAGAGAGAGAGAGAGAGAGAGCAGGGGAAGGGCAGAGAGAAAGGGAGAGAGAGAATCCCAAGCAGACTCTACAGCGTCAGCACAGAGCCCTATGTAGGGCTAAACAAGCCAACTTCTTCTGGAATAGTATTAACTATCTTCTTTTTATAAACAGATAAATCATATATGACAACAAATGAGTTGTTGCTTACTTTTTATTTTTTTAATTTATTTAAATGTTTTTTTAATTTATTTTTGAGACAGAGAGAGACAGAGTGTGGGCAGGGGAGGGGCAGAGAGAGAGGGAGACACAGAATCTGATGCAGGCTCCAGGCTCTGAGCTGTCAGCACAGAGCCCAACGCGGGGCTCAAACTCTCGAACTGTGAGATCATGACCTGAGCTGAAGTCGGATACTAACCAACTGAGCCACCCAGGCATCCCTATTGCTTACTTTTTAGATCATTTGGTCCGTAAGAATTCAGGAAAGAGAAAGGTACACATAAGAAAGGTACATATTGCAGTGGTCAATAAAGTTTCTTGGGAAAGTGACTGGAGGTCAAGTAAATGTGTTTCATGCTGGCAGAGAGGATGCGTGGAAAAGACAGAGACACAAGCAAGCAGGGCATCCAGGAAAGATGGACTGGGCTGTGTTCTGAGGGCAGTGAGCCGATGGGCTGCACGCAGTAGAAGACTGCATATCAGAAGATAAGTCTGTAATATTAGCAGTCTTGCAGGAAATATATCCTATATCCCAGGCACTATGCTAAGCACTTGATGAGCTTTACCTACGCTATCACATTTGATTCCTGTGGCAATTTTTTAACTTTTAATTTTGACATGATTTTAGACTTACAGCAACTCGTAAATGTGGTACAAGGAATCCCCACATATCCTTTAGCTAGATTCTCCACTGTTAGCATTTTACCATATTTTCTTTATTACATTCTCTCTCTCTTCTCTTCACCTCTCTCTTCTTCTGTGTGTGCGCATGTGCATGTGTGTGCATATGTGTGTGCATGTGCATATGTATGCAGGTGTGTGTGTGTGATGTGCACTATGTACATGTGTGTATGCACGCAAGGGTGTGTGCGTAGACTTTTGCTAAAGCATTTGAGAGTAAGTTGCAGACATCTTACCACTTACCTCTAAATATTTTAGTGTGTATTTCCTTTAAAAATATTTTTAAAGGCATTCTTTTATATAACCACAGAACAATCAGCAAAATCAGGAAATTAACATTGACACAGTTCTGTTGTCTCATCTACAGATCTTATTCCAATTTTGCCAACAGTCCTCTTATGTCCTTTATAGTTTGTTTCCTTTTAACATGATGCAGGGGCCAGGTTGCATTTAGTATCATATCTCTTTAGTGTCCTTTAAACTAGAACAATCCATCAGTCCTTTGTTTTCTCTCATGACCTTGACATTTTTTGAAGAACACGGGACATTTATTTTATAGACTCTCTCTGGGTTTGTGTTTCCTTAGATTTAGGTGTGCCTTCTCGGCAGGAATCACCTTTCACATGACGTTGGAAACCATCTCAGTACAACCTACAGGAGGCGCTTGATATCTTTTTGTCCTACTGGTGGTATTAACTGTGATAGCTTGGAGAGTGGTATTGTCAGATTTCTCCACTGTGGTTACTACCTTTCCCATTCACATTAGTCAGTATCTTCTTGAGAGATATTTTGAGCCTATGTAAACATCTTATTTCCCATCATATTCTCACCCAGTAGTTTTTTGTTTTTTTTTTTTTAACGTTTATTTATTATTGAGAGACAGAGAAAGACAGAGCATGAGCATGGGGCGGGGGAGGGCAGAGAGAGAGGAGGAGACACAGAATCCGAAACAGGCTCCAGGCTCTGAGCTGTCAGCACAGAGCCCGACGCAGGGCTCGAACCACAAACTGCAAGATCATGACCTGAGTTGAAGTCAGATGCTTAACTGACTGAGCCACCCAGGCGCCCCTCTCACCCACTAGTTTTAGTATCTGTTGACTGCTTCCTGCCTGAATCCACTGTTATCGTGATTGTTGCCAAATGGTTCTTTTCCTAATTGCATTATTCCTTCTTACATGTATTAGTTGGCATTTTACTGTAAGGTAGAATTTATTTATGTATTTGTTCATTTGTTTTCATGAATATGGACTCATAGATTCCTATGTCATTCTATGGTTTAGTATCCATTCTTAGTTCATTGTTTATTCTGATGCTCAAATTGTCCCGAATGTGACCCGCGAGAGAGCCTTCTGGTAGCTCCTTTTGACAGGTCCCCACTGTTCTCCAAGCACTTCTTTACCTGTGGCACAGCAAAATTCTAGGCTTACGTTGTGCTTTCCCTGTCCCAGCCCTGAATCAGCATGGCTGTGCTTTGAGGTAGCTCATACTATGCATCTATTTTTTAGACGAGAAACAGAAGCTCAAGAAGTTGGGTATGTGGTTACAGGTATCAGAAAAAGGAAGTCAGTTCAGTAACATTTTGCCATCAGACAAAAAAACTGCAAGGGAACTGCCATTAAAATAACAACTGTTTGGGGGGAGGTGGCTTGAAGTCCCATTTGGGATGAGGGACCACTGCTCACCCACCATGGAGGACCAACTAGGATGAGAACTCTCCCTGACAACCTTATCCTTGACAAAGCAAGAGAAGAAAGAGAGAAGATGGCGTCAGCAGACTGTGCAGCATCCGCTAGAAAGCCAAACACACCTTGCGTCATTGTCATTAGGTGCTTACACTCAGTGAAAAGCTGATTGAACTTAATTTTAAGAGTCTTTGATTTGGGACACTTGGGTGGCTCAGTTGGTTAAGCATCCAACTTTGGTTCAGGTCATGATCTCACAGTTCATGGGTTCCAGCCCCATATAGGGGCTGTTAGCACAGAGCCTCGAGCCTGCTTTGGATTCTGTGTGTGTGTGTCTCTCTCTTCCCCTCCCCTGCTGGCAATCTGTCTCTCTCTCTCTCTCTCAAAATCAAATAAACATTAAAAAAAATAATATGAAAAACAAAGTGTCTTCAATTTTATGGTTTATCAGAAACATAGTCTCTGGGATTTTCTTTTAATAAAAATTCATTACCATTGGTGAATGGGATGCATCCTTGCTGGATTTTCACTATGAGTGATGATAAATTGTGCAGTGTTTGTGGAGAAGATAATGTAATGAATTACATCATGAGGTAATAAGAATTTTTTTTTTAAAGAAATCTTATATCCCAAAACCCCAGCATTTTTAACAGCTTCATTGAGGATGACTTTATACACCATAAACTGCAGTCATTTAAAGTAGACAATTCATAAATAAATACATAAATAAGTGTACAATTGAGAGTGTTAGTAGAATTGTGTGCAAACATCACCACAATTTTAGAACATTTTCAGGGCCCCAAAAGGAGCCCAGGTCCTCTAGCATTCTGCTCCCTCTCTTCCAAGCCCAGTGTAGGCAACCACTAATGTGCGTTCTGTCTTAGGGATTTGCCTATTCTGGACATTTCTTATAAATGGATTTACACAATATGTGGTTCTAGTGACTGGGCTCTTCTGCTTAATCTAATGTCCTCAAGGTTCATCCATGTTGTAGCATAATGTCCCCAAATTATAATTTAAAAAAAAATTTTTTTAACGTTTATTTATTTTTGAGACAGAGAGAGACAGAGCATGAATGGGGGAGGGTCAGAGAGAGGGAGATACAGAATCTGAAACAGGCTCCAGGCTCTGAGCTGTCAGCACAGAGCCCGACGCGGGGCTCGGACTCACGGACCGCGAGATCATGACCTGAGCTGAAGTCAGCCGCTTAACTGACTGAGCCACCCAGGCGCCCCCCAAATTATAATTTTTATATGCCATCATTGTGTCTCTCGTCCCACATAGTGTACAGCCTGTACTTATTTTCATTCCCTTTTCTTCACATAAAAATATCAAGCCTATTTTTTTTTTTTTAATTTCCATGTTTTCTTCTTTATAACTTTTAAGGGCTATATCAGTATCTAACCTCATGACCTCCCCCTGCAGTGGAAATTTCCAGGACTGACATTTCAGACGATCCCATCAGATCTTATAATCCCTTACTCATGCCATCATTAAAGACAAAACATCATTAAAGACAAAACAAAATCGGAGCCAAAGGATAGCGTGTGACAATGATCATTCTAATACTCAATTGTTCCCTCTGCAGCTAAATGAAGGTTTTATCCTCAGGGAAACTGTGACACCATCTCAAGCTCCACGGCAGTGACACCCTTGCCTGGGCTTCTCCCCGGAAGATATGGAAGTCACTGCCATCGTTCCTCAACAAAGGGCCATTATGACAAAATGCAAAAAATAAGCTTTCCCGCTTTCCTGGGCATCTTCATTAAAACATTAACACTTCTTTCTCATGCCTGTTTATAAACAAATAGACTTTCTTTTTTTTTTTTTCACAGGTTAATCGGGAAATTTTCAAATCTAATTAAAAGCAGACAGACTATTATAATGCAGTCCCATCACCCAGCTTCAATGATCAGCCCATGGCTAATCTTGTTTCGTCTGTATCTTCACCTCCACACTCCCACCTCCAGGGACACCTTGTAGCTTCTCACTAAAGCTATTTTCAAATATTTCCTTGGGATGCCCCTACACTATCCTCCCACTGATACGATTATTTTAACTTTGTTTTCAATAGATATTTGGGGAGAATCACTATGTGTCCAGCACTGGGTCCTGAGGGCACAAAGATGAATAGGACATTGTTTGGGCAGTTTATAGACCAGAAAGCAAAAACACAAACATTCCATTTGATTATTACATGAGTTTGGGGCGTGGACCAAGTTGGTTCCTGACACGGCTTCACGCGGACAGTGGTGGGGTTTGTAAGTAAAGTCACCAATAGTAATCATGTGCTGGAGTGAGGGTAAAGTTTCCAACAAAGTTGTGGGTATGGAAGTACTCACATGGTGTCATTTTAAAGGTTAGATAGGGTTAACCTTTATGATGAGGTTGGGGGTTGGCTAAAATGTGAAAGCAGGGCCACTTCTCTGATTGAACCCTTGAGCAGCTGTGGCACTTTGTTATGGCAGCTCCAGGGAATAATAACGAGGGAGGAGCAGGATGTGAAGGAGGGTCAGGAAAACCAACAAGATTTGTTGGTTGCAAGCAGGGACAGAGGAAGGGGAAGGATCCAGGAGGCCTCCCAGATTTCTCATTTGAGGAGGTTAGTGATGGTGATACCACTGACTGTCACAGGAGTCCAGGAGAAGGAATAGTTTGGGATGAGTTACATCTTCAAGCCTGTGGACGGGTCATCCAAGTAATACACAGCCGGAAATTGAATGTTGAGTCTGAAGCATTTCACAAACACTGGACACCTGTGATTCTTGCCTCATTTCTGGGACTGTTTTTGCTGTGTGCTCTTTCCTCAACCAGAAAAAAAAAAAAATAATAATAATAATAATAATACCTTCCCTGTCTACCTCGCAGAGTTGCTGAGGGATCAAATAATAATACAATGTATACAAACACCTTTTGAAAATGGTAGAAAAGCAGTTATTTTAAGAAAAATTTATAATTACATCTACCTATTCCAGGATACCAAAGGATGTTTTCAAAACTTCGCCAAGCTCATTGAGGTTCTTCAGAGCAATCTGCCTCCAAATAACGACTGTTTTCTAGGCATGAACCATTTACCAAATCCTGGATCTGATAGTAAACTGTGTCCAGATCCCTTTGTTTTGCTTCTTTTCGTTTTGTTCTGTTCTATCACTGAAGGCTATAACCACAGGGTGGCAATTGGCCATTTCTGGAAACTTAACCACACTGGCTTATAATGCTGTCTTAGTATGATAAGGGCTGACTTTTAACTATAACAATTACATGCATTTCTGTAAGATATCTTAACAGTAGGAGTATTGTAAATCAGAGATAAGTCGTTTCATTTGAAACAGTGAGTCAAAAAGAAATTAGAGAAGTAATGAGCTTCACCTGCCTTGTTGCTTTGTTAAAATCATGGGCTGTTTTAGCACTGATATTACGTGATATTGTCACAAAAGCATAGGTTGTAATAATCATAGTCAAAGAAATGCATGCTGTGCAAAAATTGATAAACTGTGATTTTGAAGTTGAACTACTTTTAAAAACTGACATGGTAGGACCATCTTTCACCACTGGGGGGAAGCAATCCACTGGAAACCAATACATCGTGTCCTGGGGTGTGATTTCCAGGGGGATAAGGAATGTTGAACGGGTCTTCCAACTAAGATTCAGTCTATGATTCTAACAGGATAGATTTCAATTTCAAGTTCCAATCAGAGAAGGAAAGCCCTTTCTATATTTTACATATAACATTGCTGGCTAAGTACAATGGCCATCATTTCTCAGGGGGTGCTGACAGACCATTAAGAAGACAGAAACTGTTAGAACTTTAGAGGTCTTCTATCTTACCACTAATCTGTAAAGTCTTAGCCATTAAAGTATTCCTTTTAAGTCTTCTAAGGGAAAAGAGAGTCCTAAAACTAAAAATATTTTGTTAACTGATAACTCACCAAGCATAAAAGAGTAGATAGGGCAACCATGACAAGTCACTGGATCAACTTTTTATCCATAAAAATTTACTCTTTAATGGGGCACCTGCATGGCTCAGTCGGTTAAACATCTGACTCTGGATTTCGGCTCGGGTTATGATCTCACAGTTTGTGAGACACCCCCCTGACTCAGGCTCAACACAGAGCCTGCTTGGGATTCTCTCTCTCTCTCTCTCTCTCTGCCCCTCACATGTGCATGCTCTCTCTCTCTCTCTCAAAAATAAACAAATAAGGGGCACCTGGGTAGCTCAGTTGGTTGAACGTCGACTCTTGGTTTTGGCTCAGGTCATGACCTCACAGTTTGTGACTCTTGGCTGACAGTGCAGAGCTTGCTTCGGATTCTCTCTTTCCCTCTCTCCCTGCCTCCCCCTCTCAGAATAAATAAATAAACATTTAAAAATAAATAAACATTAAGAAAACTTTAAAAGTTATTATCATTATAATAACACATGCCAGGGCGACTGGGTGGCTCAGTCGTTTAAGCGTCCGCTTCTGCTCAGGTTATGATTTCAGGGTTCATGAGTTCGAGTCCCCAATCGGTTGAGCTCAAGCTCCACTTTGGGTGAGCACGAATCCTGCTTCAGGTGAGCCCTGCTTCTCTCTCTCTTCCTCTCTCTCTGCCTCTTGCTTGCTTGTGCCCTCTCTCTCTCTCTCTCCCTCTCTCTCTGTCAAAGAAAAAAAAAAAAACACGTTAAGAAAATTTGGAAAGCACAAAATTATGGGAGAGAAGGTAAAAATTAAACTACTATAAATATTTTATTTTATTAAATGGTTTCTTGGGGCACCTGGGTGGCTCAGTCGGTTAAGCGGCGACTTTGGCACAGGTCATGATCTCGCGGTCCGTGAGTTCGAGCCCCGCATCGGGCTCTGTGCTGACAGCTCAGAGCCTGGAGCCTGTTTCAGATTCTGTGTCTCCTTCTCTCTGACCCTCCCCCGTTCATGCTCTGTCTCAAAAATAAATAAACGTTAATTTAAAAAAATAAAATAAAATAAAATAAATGGTTTCCTAAGATACTGTATTTAATTAAGCTGATATCTTAAATGTTTTCTGGAATAAGGAAAGCAGAATAAATAGGATAGATAGATTGATAGATCTACAGATGGATAGATAGGAAAAAGGAACCATCTCAATAGTTTCCAAACATGGATGATGGTCAAAATTACCTGCTGAGCTTTTAAAAACTAAATCAGAATCTGTTGTGGGGAAGGAAGGAGAAAAGGAAAGGTAGATTTCTGAGTGAGTGTGTGTGTGCATGTGTGTGTGTTTCCTGAGTTCTCCAGCTGATAGCTAAGAGTTGGCATTTGGGAATTACTGATACAATCAAGACAATATACAGTGTTTGAAATATACAGTGCCTGAATGTAAGTGCAGAATTACCCGACTCCATAGGTTGATCAGTACACTCCCTGGACATAAGAATGTTGTGCTGCTCCGTGCGATGTGAGACAAAAGGATTACTCAGAGTCCAAATGGTTTGGAACAATGAGAGGCCCAGAGGGACTGCACCAAGAAAAACTCCCTTAAGCAAGAGAGGGCTGTGTGCAGCCCTGACCTGGGTAGCTCTCCTGTATCTGTTGGGGAGTAAATAGTAGTATGTGGAAATGAAAGCAGAAAAATAAGTTACTAAGTCATGCTGACATACCATGACTCTAATTACGTGACTGCTTATGCATATACATTAGCAAACTCAGGAAGAAATGCATGGGGTGAAGTAATGGGTAAGGGTGGGCTCGACATTCCTTAGTAACCTAAGCATTTCATCTTGGAAGGAAAAACATTTCTGCTATTTCCGGCATGTCTTGTTTTTTCCTTGGTTGAGCAGATACCGCGTTCAGCGTGTGTTGCATTCAGCCCACGCTGCTCTTGCCTTTATCTCTTCTGTCCTCTGTATCCCCACATAAGAAGAGGGTCCACTTTTTTTTTCTTTTATTTATTTATTTATTTATTTTGAGAGAGAGAGAGAGAGAGAGAGAGAGAGAGAGAGAAAGCTAGAGCAGGGGAGGGGCAGAGAGAGAGAAAGAAAGAATCCCAAGCAGGCTCCATACCATCAGCACAGAGCCCACTGTGGGGCTCAAACTCGTGAACCGTGAGATCATGACCTGAGCTGAAATCAAGAGTTGGACATTTAACTGACTGAGCCACCCAGACGCCCCAGAAAAGAATCCATTTCTTAAACAGAGAGCTCGAGATATAGAAACTTAGTTATATTTTTATTCATTGGTAGAATTGATAAGGATGAAGTAAATCTATTTTTTTGAGTAATTCACTTCTCAGTGGCAGGGCAAAACACTCCCTTAGCTCTAGGAAGTTCCTGACTATGACAAGTTGGGTACTCACCTGCTCCAGTAACTTTTTTACCCACTTCACATATTCATCCTCCGTGAATGTAATCCTTACATAGATTCAACTCGCCTCAATTTTTCACAAACTGTATTCGAGCGGCATTGTTGGGCATTGATTTTCTAGCTCTAGAAGCAGATTCTGTGGAACTCAGAAATTTACATTTCTGTAGTTCTTTTTTTTTATTTAAAAAAATTTTTTTTCAATGTTTATTTATTTTTGGGACAGAGAGAGACAGAGCATGAACGGGGGAGGGGCAGAGAGAGAGGGAGACACAGAATCGGAAACAGGCTCCAGGCTCTGAGCCATCAGCCCAGAGCCCGACGCGGGGCTCGAACTCACGGACCGCGAGATCGTGACCTGGCTGAAGTCGGACGCTTAACCGACTGCGCCACCCAGACACCCCTACATTTCTGTAGTTCTTAAATTACAGACTCACCTAGAAATATTTTTTTAATGCAAACTTTCAACTGACACTCCCGAAGATTCTGATTCAGAAGTTCTAGGGTGATTCTGATTCAGGTCTAGGGTGAGACCTAGAAATCTACATTTTTAACAAGCAGTTCCAGTGCGACTTACCCACATGGGCCACAACCACATTTTAATAAACGTGGGTCTGCTTGTGGATGATCATTTCTTGTTAACACAAGGCTACCCCCTGAGGAGTGAAGACAGATTAATTAGAAAGCCCCAGAGACATACTGGCTTTACAAGTGCTTCTGTTACACAAGTGATGCCAATGAAATCCAGCTGACCTATGGCACTTGGAGAAAATTGCCTGGTGAACCTTAGCCAAGGAAAATGCTTCCCTGGCAAGGGCGCCTTGAACTTGAATCTCTGCCTTCAAAAGGGAGAACAGTGACTCACGAGACCACCCATATGGAAATGGTAAAGTTGAGGAAAGCATTTCCTTTAAGATAAACACCTACACAAGTGCAAACTCCTAACAAGGCAAGGGTAAGTCTAAAATGTTCTCCAGGAATTCTGTACATATCTGTAAAACTGTCAAATATAACACGGATAGAAGCAGTGAATTGCACGATTCTACAATTGATGCTGTGATATTGTCTAAGGGTATCATAAAGGCGTCAAAATTATTGGGTGGAGGAGGATAAAGGCAAGATCGCTGCAGGTACCTGGTGGTTAAGCCGGAATGCCTCTCAGTTACTACGGAAGGGGTGGGGCACCTTTGCTGGCGTCTCACTGCCTGTACCCACGCGCATGCGCACACACGGCTGCTGTGTGATCGGAAATGTGATGCGCAGCACGTCCTGCGCATCAACGACAGTCACCCTGATGATGGAAGTACACTAAGTAGTAAAGTCTCCGCATCAAGCTTTCACCTTTCTTTGAAAACGTAGAGAACACATAATAATTGGTAACTTTTGTCAGACTCTTCTAGTGTGCAAAACTCTACTCCAAGTAGATTAATTCTGTATGGATTAATTCTCACAGCAAGCCTAGGAGGTGGGTGTACTGTTAATCGCACTTTACGGTAAGGAAAGGGAGACAGAGAAGCATTGAATAATGTGCCCAAAGTCACACTGGGATGTAGCTACAGGCACTTTGGCTCCAGAGCTCAGCTTTTATTGACTTGTCTGTCAGTAACCGATGTGTGGTATTTATTTTGTATACAAATTCTTTGCTGATTACATGGCTCGCAAATATCTTTTCCCAAGCTATGGTTTGCCTTTCACTGTCCGAATGTCTTTTTGTTGAACAGAAGTTCTTAATGTAATTCATCACTCTTCCTTTATTGGTCGTGCTTTTTGAATCATGTGTAAGAAATTTTTGCCTATCCCAAGTTCATCCGAATAGTGTCCTCTGTTTTCTTCCACAGATTTTACCGTTTTACCTTTCACATTTGCTTGGAAATGATTTGTGTTTGTTGTGAGGTAAGGGTCAAAACTAATTTTTTCCTGGACACATACCCACCTGGCCCCACTTCATTAATTGGGATCCAAGGGCTTCAATTACATGAAAGACTTGTTTCTCTGCTGCTCTGCAGCACCACTTTTATAACAAACCTAGTGTTGATAGAAGAATGCTCATTCATTTTTGTTCTTATTTTTTAATTTATTTTTAATTTTTTTAAATTTTTTAATGTTTATTTATTTTTGAGAGAGAGAGACAGAGACAGAGCATGATCAGGGGAGGGAAAGAGAGAGAGAGAGAGATACAAAGAATCCGAAGTAGGCTCCAGTCTGAGCTGTCAGCACAGAGCCCAATGCAAGGCTCGAACCCACAAACCGTGAGATCATGACCTGAGCCGGTCTGGTGGCTTAACTGACTGAGCCACCCAGGTGGCCCTTATTTTTTATTTTAGAGAGAGAGAGCATGTGAGTGGGGGAGAGGGGCAGAGGTAGAGAGAGAGAATCTCAAGCAGCCTTCAAACTTAGTTCGGAGCCTGATGCAATCCCACAACCCTGGGACCATGACCTGGGCCAAAATCTAGAGTAGGATTCTCAACCTATTGAGCCACCCAGGTGCCCCTAAGAATGCTAATTCATTTTTTTAAATGTTTGTTTATTTTTGAGAGAGAGAGACACACACACACACACACACACACACACACACACACACGGTGAGAGGGGGAGGGGCAGAGAGCGAGGGAGACACAGAATCGGAAGCAGGCTCCAGGCTCTGAGCTGTTAGCACAGAGCCCGTCGCAGGGCTTGAACTCACAAACTGTGAGATCATAACCTGAGCTGAAGTCTGACGCTTAACTGACTGAGCCACCCAGGCGCCCCAGATGTTAATTCATTTTTAAGTATCAGTTTGGTATAACTAGTGCATATGCCAAATTATATTGGGATACTTTTTAAATACTAGGAGATTTTACTAAAAATCTGAGCACAATACTCTAATCCCACATTGCTGGACTCCTGCCTCTGTTGGGGAGGCTGGAAGCCCATGAGTGTTCATGGCAACTATCCTTTCTTCCAGAGCTTCCCCAAGGGGTGTGCTGAGAACACTGTTCTCTGGATGGGTGAGGGGAGGGCCTAGAAATATATGAGGAGAGCAAACAATTAATCCTTCACCACATACATTCATTTGTTCAAACCACAGAGTGTGGCCAGTTTTCATTCTCACCTTTCCCACCTAGCTCATAGCTAGGGTTCAGCGTTAAGAAGAAGCATTTCCCAACTGTGTTTGAACTCAGAACCCTTTGATCTTAGAGCATTTCACTCTCAGCCTGGCCTTCATTCTCTATTTACTAGTGAGAAGAGAAGCCAGTAAGTTCCTGCCACCAAACCTATAAAGCAGCCTGTGTCTGACCTCACTCCTTCCTCCTCTGGTTACTAGTGTGTGCTGTTCAGTCAAGGGATGTCCCTTTCTTCCACTCCAGGGCCACCCCTCTTGCTGCCTTTGGACTCTGCTCCCACCCCCCACCCCCCAAACAGTGCACCTTTCCCCCTCCTGGTGACTGGCTCCTCCCCTACAACACATAAACATGTTTTACATCACCCACCTTAAGAAACAAAACAATCTGGGGCACCTGGGCGGCTCAGTGGCATCCAACTCTTCATTTAGACTCAGGTTATGATCTCACGGTTTCATGGTTTTGAGCCCTGCATTGGGTTCTGCGCTGACCGTGTGCAGAACCTGCTTGGAATTCTCCCTCTCGCTGCACCTCCCCTGCGCACGCTGTCTCTGTCTCTCTCAAAATAAATAAAACTTAAAAAAAAAAAACAAAATAAACAATCATGAGAAATGTAAAATGGTACAGCCCCTCTGGAAAATAGTTTGATGGTTTCCTTAAAAACTGAATTCAAGAGTTGAACACTTAACCCACTGAGCCACCCAAGTGTCCTACAGATTTGTTTGGAATAGTCAAACACTGGAAACAATCAAAATGTCCTTCAGCAGGTGAATGGCTAAAAAAATGTGGAGCATCTATACCATGGAATACTATTCAGCAAGAAAAAGGAATGAACCATTGGACAGATCTCCAGAGCACATGCTGAGTAGGAAAAACCAATCTTAAAAGGTCACATACGATATGATTCCATTGACATAACACTCTAGAAATGATACCGTTCTACACATGGAGAACAAATTAGTGGTTGCCAAGGGTTAGGGATGGAGGAGAAGGGAGCATGAGGGAGATCTTTGTAATAGTTTGATGTGATAAAGTAACATGGAAATATACGCACACATTATGCTAACGTCAGTTTCCTAGTTTGGATATTGTACTGTAGTTATATAGATGCGAACGTAGACCTACTCATGTGATAAAACATAGAACTGTATAGACACACATACACATACCAATGTCATCCTCTTGGGTTTGGTATTGTTCTATAATTATGTAGATGTAGAAGTAACCCCTGGGGAAAACAGGTGAAGTGTAAATGGAGTCTCCTGGATTTCCTTTCCAACTTTCTGCAAACTGATCATTTTTTTTTTTTCAAAATAAAACATTAAGAAGAAAAGGAAAAATATGAGTGTCAACCAAAAACAAAAACATATCATCTTCCCTAGACCCCGCATTTCCCTCTAAGTACAACAATATCTTGGGGCGCCTGGGTGGCTCAGTCCGTTGGGCGGCCGACTTCGGCTCAGGTCATGATCTCGCGGTCCGTGAGTTCGAGCCCCGCGTCGGGCTCTGTGCTGACAGCTCGGAGCCTGGAGCCTGTTTCAGATTCTGTGTCTCCCTCTCTCTGACCCTCCCCCGTTCATGCTCTGTCTCTCTGTGTCTCAAAAATAAATAAACGTTAAAAAAAAAAACAAAACATCTTTCTCCACTTCTTTCAGCCAAACTTTTGAAAAAATTTTAATTTACATTCTCCATATCTACTTTTTTGAACCATTACTTGAGTCATTAATTTATTCACCAACAATTTATTGAGTGACTATGATGCCATATGCATTATTCTAGTTTCTATTTATTAAGTGATGATGATGTCATATGCGTTGTTCTAGCTTCTTGGGACACATAAATGAACAAAATTTCTTCTCTTATGCAGCTTACATTTGAGGAAAGGTGGAGGTGACAGGCAATAAAGTAAATAAATTAAACATATAGTATGTTCAATGGTGGTAAAAGCCATGAAGAAAAATAAAATAGTAAGGAGGAATAGTGCTTACATGGAAACAAGAGTGATTTATGTTTTGGGGTATTTTTTTTAGTTTATTTATTTTGAGAGAGAGAGAGAGAGAGCACAAGCAGGTGAGGGGCAGAGAGGAGAGAGAATCCCAAGCAGGCTCTGCACTATCAGATCAGAGCCGGATGTGGGGCTTGAACTTACGAACCGTGAGATCATGACCCGAGCCAAGATCAAGAGTCAGACACAAACTACTGAGCCACCCAGACACCCTACAAAAGTGATTTAAACAGAGTGTCAGATAAGCCCTCACTAAAAAGTAATATTTGAGCAAAGACCTTAAGGAAGCAAAGGGAGGAGTTTGGCAGAAATCTGGGAACATCATTCCTGACAGGTCAAATAGCAACTGCAAAGGCCCTGTGGCAGGAGCCTCCCTGGCTTTTTCAAGACACAATGAGGTGGTAAAAGTGACAGGAGTAGAGGGAGTCGTAGGAGATGAGACCCAGAAGATAATTGGTTGGAGATGGAGAGACTGGATCCCTTGTTGGACATTGTAAGTCTGAAAGTGAATGATCAGGAAGACCTTGGTGAATTTTGAACTCAGGAGTGACATGAGCTAACCTACATTTTTACAGAATCTGCTGCGGATGGAATAGACCTTTGCAATGGCTCTTGCCAAGTAAACTGGAACCTCCACATTGTATCATCTGTTGGACTCTTGCCGGTTTTTCTTCTTGCTGACTCATCTTCAGGCAGTGTTGGAGCTTGCTGACCACTGTTGTTCTCTAATCACTGTCTTTATCTTGCTACCCCTCAGGCCGCTCCTTCTCTGTTTCTTCCTCTATCTGTTCCTTAATGTTGGACTTTCTCAAGATTATGTATGTGGCTGTCATATTACCTAAGTACAAATAATCCATTTGGGCAATCTTACCCTCTCCCCTGGTTCCACTCCGGCTGATGCTTGCAAAATCGTATCATTAGCCAGCATGACTCACCTGAACTCCCGACCCTTACATCCAGCTGCCTATTGCATATTTCCACTTGGATGTCTCCAACTTCAAACTCACCTTGAGTAAAATGGAACTGTTTGTTGGTTTTTGTTTTTGTTTTTTTTTTACTACTGCCTCTTGGTTTAAACCCATTCCCAGGACTGCTTCTCCTCCTGGGTCTTCAATCTCAGCTGAAAGCACGACATCCACCTTACTGCTTAAGCTAGACATCTAGGAGTCACCTTTGAATCCTCACTGTCCCTCACTCTTCAAATCCAGTCCATCACCAAGTCATCTTGACTCCACCTTAAGTGCATGATAATTCTCCATTTTCCTCCTTTGCTGCAGCCACCATGCAGTCCAAGCCGCCGTTAGCTCTCCCCAGAGTACAAGTCTTCAACTGCTAGACCCTGCTTACCTGTACAGCTCCATTTTCCCTTACTGTCTACACTGCAGCCACATCGACTCTCAGTTCCTTGAAAGACCAGCCACACACTCTTGCCTATTAACAAGCTCTTCACCTACCTCCTCTCTCTTCAGTTCCATCTGTCCTAATCATTGTACAGGTCTCAGTTTTAATGTTAATTTCTCTGGGAGAACTTTCCTGCCCCCACAAATCAGGTGAGAGCTTCCTACTCTGTTCTCTTGTATTCTCCTTATCACAGCCCTCACTCATCACATACCCTTGGGATTGCCTTGTTTAGTGGTCTTTCTTCCATTCCTGCATGATGTGCTGAGTGAAGGCAGATTGTGTCTTTTATTTATCTTGTATTGGGGCTACCTCACTACCTGCCATATTGTAAGCCCTGAAAATACTTATGAAGTGAATGAATGAAGTAAATAGATCCTAGGGCTCGTGTAACTCAGGACTCTCTTGCTTGTCTTATTCACTGCTGTGTTCCCCAGCTCCTAGAACAGTATCTCACACAAAGTAGGTATTCAATAAATATTTGCTTCATAAATGAACAAATACATATAGCAAAATTCCATTCCAGTGGTCTGAGGAGTAGTAAATTATTCAGTCTGTGATAAGATTATATTGAGAACCATCCTTTTAATCCTTAATTTACAGAGTCATCATGAGGCCAAATTACACAGCAATGAAGAAACTGTAAACAGAAACATGAAATGATACCTCAATAAATCTTTACACATTATACTCACTCTCCCCCACATAAATGCTTCTTTCCTAATTTAGTTGAAGACTAGATTCTTTCTCTAAAGGGATTGAATCATAGATACTCCAGATTGGATGGGGGGCCCAGATCCATCAGGGGGATGCACATAATTGAAAATAGGGAAGGAGTGCCTGGGTGGCTCAGTCGGTTAAGCATCTGACTCTTTCTTGGTTTTGGCACAGGTCGTGATCTTGCAGTTTGTGAGATCAAGCCCTGTGTCAGGCCCTGAGCTGACAGCTTGGAGCCTGCTTGGGATTTTCTCCCTCTCTCCCTCTCTGCTCCTCCCCACCTCCTGTCTCAAAATAAATAAATAAACTTAAAAAAATGAAAATAGGGAAATTAAATGAAAATCTATAGACTGAATTATATGAGTCAAGACACATTCCACTTGACATGCTCCAGAAAAACTAGCAGTCAGGCTATTGAAGGACAGACAATCGAAGGATCCTTTTTGAGGAAAAGGGGCAGCCCAAGGGGAAAGACTTGTCAATTCTGATATTTGGGGACGTCCCCATGAAATGACTGGATTCTACCTAAATCCTTAGGTGACAGCTACTAACTGTCAAAGAGGTTCCATTTAGCCTTGTAGTGCCTCACTCTTATATATTATTAGACAGCCAAAGATCACCAGGCATTTGAGGGAATCCACCAACATCAAAGTCAGATTAAAACAAAGAAGAGCTAGGTCTCAGAGGAAACAGACAATTCAGAGAATAGGAGCAAACTTCAGAGAAAGTGTTATTAATGTCTACAGAAAAATAGTTGTGAATAAGGCATGAATGAGAAAAGAAAGAGCTTTAGGAAATGAAAAATTTTGATAGCAGAAATAAGAAATTCAAGGGCAAAATCCAAGAAGATGAGAAATAGGATTGATGTTAAACAAACAAACAAACGTGTTAAGGGATGCATGGGTGGCTCAGTCAGTTAAGCGTCTGACTCTTGATTTTGGCTCGGGTCATGAGCTCATGGTGAGTCGAGCCCTGAGTCAGGCTCTGCACTGACAGTGCAGAGCCTGCTTGAGATTCTCTCTCTTCCTCTCCCTCTGCGCCTCCCCAACTTATGCTTGCTCTCTCACTCTCTCTCTCAATAAACTTAAAAAAATATATGAAGCAAATGTTCAGCCTTTATTTGTTCACAATAGATTCTTAATATATAGTAGCTATTATCATCTCATTCAAAAGATAAATGTGTCAGTAATCTTTGCACATGAGATTCCTTCCAACTGGAATGTGTCTTCTAGGGATATTTTATTAAAACCTGAATTTTGGGGCGCCTGGGTGGCTCAGTCGGTCAAGCCTCCAACTTCGGCTCAGGTCATGATCTCACGGCTCGTGAGTTTCAGCCCCGCGTCAGGCTCTGTGCTGCCAGCTCAGGGCCTGGAGCCTGCTTCAGATTCTGTGTCTCCCTCTCTCTCTGACCCTCACCCACTCACAGTCTGCCTCTGTCTCTCAAAAATAAACATAAAAAAATTTAAAAAAACATAAATTTCAAAGTTTCACGTGTATTATTTTAAAACATTAATCTTAGATTTGTACACAGCAATGAATTCGCTCAGCCTTTGCAATATACTTTGCAATGCATTGGTTTAAACAACATTAACAACCTAGTGTATAAGCTTGCAGCCCCAATTGCCTCTTTGGGTCTTTGTTTTTCTTGTGAAGGCTCCCATGTAAAAATTAATAAGTAAAATGTGTATGCTTTGTTCCTGTTAATCAGTCATGTCAGTTTAATTTTCAGGCCCAACCAGAGACCCTAAGAGGGTAAAGGAGAAATTTTACCTCCTCTACAACGTTAAAGAACATAGACAAAGAGGACCTGATCTAACGAGGGCATCAAGAAAGAATTCCTGTGGGAAATGAAATTGGAACTGTGACCTGAGAGAGGAGTAGCAAATACTGTGTGGGCAGACACTGCTTGTGGTGGAAACAATATCCAGTTTCCCTTTCATTGTTAGTTTCAGAAGGCAGATTTTCATCCTGGGTAGGCTCAGTAGTGTTCCTTTGTTCTCCTGAAGCGTGTGTGTCAATGGCCCACAGGCATGCCCCTAGCTTTCAGTGTTTCAGACTCCACTGGGGAAGGGGAGGGGTCCTGCTACTGAGGCAAGAGAGAAGTGCTGGTAAGCCAGTTGCCCTGCATTGGCTCTCAGGGAAACCCACTGGCCATCGGGGACTGACGCCCACTGCTGAACCTTACCTTGCTCTGTCTCCTCTCTGTGAGTATAATGTAGTTCCATCCAGTGCTTGACTGCATTGCATTTTTCTTTGAAAACTTGGATACCAAGATGCAGTGGGCAGAAGAGCCTAGGTTCCTACTCTGGATAAGAGGCAACAGATGTCATTTGCTTAACACTATGGTACTGCACAAAGACAGAAGAAATGTAGCCTCTGAGAACTTTAGGCAGCTGCGGTACCAGCCTTTGTCTTCTCTCACATGAGAAGATAAATTTCTAATGTGTTTAAGTCTCTGTTGAAGAATTTCTTAACGCACAGGAAGTTGCGTAACAGTAAGGGTTACGGACGCCTGAAACCACAGATAGTACCAAACTCTATACATACTAATGTATAAATTAGGTACAATAAGAGATTAGTAACAATAACTACTAATAAATAGAATAATTATAATAATATTCTGTAATAAAAGGTGTGTCTCAAAATATCTTCTTGTACTGGACTCACCTTTCTTTTTCTGGTGATGATGTGAGACAATAACATGCCTGCGTGACAAGATGAAATAAAGTGAAGGGCTTGATAGAGCGTTAGGTTAGATGTTCCATTAGTTGATACGGTCGGGGGTCACCTGCTTCCAGACCACCTTTGACCGAGGGGAACTGAAACCATGGAAAACAAAACTGCAAAGAAGGGGGGTGGCTACCGTATAGGGCTGTGTGGGCATCTCAGGTTTGGTGGCTTCCCAGTACCTCTTACAAACTCCTTCCGTTTAGGGAACAGCCCGCCTTGGGAGCCCTGCCTCCTTAGGGAATAGCCAGAGGCCTCACATTCCCAGCAGCTGGGGGCGGGCAGGTGGCCCCACTCTGCCCATGGTGGCCCCCTCAGCAGATTTCAATTCAGAGGAGAGCAACCTGAGGAGGGAGGCCCGTGTGGGAGCAGAATTGTGGGTAGGTTTGAAGCAAATGGAAGACAGATGCAGCCGGTGCCATTCCTTTCTGCTACCCTGAGTGTAGATACGCTGCTGATAAGCTCCTGCAACCATGAAGGAAAGACCAAGCAAAGAGCAGGAACAGCCAGGCATCACTAAGCAGCTGAACTAACACTGGAAAAACCTATCACTGGACTTACTGTTACAGGAGAAAAACAAACTGCTATTCGTTTGGGCCTCCGTTGGTCAAATATTCTGCTGTTTGTGCCTGAAATTGTTCCTAACTTAGGGCAAAGTTACTAACAAGCAAGTGGTAGGTGTTGTCATGGAGATGTGAATGAAGGGCCTCTTTCTTGACAGATAGGATGACATGTTGTCGCCGGACTCCTTAATCTTGGGAGCATTTGAAACCCTTGAACTCTCAATCAGTAGTCAACCTCCTTCCTTCCTCGGCTTTTGTGACATTGCACCATGAATGTTAGGAAGCTGTGCATGGTGTTCGGTGATAGGGCTACATATGGGGCTCTCAGCACACAAACCTGTACCATAAGGGGGAGGGCCAACTTTGTGGGCGGGTGATCTGTGATGCATAGGTCCCCACAGTTAGCAGGGCCCAACACTTGGTTTAATGTTCCATCTTGTAATTCTTAATCATTTTGAAGAGGGGGCCGCACATTTTCCTTCTGCACTGGGCTCTGAAAATCAGGTAGCTAGGCCTGGTAAAAGACTCTAACATGCTAATGAACCAAATCAGAAATATGGTGCCAGCTAACTCAAATTCCCCTCCATCTTGATGACCATACATCTAGTGAAATAAAAATTGATTACTTCCTGCTAAAGTACATAATACCTTCAAAGGAAAATCAAATTCTCCTCACGATGCTCCTCTTCTCTGTGAATTTATTTTTTGTGTGATACAAATGTATAAGGCTTTAAATTTTTTCTTTTTTACCAAAGTATAATTAACATACAATGTTATATTAGTTTAAACGTGTATGTTTTAAGGGGAGCAGCGGCAGACCCCACCCCACACTTTCAGACCAGCCCATTTGACAGCTTCTCTGTCTAGACTCACCATCAAAGGAAAGCAAACAGTGCTATGGCATAGTGATTTGTTTTATCATCTGAATTGTACAACGTCCAATACTCCCCCACAAGAATCTGTCCAGTTTGGAAAAGAAAAAAGAAAACCAAAGTAAGAATGAGAACGAGTAAGACGTGGGAAAGACTTCAGCTTGAAACTAGGGTGGGGGAATTGAAAACATTTTTTTTAATGTTTATTTTTGAGAGAGAGAGAGAGAGGGGCAGAGTGTGAGTGGGGGAGGGGCAGAGAAAGATGGAGACACAGAATCCAAAGCCAACTCCAGGCTCTGAGCTGTCAGCACAGAGCCCAACTCGGGGCTGGAACTCACAAACCGTGAGATGAGGCCATGAGCCAAAGTCAGACGCTTTACTGACTGAGCCACCCAGGTGTCCCGGAATTGAAAACCGATTTTAAGCAAAGCTTTGTAATGTTATCTGTTTTCTGTGTTTTAGTTAGAATTCAAATTCAGCTGCTATAACAAAGGATAAAATATCAGTGGCCTAAACAAAGTGACAGTCGGGGTATGAGCAGTCCAGATACGATTCACTGGCCTCCTGCTGTTGGTGACCAGCTTCCTGTGGCTTATGGTTTTACAGGGCTGCTGTTCTCGCCCCTCCACTAAGGCTGTGTTTCCAGTGACAGAGAAGGGGAGAAGAGGAGGAGGAAGTCTCCCTCTTCCATTTTACAGAAATCTTAAGGCTTTTTTCAAGGAACTACTCTCTCAGTTTTCCTCCTGCCCCATTGGTTGTGACATTTTATTCTGTGTGCTGGTTCTTCTTTGTTTCCAACATCTTCGTGTTGAAGGACCTTAGAGCTCAGTCCTTGGTGCTTTACTTTTCCATTTTTCCCCTCTATCTACACTTCTCCTTTTGTGGACTCATGGTTTTAGGTACCATCTTCATGCCAATGACTCTCAAATATGTATCTCCAACCCAGAACTTTCTCCTGAACTCCAGACCCCTCTGTCAAGCTACTTCCTCCACATCTCCACTTGGATGTCTAATGGACATCTTATACCCCTGACCACCTCCTGCAAATCTGCTCTGCCCACAGCCTTCCCAGCTGATGACATTAGCCAGGAAAGCTCTTTCCCCTGATATTCTCACTATTCATTTTCTCACCTCCTTCAAGGCTGTGCTCAAATGTCATTTTTCCAATGAGGCCTACCTTGACCACCCTATTGAACACTGCATCACATTCCCCTTCACCGATTGCTCTCAACCCCCTTGCTCTGCTCTGCCTTTTCTTTTTTCTATTGCATGCATGTATTATCTTCTCACACACAACATAATTTATGTAGATAACTTCTCATAATCCTTATGTTTATTGTTTGGCTCTCCCAACTAGAATATAAGCTCCAAATTAGCAGGGATCTTTGTCTCTTTTATTCACTGATGGATCCCAAGTGCCTAGAACAGTGCCTGGCACTGAATAGATACTCAATAAATATTTTTAAATGAATAAATGGACAAAGAAGGGCCGTGCTTTGTAAGTCTCACATGCATACTTCACTTCCATTCCCTCCCATTAGCTGGAACCCAATCACAGAACCATCCTACCAGCAAGAGACTAGAAAATATAGTTTCATTGGATGGCAAAGTGCCTGGCTAAAGCTTCCAATACTAGAGAAAGGAGGGAGACTAATATTGGGGGACCACTCACAGACTCTACCACAGGGTGAAGGTTACCTTTATCCTCAGTGACTGTGAGTGACTAACATCATCCAGTCATGATTTGGCTTGGCGGGGGGAGGGAGGCTATAAAGTGAAAGAAGATGTGAAACAAGTTAAAATATTATGCTAGGGTTATTGCATGTAGCAACTTCCTAAACTTGAACATAGCTAAAAGTATATAATTTTTATTACTAGAAAATGCTTCTCCCTTTCTCTAAATAAATGTTGATTTTTTTAAATGTACCAGCTAGAAGCAGTGTTGAATTACTACCTGTCCAGGGTGCCCCATGAGGTGCTAAATGACTGTTACTCATCAATGTTTATATGATCAGGTCCTCTTCTTGCCTCTCTGACCACTCCCTACTTTGCCTCTTTCTTGGGTTTCAACATCTCCTGACAGAGGATATCTGCTACAAGCTCTGTCTTTTCCCTTTGTTCATCTTGCTCCATGATGGCATCTGTAGGGAAACCATCAGACTCCTGGCTATTGAACTCACTCTGTGAAAGTCTGCATAATCAGCTCAAGTTCCACTGAACTTCTTTCCTTCTGCTTTTCCCTCCAATGTCCCATTGTTACGTTAAAGTCAACATTTTTTCATTTTTTTTCTTTTTTTTAGACAGAGAGAGGGAGAGAGGGTGCACATGCATGGGAGGAGCAGAGAGAGAGAGAGAGAGAGAGAGAGAGAGAGTCTCCTAAGCAGGCTCCATGCTCAGTGGTGAGCACAACATGAGCTCAATCTCATGACCCTGAGATCATGACCTGAGCCAAAATCAAGCGTCAGATGCTCAAGTGACTGAGCCACCCACCCAAGCACCAGAGAGTTAACATTTATAATTAAACTCCCCATCGCCCATTACCTTCATCGCTTTTCCCCAAGCAAGAAGAGAGTGTTTGGGTCCTAAACAGGGTAGTGGTGTATGTTGTCTCACATCCATAAGCTGTGTCTAGCTGATTCTAACTTTCATTTCCCAAATTGAGTCATCTAGAAAGTCTGTCAAAAACTCATGCCTTTAGTCAGCCTCCCTGCTGTTAGAAGATAATTTTCCCAAAAAAGTTATAATCATGGCTCTTATATGGACATAGAGATGAATACATGTTAAAGATTTTATTTAACTCATGAAGGAAACAGATTGTTGTTTATAACTAGCTCAAAAGATAATTCTGAGAACCCATGAATTTATAGATCAAGAATACTGAAATGAATATGCACATGGAGACAAGTTGTCATCAGTGAGGATGGGAACAGGGAGGCTATTGACTAGGAAGGCTGTGGTTGGAGCAGGTTTGCAGGGTGTGGTCAGAGGTATGAGACTCCCTCAGACATCTAAATGCAGGTGTGGAGGATGCGGTTCCATGGGAGAGAGAGGGCAGTCAACTCACTTCTATTGGACAGGACATAATTTGCATGTCTATAAACAAGACTTGCATTGCCCAACAATTGTCAGAGTTGTGAAAGAACTTCCTTGGAATCTAAATCAGATATGCCAGAGGAGTTTCCTCATAGTCTCTCTGGACAATGCACAGGTTTCCATGAAGGTGTAACTTTCCCCTAAACTGTTCAATCTTCTTCTACCCTTCACGCCAACCTCTATCAGGTGTACTAAAACATAAGTTTTAGGTCCTCCAGCTTCTATAAAGTACATTATTGAGTCCATGTGGACATTGATAATAAACTCTGCCAGCCTTTCAAGATCCTCTTTAATCCAGCATCACTCTCTTTTATAACCACCTTTCATTCTAGGCAGGCCTGATCACTCTCCCCAAGCCAAGCCAATAACTTCCCACACACTCCTCCCTATTTTCATATCTTCCTCAATCATCTAAATCCTTCTCATTCGCCTGGCTCATTTCAAACTTTTTTTAGTTTTGCATTTAGTATCTAAAGACTACAAGTGAGACCTATCCTGTTCTTTAATTATCAAAGCTATGTCCACTAGACCTTGATCAATGCTTTCATTCAAACATTTTATGAACACCTTGTTTATGTGCCAGCCACCATCTATACTCTACATCTAGGGACAGGAAATCAAGACATGAAAACCTCGGCTCCCAAAATGCCTGAGGGGAAACATACAATGAGCAAACAGTAATCAGTTCTCTGATACAAGCTGCTTTCAGAGCAAAAGAAGTGCACATAACCCAGATGTGGAATGTTACTGAAGGTTTCCTGGCATCAGACAAAGTCTTAGTCAAGCAGAGAAGGGGGCAGAAAGAACTGGAGCATAGGCACATATCACTCAGTGAAATACCATCTATTTTTATCTCTCACAGTCATGATATATCTTGCTTCTACTACATAATAGAGTCCTTGTGGCCAGGGACACTTTAAAATCCTGTTGTACCTTAGTGAACACTTTGTGAAATTAAGGTTTGATCAAAGACTGTCTTACATTCCTAAGTGGCCAATAATACTGTTTGGTAAGGACTAAAGTTACTTGGGGGCTGTGAGATTTATTTCTTCCTTCCCATTAAGTATATGAAAATGTAAATGCTGTGGTCCTTGAAGCACACTTCAGCTGGTGGATCCCTGCTACCACCCTGTGCCCTAAGCTAAAATCAAAGATCCAGCTAAAATTAGGATCAGACACTGGTATAACATTAAGGATGGTTTTGTAACTCACCTTGTGCTTCTAAGTTCTCAGAGTTGCATTCAACCATGTGTGGGTTTTTTTTTTTTACAATAAAAATTTAAAATCCTCTTATTTATATTTTTAAACACCTTTCTTTCTTCCTTCCTGAGCCAAAGTCAAGAGTCCCACCGATGTTTAACCAACTGAGCCACCCAGAAACCCCTAAAACCCTTTCAAAAAAAGGAAAATGATGGGGGCATCTGGGTGGCTCAGGCGGTTAAGCTTCCGACTTTGGCTCAGGTCATGATGTCACGGTTTGTGGATTTGAGTCCAGAGCCTGGAGCCTGCTTCAGATTCTGCGTCTCCCTCTCTCTCTGCCCCTTCCCTGATCGTGTTCTGTCTCTTTCTGAAAAATAAACATTAATTTTTTTTTTTTTTTAGAAAAAGGAAAATGATGTTAAAACAGCGAACACTATTCACAAAGCTCCTGTTTTCAAAAATAGCATTGGGCTAACTGACGTATTACACTGCTGGACCGGACAGAAGTTCAAAAACGTTCCCCAAGAGGATTTGAATAAAAATAACTCGATAGGACCACCTTCACCTGTAGGGTAAAACCACACTCCTCTTCCTAGCTCCCGGGGATTCCTTGGAGCCCCGCCTCCGTACCCGCCCCTAGTGGTACGCCATTACCGCGACTCCGCCCCTCTCTCGCGCTCTCGTCGGAGAGCTGGCACGCCCCCGAGCCCTCGCCACGCCCTAGCGTCCGTCCCATCACCGTCCAGTCTGATGGTGCGTGCCTGCGCGCTCCGCCCCCTGGCATCTGCCCTCTCCCACCCCAGGCGCAAGCACACTCGGTCCCGCCCAAGCTCGGGCACGCGCAAGCCGGCCGCACCCAAAAGCCGCGCCCCTGATGACCTTGTGCCCCGTTTCTGAGTCCAGCCCCGCACGCTCTCTGGCACCTGCCCCGCCCCCTGGGCGCGCGCCCGCCGTTCCCGAAAGCCCCACCCCCCCAGGCACGCGCCCGTCCTCCCAAAGCGCCACGTGCTCGCTGGAGGGCGGTGCTGGGGCCGAGCCGGGAAGATGTTCTTGCTGCCCCTTCCGGCTGCTGGTCGAGTCGTCGTCCGACGTCTGGGCGTGAATCGTGTCTGGGGACGGGGTTTCGCTGCAGCAGACATGACGAAGGTGAGAGGCCGCCGCGGGAGTCCTGCGCGGGGCGACCGGAGCTTCGGGGCGGGTCGAGACCGCGGTGTCCGGGCTTCTGCGCCAAGTTGCCGAAACCAGTTCAAAAGTTCCCTGTCTTTGCCGAGCTGGGCTCTGGCAGGGGCGGGCGGCTTTGGGCTGCCCATCCCCCGAGCATTCAGCGGTGCGCCCCCTTCCTTCTTTTGCTTGGGGGAGTGCTAGGATCCGAGCTCTGGCCGAGAGAGAGTGATAGCTGTAGCTACCGTGTCCTGATGCATTGTTTTGTTTAGTCCTCGCTGTGCCCCAGGAAGAGATGGTGCCAGTGTGGCTGTCACCGTAGCTAGGACGAAGCTCACGTTTCGTGAGGTGCAGCGCAGCGTCCTCTAAGGTCCCAGAAGCGGCCAGCCTCGGGCCCCACTCCCACCAGCTCCCACCGCCTGCTGAAGTGGAAGACCAGGAAAACAGGTCCACCGGGAGCAAATTGCCTGAAAGAGTTTCTAGAGGGAAAATAGTGTCTCTCTAGGGAAAAGGGCTTTGCACAGACACCTATATCTTCGTGAAATCAAAAGAAGAGCGTCTTGGCGGGAGAAAAGCCTTTTCCATCCAATTGATAAAAAAAAAAAAAAAAAAACTTACGAAGGTCACTATTGCGGTGAGGATCTGGAAGGGGGATGGTTCGGTGAAAGGAGCACAGACTTGGGAGTCATGCTTGAGAACCAGAAAGAATGACCCTGGTGAGGAATATTCTAGATGCGGCTTGAGCTCAGGCCTCCCTCTGTATGGCAGGTGGACCAGATACTTTATCCCGTGTTCTTTCCAATACTGTGCAACATCCTATCCAGACAGCAGCTGGCTCCTGTCTCCTCAGTTCCTCATTGGTTTCACCAAATACGGGCAGTGGGCAGTCTTAGGAAGATTAGAAGCCAGGAAAGCTATGCCAAGGAAGCGGTGTTTTTGTTTGATGGAAAAGAGAAAGGATGCTGTTTGGTCCAAGTACCAGTGTGATTTTGTGGCAAAGATGAAGGACTGTCAGAGAAGGTAATTAGGATTCTTGCTCAGTTCTGTTATTGCACATGGGCTAGTATTACTGCACCAGGTTTCTGTCTCCTGGTCTGTGGGAAGAAGAGTACATGTCCTTTCTACCTCACAGAGTTGCTGTAAGGCAGAAAACATTTTAAAGTCAAAAATTGTCTCGCAAAGGCAAATAGTGATTCCTAGGGTGACTTCCTTATTTCAGTTGTTGGAGACTTGACGGGTAAGCTGCCTAAGTACTGGGCATAGTGCTCTGCTCCTGCCCCTCCTGCCTCTCTGTGAAGATGCCTCCTTTTTCTTTTCTTCTCTTTCAGCCTATGAGTTGGCCAGAGTGCTTATTTGTATTGGCAGGTGCAGCCATTGGCTTTGCTGTGATCGTGTCCCAGGATACCTGAGATTTGCATTTGAAGATTGTGGGGAAGGGAAAACTTCCCTCTACTTGGCTGGGTTCTGTGGCTGGACCTGGCAATTAAACGGACATATGACAGATTAACAGGGAAAAGCGAACAAGATTTTTTTGATGTTTTTACACGTACATGGGAATTTTCAAAAGGAAAATGAAGACCCAAAGTGCCTGAAGCCTAAAAGCTTACATACCTTTATTAAACAGTGAGAAATTGTTGGGGGTGTGACAAGACAAAGGGGCTTGGGCTGGGCAGTAAGCTATGTAACTGACTAGGAAGTATATGGGGGAAATTAATGGAAGATAAGGGTGATTGTAGTAGGTTTGTTTGTGTAAGTCCATTTTAATGTCAACTCCCAGTTTCTGGTGATAAGAATGTTTGTTCTCTTCTCAGTACAGGAAAGTACCTTTCTTATGGGAAATTTTTTGCCCTGCTTTTAGGTGGAAAGTGGGATGTCAGAGAGCCTTTCCTGCACCTGCCTTTTATTCATGTGTCTTTAGCTCAAAATAATCAATATGCCCAAGTGATGTATTTTGGGGTGGCCTGTTCTGAACCCCTTTTGAGGTCTAACTTGGTTAAAAAATGAATTTGTTTTCTTACACAAAACACCTTTCTGCCCTTCTTTATTTGGAAGTAAAAAAGGAAACGCTTTATTTGGTGGAAGTCATTTGTTGGCAGAGACCAGGAAGACCCAGGACAGGTAGTACTTACAGCCTTGCTTTGGCAGGAATTTGAAACTTTTAGGCCGGATGTGAGTGTAGTGGACTGCCCAGCACCTGCTTCTTTTTCAGCTTTGTCCTTGAGGGGAACGCAGTTTGGGTGGAATTATTTGCTGCTTCTGGAATGTGGGGACCTTTGAGTCTCCCTAAGGGATCTACTGTAATTATATTCTTTTTTCTTTTTTTTTTTCCGGCTTATTCTTTCTCAGGGTCTTGTTTTAGGAATCTATAACAAAGAAAAAGAAGACGATGTGCCGCAGTTTACAAGTGCGGGAGAGAATTTCGATAAATTAGTGTCTGGAAAGTTGAGAGAAGTTTTGAACATGTAAGTATTCACCTATGGGTCCTGGTTTTTAAAACGCCCTGAAATCGAAAGAGAATTTTTTTTTAATGCTTTGTTAGTAGATAAAAATGAACGGAAGTAAGTTGGCTGCTATCTTCTCAGTAGAAGTGAAAGTATTCATGCCTGGAATGCACTTTGGTACTTTGCCTTTTAATAGGGGTGGGTCTACAATTCTGGGAAGTCAGGCTACTTCAGATCACAAACACGTTATGAGAGACTGACTCAGAAGGATCTGGAAAGTACCAGATTTCCTTAGCTCACCTTCTTCCTACCCGTCTGTTTTCCCACCAGCCTGTCTACCTCCTCTAACGCCCCTTCACTTATGGGGGACAGTGTCCCTGGACTAGTTCAAAACTGCTTGAGGGTGTCACTCCTTTCTTGGCATGCCTTGAGTTTCAGGAGCTTCTCAGAGTCTCAAAGTGAATCACCTGGGGTTATAGTTGGACTACAGATTCTAAGTCAATAAGTCTGGGTGGGGCCTATACTTGGAGCACTTTTGGTTTAGCTACAGTTTAAAGAAGGTAGGGAAACATTGGAGTTTCTAAGTCCTCTGAGCTGCGGGCCACTTTTGGCAGAAAGAGAAGTGTTAACATAAAGCCACTGCAAGTACATACTATGTGGGGTATAGATCAACCTACTAGAATCTAATAGATGTAATCTGATAATCATAGTAATTGTCTCATCACCGGGCAACAGAACTTGTGTCCCTTCTCAATGACCAGTCCTTCACCAGTAGACCACCTTCTCAAATGCTGTGATTAAGTCATTAATGCAAAAGCCAGCCTGACAAAGCATAGTTCAACCTGGCCTTCCTGACCGATAACTACCAGCTGTGGGACCAGGGCATCCAGCCCTCTAGCTATAAGGCTTTGCCATCTGCTTTGTTTTGAAATTGAACTGTATCCCATCTGTATATAACCCCCCACCCGCCCCAGCAGTCTCCAGGCTGAACACCACAGTCAGGTCAACCATGACGAAGATGGGAGATTCAGGCTCGCCTTCATCTGGGGCTCCGCTCTCCTCTGTAGCCACACGTTACCCATCCATGGTGTTGCTTTCTGTAGTTGTTTTCATATAAATTTGTATGAACTGTAATGTGGAAGTTTGCTGAACAATTTTTGAGCTAGAATTAGAAGTGCTGCAGCTGAAAAATCAGACCTGTGAGAATTCTGTATGTTGATAAAAGCATAAATGCAGCAAACTCACAGAAGCAGCAGAGTATTATAGTAAACCTAACGGTGTGAATATGTCACTGCCCAAAGGAGCAGAGCAAACTAGATTTTAAAACCTATTTCCTCTTGTTTTAGATCTGGACCTCCTCTGAAGGCAGGCAAAACCCGAACCTTTTATGGTCTGCATGAGGTATGAGATGAAGATTAGGTTCATTTGGCAAAGCCTCAGTGAGCACCCTCCTGAGTGCCAAGTATGGGGACTGCGTAGTCATGGAGAAAATTTCCTATCAGATTGTTTGCATGCTTTTGTCACCGTATTAAGCCATAAATACTAGTTAGATTTGACAGGCAGTTTGCGGTCAAATAGCACAGCATCTCCTGCATTCCTCAGTCTATCGACTTTCTTTATTCAATTGCCATAGAATTTCTGTACTCAAATTACATAGAATTATTTGCAGGATTATCTTCACTCTACTTTTTAAATACACAAGTGATAAAATTTTACCAAGATACAGGGTAAAAAAACCAAAATAACCAAATTACACAGTGAAGTTCCTGTGCTGAGGCGAAGGTAGTTGTGTGGGAGCTCATGTACCATTCCTGCTTGAAAAGGATGTTTTAAAGACAGGAAGTGGTTGATTTTGTGTGTGTGCCAAACAGGACTTCCCGAGCGTGGTGGTGGTCGGCCTCGGCAGAAAGACAGCTGGAATTGATGAGCAGGAAAACTGGCATGAAGGCAAAGAAAACATCAGAGCTGCTGTGGCAGGTCATTACCGTTGTGAAGTGTGAGGTTGATGGAGAGTCTTGAGGATGTCGTCTTTAAATTCTCTCTTCCCCTCATTTTATCCTCTTAATCACCACCCGACTGCGGTCACAGAAAACCCTCATCTGAGTAAATATTCAGTTTCTCTTACACCGTATGCCTGGCCTTATGTTGGCTACAGAAGGTTAGCTTATGGAGTTTTAGTTTGGGTATTTCCATAGCTTGTGTTTGGAGCTTTCAGACCATTTATTCACTCGTGTAGTAGGGCCTTAGAGCTCGATTTTACCAGAAAGTTACAGTGGATTTTCTGCTTTTTGTAATACAAACCTGTTGTTGCCCAGCTTCTAAATGATGTGGATTCCTCTTTTTTACCAGTCAGAGAAAAGGGCTGCAAAGTGCAGGGTGCTTGTTTATTACTGCTTACCAAAGGTAGGTGCCTGTCCCACTTGGCCGTGTGCATGGTTTACAAGTTGAGGAAGACGCAGCTGAGTCACTGCAAAGCTGAGCAGCAGAGTGAGGCCTTTACCACAGAGACTGTGGTTAAAGACGCTTTGAAGACATCGCTGAGGCGGTGGCAATTAGCTTGAATCATCTTTGGCTCTGTGTATTTCATCTGTGCTTGCTAAATCTACTTTCAAAGTTCACGGGGAGTGATTCGTTCATAACTTTTATTTGCAACTTTTTGCTGACCTGATCTTAATAAAGTGCTGTGTTACTAATGTACTTGACTCAGTTCTTTGCTATTTCTAATCTGGCAAGCTCTTGGTGACTGGGAAGCTTCATCAGGAGATTGTAGTGTTTCTGAAGTAATATGGTGACAGCAGCCACTTCTGATGGCCCACTCTGCCAGGAGCTAGATGCGTCCTTTTATCTGTGAGTCTGTCTTCCACAACCTGTGAGGCATGTACACATCCTCACTTTACAGAAGGAGAAATGGAGGCTCAGAAAGGTCAAGTGTCAGCTGGGATTTGAACCCCAGTCCTCTTTTCTCAGCCCACAACCATGCCTCTGCCTTTCGCTAGTGAGTTGCCTCTGACTGACTCCAGTTTTCCGGTTCCTCTGTCCTTCTGAAGCGGGGTGCAGGCAGATTCAGGACCTGGAGATCTCTTCGGTAGAGGTGGATCCCTGTGGAGATGCGCAGGCGGCTGCAGAAGGAGCAGTGCTCGGTCTCTATGAGTATGATGACCTGAAGCAGAAGAAGAAAGTAGTTGTATCGGCAAAGCTCCACGGAAGGTGATGGAACGAAGCCAGGCCCGGGGTTGCATTTCTTGACCTTCAGATAGTGGGACATTTGGATATGACCACATACGAGCTTTTCAGTACGGGCACTGCCACATGGCTTATCTGTGACCTCCTGCATCACCTTAGCCATTTTAAGAGTATGGTAACTGTCCATGTTCTGCTCCTGGCTTTCGCCATGTGCACGGTTTGACCCATGGCTTCCCACTCCCTCCATGCTTGCTGGTTACTAGGAAGCCAGACCCAGTTAGCTCTCTGAAGAGGGAGGGAATAAAGTGACAGGTAGGTCCCAGCAGGTTTCTTTGTTTCTTTCTTTTTTAATGTTTATTCATTTATTTATTTTTGAGAAAGACAGCATGATCCAGGAAGGGGCAGAGAAGAGAGAGGGGGAGAGAGAGAGAGAGAAAGAGAGAGAGAGAATCCCAAACAGGCTCCATGCTTTCAGTGCAGAGCCCAACGTGGGGCTTGAACTGACAAATCATGAGATCATGACCTGAGCTGAAGTCGGACACTCAACCAATTAAGTCACGCAGGCGCCCCCCAGCGGGTTTTGATACAGTTTTCATTTAGCCAGCATCTGTAGGCACTGAGTTAAATTCCAGGATACACAGAGGAAGAGCTATGGTCCTTGCTCTTGTGGTCTAGCGGGGAGACTCATTTCTCAGCCGACTTAATGAGCACCTGCTATATTGCAGCCCTATCCTGGGGTCTGGGAGATAAAGCCTGTCTTGTTAGGAACAGACAGAGGTGAGACCTTCAAGACGTGGGGCTGTGAGGACACAGCCCGGTGGTTGGCAGCTGTCGTGGACTGGTTTGGAATGAGGGCCCCATGACCAGTCAGTCGGGCTTTGAATCCTGGCTCCCCTGCCTGCTGGCTGAGTAACGCCAGCGAAGTGATTGAAGTCTCTGTTACACGTTCTTCGTTTGTTCAGTAGAGCTGTAATTCCAGCCTCCTAGGGCCTTTATGACGATGGAAAGACACTGTCAAGTGTGTGGCACATGGTAAACCCTCCAAACTACGAGCTGTTTTATCTGTCTCTGTGCCACCTGTATTAGTTCCTGTTGTGCATAAGGAGAGCTGGTGGGGGTAGGGGGTGCTGGTGGCGCCTGGTTGGCTCAGTCGGTTAAGCATCTGACTTTGCCTTCAGCTCAGGTCATGATCTCATGGTTTGTGGGTTTGAGCCTCGGGTTGGGCTCTGCATTGATAGTGAGGAGTCTGCTTGAGATTCTCTCTCTCCCTCTATGTCCCTCCCCCATGCGCACTTGCTCTCTAAATAAATAAATAAATAAACAAACAAACTTAAAAAAAAAAGAAAGGAAGAAGAGCTGGGATCGTGAGACACATGCGCATGTCCTTTCTCTTAAAGCTGGTCGTTGCCCTTCGGTGCGGTGGTGTTCAGAGCCCTGACCCAGGCACAGAGAAGGCAGAAAGACCTTCACGTCCACTTCAGGACTTTGCAGTGTGCTTGCTGTCCAGTGAGCACTGGAGGCTGCATCATCCCTGATGCAGTGAAGGAGGACAACATGGGCCTTTGGAAATGTGGAAACCTCCTCCATCAGTGTGTGTTAGAGTTAGGGCTTCAGAGACCCATCAGTCCACCCCTTGTTCATGCACATGAAATGCAAAATGCTTACCACCTCTGACTCAGCTCAGCAAGGGCTGTGTTTTCTAGCTCTTGTACGTTGCCCCCCCTCCCTCCCCCCCCCCCCCCCGCCCCAGGTCGGAGCACAGAGAATGATCCAGGTCCCATGTGTCCGTTTTGCACCTGTAGTCTTTGTCTTTTGTTTTTTTTTTTTTTTTTAATTTTTTTTTTTTTCAACGTTTATTTATTTTTGGGACAGAGAGAGACAGAGCATGAACGGGGGAGGGGCAGAGAGAGAGGGAGACACAGAATCGGAAACAGGCTCCAGGCTCTGAGCCATCAGCCCAGAGCCCGACGCGGGGCTCGAACTCACAGACCGCGAGATCGTGACCTGGCTGAAGTCGGACGCTTAACCGACTGCGCCACCCAGGCGCCCCTGTCTTTTGTTTTTATAGGGTAAGGGCCCTCCTAGTTGCGACACAGTTAGCGTCTTGACAGGCTGTCTCGTGGTGACCTTGTGCTTTCTTCTACCAGTGGGGACCAGGAGGCCTGGCAGAAGGGAGTCCTCTTTGCTTCTGGACAGAACTTGGCACGCCACCTGATGGAGACTCCAGCCAATGAGATGACGCCAACCAGATTTGCTGAAATTATTGAGAAGAATCTCAAGAGTGCTAGTAGTAAGACAGAGGTTCATGTCAGGTAATTCAGCGTCATGTCAGTTACCCCAAAAAGAAACCTTGTGCCCATTAGCAGGCACTCTTCATTTCCATCTCCCCACCCAGCCATCAGTTGGTGACATTCGGGTGCTTCTCTACCTTTTGGATACCATGAATAATGCGGCTCTGAGCACTGATGTCCATGTTTTTGTATGAACATATGTTTTCATGGCTCTTAGGTGTGTGCCTAGGAGTTGAATTGTTGGATCAAATTGTAACCGTTTGGCTTTTTGATAATTTGTATATCTTGTTTTGGTGAATTATTTCTATCTTTTTTTGACATAAGTAAAGAGCACAGCATGCCTAAGTTGGCATGAAATGAGAATCTCTGCCTTGTAGATTCCTAAATTGGGTACCAGAGCTGGTTCCTGGGCAGCCCTGTGTGGTCATCGTCAGCAGCTGGGCTGTGGGAGGTAAAAGCTACCCCTCCAGGTTCTGTTACCCTCTTGTAATCTCCCCATAACCCTGTAAGCAAAACAAGTCTGACCTTGGGGGAAATTTATGATTCAAATAAGTCACTGGATATTTGCTTTACCTAGATAATTGTTTACTACCAGTGTTGTATCTCAGGGGAGCTTCCATTTAAAATATCTTCAGTACTTAGTTGTGACTGGAGTTCACGTTATTTGGGGAAATCCCTATGCTCTAGATAGAGTGAATAAAAATGTATAGTTTTTAGAAAATGCAGCACTTGATAAGATGCACTTGATAAGATAAAATCCAGAGCTTGATAAGATATTTGGAACAGTTAGCATATGTTTAATTTGTAGCAACATTTAGTCTCTCTATAAAGGTGTCTTGGCAAAGACTGTTACTTTTTTGATCTGAGGAGACACCAGAGCTACTTTGTGTCAGCAGATAGTAACTGTGTGGTTACACACCAGTGAGGGTGCCTCCTGTGTGCCTGGGAATTGGGCACGCACATGCGGATGGTGGTGGTCCTTGACCTCAAAGAAGTGAGGAGCTTATAGGAAGGAACAGGCAGGAAAATGGGGGTGTGCGGAGGATCCTGCCCAAGCAGATAGTCAAGGAGGGTTCTGGGAAAGTTGAAAAGTTTGCCAATGAAAAGGGTGCCTAAGCAAAGTCTGGAGGTTCCTTGGAAATTAGCAGATGGAGAGAGTGGGGTGGGGCATTTCAGGTGCAGAAGCAGGTGTTTGGTGATCCCTTGGAAACTGCGGGGCTGGTGGCCCAGCCAAGGGGAGGTTCGGCCAGAGAGGAGGTGGGTCAGGTCGGTATAATTCATTAAACTGAGGCAGCTGCATCTGACGGCTGTAGTGTGGATGGGTACGAATCAGAGAAATACAGACAGGACTTCCAGAAGGACAGGATTTTAACAAGGCATCAAGTACTGAGTTTGTGATTAAAAAATGCCCATGTTATACAGCCTTGCTGCTTTTGAAGTGGGTGTTGTTTTGTTTTTAATTGTCATCCTTCTGTCTTTATGTTCTTTTCTCTCTAGAGTCTGGTGGCCATCTCTCCATGACACAACCCTAGTTTAATAGTTTCTTTTTTTTTTTTTTTTTAATTTTTTTAACATTTATTTATTTTTGAGACAGAGAGAGAGAGCATGAACAGGGGAGGGTCAGAGGAAGAGGGAGACGTAGAATCTGAAACAGGCTCCAGGCTCTGAGCTGTCAGACCAACTGAGCCACCCAGGCGCCCCCCTAGTTTAATAGTTTTAACGAATGGGTAGTCAAGTGTGGGAGGAGCACTCCTTGGATATGGCTGTTTCTGCTTGGCCGGTAGGAGTGTAGGATTTCTCTCCTGGCCTAGTTACTGTGGCCAGAAATCAGTACAAAGCCCTTTGTATCCCTTGCCTACGAGGAATAGCGATATGGCGTCTGTTTTCTGGTTGGCACCACCATTAGATCATCCCCAGCGATCCCGTGTTTGTTAAATAATTACTAGTTTTCCCATTTCAAGCAGACATCTCAAACTGCAGTTGAAACTGTGAGAAATGGTGTCACAACATTGAAAAGATCAAATTCCAGCAATTCTAAAAAAGCAAAGAAAGGCGATACTTTAGTTCACTCATTGAAGTGTAGCTTTGTGAGGGTTTTTCTTTGTTGTTTTCTTTTATTCGTTAGGTTTTTTTGTTCTTTTTTTTTTTTTTTTGTCATTTTAGAAATACAAAAAATAAAGCAGTGGACCCTGTAACTTTATAAGCACCATTTGTGGTTTCAGAGCCTCGCTAACTTTATCTTGCATTCAAACTTTGGATATGTGTGAGCAGATGAGGGGGAGCAAATCAAGTAATAAGCACTTACTGAGTCTGTACTGTTATCCGACATTGTATTACGCACCATGGATGAGCTCTCTTAGTAATTCTATAGTTAATCTTCTGACAGATATATCTTTGACCTCATTTAATGGATGAGGAAATGCTTGGAATCAAGTGACTGGCTCAAGAACATGCAGAAAGCCATTAGGAAGTGATCATTGAAGCATTATGTCGCACATTTTAGGAGTTTTGCACGCAGATGAGCTTTTTCTAAGCTACTTTGAAATAGAGCTAACTGCAAGTGTGTTGACTTTTCACCTTTTCTGCCCTGTAGACCCAAATCTTGGATTGAGGAACAGGAAATGGGATCGTTCCTAAGTGTGGCCAAAGGATCCGATGAGCCTCCAGTCTTCTTGGAAATTCACTACAGAGGCAGCCCCAATGCAGGCGAAGCGCCCCTGGTGTTTGTTGGGAAGGGAATTACCTTTGACAGGTACCTCTTTATGCATCTTTGCTTTGTATTTTGGTGAATGCTTTGTGTGGACTTGTATTGTTTATGTAAAGTTTGCTTCAAAAGCACAGTGTTTGGTCAAATCTTACGTTACTTTAAATGTATTACTGTGTGTCAGAGACTCTGTTAGGCACTTTACATATGTCACCCCTGGTCTATCCTCTAGGAGTTAGGCAGACATTCTATAGATAAGGAAACCCCGAGTTGGAGAGGTGAAATAATTTGCTCAGAGCCCCATAACTAATACCTAGTGTTGGGAGTCAAACTTGGGTCTGTCTTTAAAATGACTTGATCTTTCCACCATACACTTTGATTCTCCATGTGGATGTTAAAGATCCCTTGTGTGGGTGGAGGGATGCAGCTGTTTGGATCATACAGCCTCCTGTCTGCCCTGTTTCACGTTGCTTTGTTTAGCTGACCGGCCTGGCTTCCATTAATCCTGTTAAGCCATAAGTATTCCTTAGAATTGGAAACTGATTATTTCAAGCAAGCAGAAACAGGTGGAGAAGATGGTATGGGTATTTCCGGAGGAAGCGTTGGCTGCTGAATGCTAGTTCAGAGATGCCAATTAAGTGTGAGAGTTAAAAAGGATTACGTGGCCAAAGATTGTGGTGGATAAAACACGTGAGGTTTTCGTTTTGCTTTGTTTTAACTACGGGACTTCTCAGGGCACAGGATGTAGCATTTTCTAAATTCCCTTCGGTGGGAATTTATTTCTCGCGGGACTCACGGTCCCTGGAAACTACTTTGGAAAATGCTGCTACGTGTCCATTAAATCTGGGTGTCTCCAGTACACGTGCACACCCATTCAGAGACTCTGGTACGTGAATGGAGTGTCCTTACAGGAGTGTGCTGGGCATGGTGACGCCCGTCCTGGGCAGAGCTGGCCGCCAGCAGAGTCTTCCTGATGTTAGCCTCCTGGGTCTTCCGCCCACAGGTCCACCTCCTCTCCTTTGAAGCATTGGGCTCCAAACGATCCTCAGTAAAAGATTCAGGCTCCTACTGTTCAAAATATGCACATTGATTTTTCAGTTCCATTCATATGCTATTGTCACTTAAGTGTTTATTCTAAAACACTATGGCAAGGAAAAATTAGAGCACAAAAGTGGTGCTGTGTTTAATGGTCTTGCCAATTGTGATGATTTTATATTGTCTTGGGCTCATATCTCAATGCAGCGTTAACGTTCAGTGTGAAGTTTATTGTTAATTCAGTTCCATACTTGCGTGTTTGCTGTGAGAATTTTGAGCAAGGAGACCTTGGTGAAGTAGAAAGCTTCCTTGCGGGAGTGAGAGGCTCAGATAAAGATGGGAAGGGAAGGAGAGGGTAGCGCAGCAGGGAGTCGGGCAGGGGAAGGGAGGACGGCGGAGGCTGCAAGGCAGCAAGCACGAGGGAGCCCCTGGAGCTGAAAGAGCACCTACAGCAGAGCCTCACAGGGAAGAGGACGCAGCGGCTGGAGAAGCTGGTGGAGCCGGGTCCTTCTGGGACCGGCGGCATGTTGGACTTGGCTCTAAGAACAGTATGAAGTAACTGAAGGGTTTCCAGCCAAGGCAAAGAATGACATGGGATTGATGTATGTAGTGAAATTCATCCTTGAAGTATTCAGTTCGAGGAGTTTAACAAACATGCATAGCCCTGCACCAGCCCCCGCTCCTGTGAAAACAGTATCCTTCCATCACCCCAGACACCAGCCTGGTGCATTTTGCAGGTGTCCCTTTCCCACCCCTGCCTCAGGCCACCGGTCATCTTTGTGTGGCTGTGGATGAGTGTTTCTTGTTCCAGAAATTCATTCTCATGGGATCTTTGAAGTCTGCCTTCTTTCTTTCTGCATCGTGTCTGTGACATTCACTCATGTTGGTCACATCAGTAATTGGTTGCCTTTTATCACTGGGTTGTATTCCGTTATATGGCAACACCAAAGTATATTCATTGTAACTGTGTGTTTCACTATACACAGTGACCGAACTTCTCCACAGTGCTCGTGCCATTTTGCGTTCCTGCACACAGATCCAGCTGTGGCGCGTCCTCCCCAGCCTCTGATACTGTCATTCTTGGATTCTAGCTCTTCCTGGGGATGTGTGGCATAGCTCGGAGGTTCATTTTGAGTGTGATTAGTTCCCTAATGACTAATGGTGTTTAGCATTCTCACTGTGAGTATTGGCTGTTGGTATATCTTTAGTGAAGTGTCCAAATCTTTCGCCTTTTTTTTTTTTATAGGACTGATGGTCATGCTGAGTTAGAAGTTTTTAAAACTATACATTGTATACATTGTTGTATTCTAGATAATAAGCCCTTTGTGGGATCAGTATTTGAAAGTATCTTTTTTTCCCCCACTCTCAGGCTTGCCTTTTCATTTTTTTAAGTGACCTCTTACGAGGAGCAGTTTTAATTTTGATGAAGTGTAATTTATCAATTTTTACTTTTATACTTCATGCTTTTGTTGCCCTGTTTAAGAAATTATTGCCAATGCCCAGGTCTGTGTTTTCTTTTCTAAGTGTTACGGTTTTAGCATTTAAGACTATGATCCATTTTGAAATTTTGCATATGCTGTGAAAAGCATGGCGTTTTTTTTTTCTTTCCATATGGATGTCTTTTTGTTGCAAACCTATCTCTTTGAAAGACTGTCCTTTCTCCATTGAACTACCTTGCACCGTTGTTAAATCAGTTGACCATATAATTACAGGTCTAACTCCGGCCTCTTTGTCATTTCCCCAGGACCTTGCAACCAAGTGTCTAATGAGTACAGCTCTGTCTTGAAATGTTGTAACATGACCCTCCAGTTTTGCTCTCCTTTTTCAAAATTCTTTTGGCTGCATCATTTGCATTTACATATCAATTTTAGAATCCACTTAGGATTTTATACACACACACACACACACACACACACACACAGAAATCCTGCTGGGATGTTGGTTGAGACATTTTGTATTTTGGTAAGAATAGTCATTGTGTGGGTAATGAAATGAAGGGGGTAATAAGATTGACATAGGGAGACCTTAATATATAGGAGCTGCGGCAGACATCTCCATGACGTGATGATGTCCTCACCAGGATGGATTCAATAGAAAAGAAATGGATGGATTTGAGAGCAGTCTAACAGGTGAGCAGTGAGAACTGCTGCTCTTTGGTGGTTACTTTGAACTGTAGTCCTATGAATGGAAGGTTGAGAAGGATGTGGCCAGTAGACAGAATGACCTCATGTACCAGTGTGTTTCCTTTGCCCCCATGGGGTTCTCCCTGGACTTCTTGGACCAACAGTGTATTTCTTTTCTTATTCTGAGCCAGTGGATCATCTTTAATTCTAGGTGTAATTGACAGCCATCTAATTATCCACAGCTTCTGAGATGAGTGAGAATTAGGACCCAATCTCTAAGGAAAGCAGACCTCAGTGCAGGGAATAGACTCTGGAACCGCCAGGTTAGGTCAGCAGCACATCTCAGAACTCACAGTGCGAGCCCCAGCTCCAGGCCCAGCCTGCAAAGCCTGTGGCTTCCGGACTCTTGCAGACTGGAAGCAGAAAAGTCACTAGGTAGTCAGAGAAGCCTGTTTGGGGCAGTAGTTTAGGTTTCTTGCCAACTGAAACCCATCTCGGCTCTCGGGTTTGAGCACTGTCTTTAAGGCTTCTGGGGAGCATCTTCCTCATGCCTCTGCCTGATTCAGGTTGTATTTTGCCATCAGCAGGATGGAGTGCACCTTAGGGGTGTCGGAAGGAATTGTCCTTGTGTCCTTCTGTGGCTTGCGAGGGATCCTCCCAGTCTTCTGAGCTTGTTGGCTTTTCTTAACAGTTTGTGACCCTCAGGTTCAATAAGTTGACTGACTCACAAAATTTGCTGAAAAGACACGTCTATGTGGGTGTCAGGAGCTAATAAGCTAATACAGAGATGGGTTTGAACAGCACCGATTACGTGACTTAGTAATGGCTCCACCGACACTGCTGTGTTTCATTCAACAAGAAATAAAATGAGCCAGGACACCCATTTAAGTCATTGAGATTCTCAATTTAGAAACTTGAATTTTCTTTGCCAGGTAGATGATGCCTTAGCTTATATATTCTTTCTTAAAGGGACGTGAGCCCTCTCTTTCGCCACTGATATGGCTGCTGTCCTTTCTCCCCACAGTGGCGGCATTTCCATCAAGGCCTCTGCAAATATGGACCTCATGAGGGCTGACATGGGAGGAGCTGCCACCATCTGCTCAGCCATCGTCTCTGCTGCCAAGCTGAACCTACCCATTAACATCATAGGTGAGGGGACAAGGGGCGTGTCCTGGAGAGTTCTGGAATCCAGTCAAATGGCAGAATGGGCAGCAAACATAGTTTCCTCTAACCTGAAAAAAATCAGGAAATGTGTTTGTTTTTTTAAGATTTAATTAATAAACTAATTTAGAGAGCAAGCGAGGGAGGGGCAGAGAGACAGGGAGAGAGAATCCCAAGCAGGCTTCATGCTCACCATGGAGCTCAAGGAGGGGCTCAGTCTCACGACCATGACATCATGACCTGAGCCAGTATCAAGAGTCGGCCGCTTAACTGACTGAGCTTAACCAACAGCTGCCCCAGGAAATGGTTTTTAAATAGCTTTTCCTCAAGCAGAAGCTGGTAGCTAAGTGTCTTCTTGTCTGAACTGGTGGAGTTAAATGTGGGCCGTAACTAGAATTGAGTTTTTGTACTTCTGCAGACAGTGGTTAGCAGTCAGGGGCACCCAATGTGGGGCTTGTGACTTAACTCCAGTGAAAACCGCTCAGCAGTCTGGGTGGAAGAACACCTCCAGCTCATTCAGGGGTGGCCTCATCGGGCTTGTGGCCGATTACAAGGCATGAAATACAGAAAATGCCTGGGACACAAGAAGTGTTCCGTCCACAGCCACTCTTTGTGTCATTCAGGATGACAGACGCTGCTGGGGGCTCGCTGTGTCTCAGGAGTGTGGGGATGGCGGGGGAGGACTTAGGTTAACTGACTGCCCGGTGTCCCATCCGTGGTTTATACCAAGGGAAGGTGAACTTGGAAGTCAGGTCTGTTTCACATGTGCCTCCCCCGTCCTGCCAATATCCTCGTCCTATTTTGCTGAACTTTCAAAAGTAAGTTGCAGACATATGCCAGGTCACCCCTGAATGCTTCAGCGTGTGTCTGTCTCCTAAGAACAAGGACACCCTGTGCAACAACAATACCATTATTTCCAGGAATTTGATACACAGTCCCCTAATTCAGACTTCCCAGTTGTCCACAGAAATGTTTATTTTGTGCACACAGGCACACACAAGTTTTTATTTTTGAAATCTGAGAGCCGGTTAAGGATCACACATTGCATGTGGTTGCCATGTCTCCAATTTTTTTCTATTTTGGAATCTTTTCTTCCCCTTTTATTTTATTCTTTCATGACATTGGCAGTTTTGAAGGGTTCAGGCTTGTCTTCTGATGGTCCACAATTTGGATTTATTTGGTTGTGTCTTCAGGATAGAATCAGATTAGACTCCTTGATAAGAACGCTACATGAGTGTGCACTTCCTGTTGCTGGTGCACGTGATGTCATTTGGGTCACTGGTGATGCTAAATTTGATCACTTGCTTAAGGTAATGTCTCTGGCATACTTCTGATGGCCCACCAGTGTCCTCGGTCCTCAGGGGGGTGAGTTTGGACCTGGCACATTCCATGTTCATTCATATATGCTTTCCAATAGGTTTGGCCCCTCTCTGTGAAAACATGCCCAGCGGTAAGGCCAACAAGCCTGGGGATGTCGTTAAAGCCAGGAACGGGAAGACCATACAGGTGTGTGAGTGGAAGACAGCCCTCCCCATTCGGGTGTTCCTATAGGAATCCCCAGTGGCCACATAAACACACTTGAAGGGAAGCAGAGCGTGAGCTCCATTTAGAGGAGGGTGGTGTCTTTATTTAAGTGGCCTTCCATGCAGTTAGAAGTATTTTATGGGGAATTTTAAGAACATTTTCCCTGTCTTACTGTTCCTCCTATGTGCTATACACACAAATTACAAGTCTGCAGCAGGCCCTGTAGAGCACAGCAAAACAGGAAAGCGAGAGCTGTCTTTACCTGTGCCATGATTAGCTTTTTCCGTTTTGCTGTTGAGGCGGGGCACACTGACCTGAATCATGGACTCTGCACTCCTGGTGATGTGGCAGCGGGTTCTCTGCTGGGGCACCTGCATGCATGCACGCACTGCCCATAATGCCTGGGCCTCTGTGTAAAAGTAGGGAATATAATATATATAAAGTTGCTTAAGTTGCAAAGAGTTCTGTCTGGAGATCCAGGCTGCCCTTTCACTGTAACTTTCTTAAACTCTTTAGCCTCTTTGTTTTCAGAAATCTTGAAATCTTCCTTTATCCTGTGAGAAACTTGTTGGTAAAATGGACCAGACATTTTCTATTTATTCTTGCTTTCAAAGCCATGAATGAGCATTTGGTCATCAGCTCTGGTACAGGGCTTATGAAAGCATGTTTGCTCTTCAGATTAAATCTGTTCCTATTCTTTTTTTATTTTTAATGTTTATTTTTGAGAGAGAGAGACAGAGTGCCAGCAGGGGAGGGGCAGAAAGAGAGGGAGACACAATCCGAAGCAGGCTCCAGGCCCTGATCTGTCAGCACAGAGCCCGATGTGGGGCTCAAACTCACGAGCTGTGAGATCGTGACCTGAGCCGAAGTCGGCCACTTAACCGATTGAGCCACCCAGGTGCCCCTAAATCCGTTCCTATTCTAATTGAAGTATGTTTTGATACTGAGTAACAGATGTCACACTGGCTTTTCTTACATTTAAGTTAAACAGTGTTGTATCCAGTTTTGATACTCATTGTTTGTGTTATCTTACCCTTTTTTTTTTTGACCCTTCTCTTTGCAGATCGATAACACGGATGCAGAGGGGAGGCTCATACTGGCTGATGCACTTTGTTATGCGCACACCTTTAACCCAAAGGTCATCATCAATGCTGCCACCCTAACAGGTCAAACAGCCTGCTTTTCCTACCTTTGTTTGAGGAAAGCCGTATTTGTTGGCATAGGGCGCACACGTTAACTCAGGGCGTGATTTTGCTGAACGTGGGCTCGCTCCACTTGCATTCAGACATCTTTCACCAGAGGAATCGTTCTGCAGCTTAAACTGGTTTGGACGTTGGATTTGTGGTTTTAAAACCTCTCAGGCTATATCTCTTAAAAAAAAGAAATAACAAGTGGGTTATATCAGCCCACCCAGAGTGACATCTAAAAATTACACGAGATGTTTGTGGTGTTATTGCTGTTTGATACAGACCCGAAAAGGTTAGTGATAAATCCCCAAATCAGTAGCTGTTTGCGTTAATCATAACGTACCCGATGCCAGCTGAGTTTTCTGAACTTCCTGTACTTGACGTTACAAAGAAACAAAAACCTCGGAGGGTGGGTAGGGAGGTCCTCATTTAACAGGCGGTGTGGTGCGAAGCGTAAGCTCCAAGGCTGGCTTTGGGCGTCTCCCGCTTAACAGTCGTTCAGCCTTGGGCAAGTTACCTGACCCCCTAGAGCATCAGTACCTGGGACAAAGTGCATTTGCCTGGCAGATTGGGAGATAGGGAGTTTTTAGAAAGCCTAATACAGTGCCCACACGGGGCGGGCATTGGATGAAGGAAGGCTGGGACACCACTGTTGGGTAGAGTAACAAATTCATTCCCAAAGGGGTGACAGCCGACACTGCCTTGCTGCACAAAGCGAATGTTAGGAGTCTTTCATCCAGCAGTTCTCTTGCCGAGATTTGTTGTTTCTGCCTCTGTGAAGGTTAAAATTCAGACCATTTTTTCTCTTTCGGTTTTTATTCTTCTGATCATGTGAGCCTTTACTTTAGCAGAAATCAGTTCATGTTTTCCCTTTTATGTGACTGTAACAATACTGCATAGATTTATTTGCTGGGAGGCCTTTTTTTAAGCTAGCATTGTAGTATTTTTGTGGTCTTTTGTCTTTCTGTTTGATTTAGCAAACACGTGAGCTGAAGGGTGGAGGTGCTGAGGCTGGTGTTTGGGGGGTGGCAGTGAGGTGGGTGGTATAGTGCACCTTTCCCGTAAATGAGGAAGCACAGTCCCCCGCCCCCACCTTTTTTTTTTGTCTAGTCTGAGGGTGAGAAAATTGGTCTCCGGTAACTAAGAGCAAGCTGATAGGTGAGCCTTTACACTGCCCAGATGTTGGCCCAGCGGAAGCTCCCCACACAGTGACTGGCCCCTTCTGAGTTCCAGTAGCTGTGATCAAAGGGGACAGTAAGAAACACTTTCCAACCCCAGGTTCATGGTGGGAGGAGGTACATAGTCTTCAGAGATAAAGGACCTGATTTGGAAACTTGTCCTGCATCTTAACAGCATGTGACTTTGAACAAGTCCTCAAGTTGTCTCATCTGTAAAAGGGGTATAATAGCACCCCATTAACAGGAGGGGTTTCTGTGCAGATGAGGTGAGATGATATAGGTTGATGTTACTGTCCTGCCAGACGCTGAACCAGTGTTACTATCCTTGAAAAGGTAGGCCCGTGTCAGACCGTAGGAATGATGGCGTGTTTAGGGGATGACCATTCAGTCATGCTACCTGTTTTTATTTCATTTCATTTCATTTTTCTAGTGCAACTTTCTGATTTGGGATGGAGTAAGAGGGGTGACATCCTTGGAGCTTTGATGTTTCTATGAGACTATGACAGTTCTGGTAACTTGATCAGTTAGTACCTCAATAAATGACTCCAAATGGGCCTTGGAAAAGAAAACAGAAAGTATGCCTCTGCTATTGGTAATTCTGAAATTGGTGATGGTACCAGTTCTGTAATTATGTAGAAAATAGATCACTTTCGGGGCGCCTGGGTGGCTCAGTCGGTTAAGCATACGACTTCAGCTCAGGTCATGATCTCATGGTTTGTGAGTTCAGGCCCCATGTAGGGCTCTGTGCTGACAGCTGGGAGCCTGGAGCCTGCTTCAGATTCCGTGTCTCCCTCTCTCTCTGCCCCTCCCCTGCTTGCACTCTGTCTCTCTCAAAAATAAATGAACATTAAAATTTTTTTTTAAGGGGCGCCTGGATGGCTCAGTCAGTTAAGCGTCCAACTTCAGCTCAGGTCACGATCTCGCGGTCCGTGAGTTCGAGCCCCACGTCGGGCTCTGGGCTGATGGCTCAGAGCCTGGAGCCTGCTTCCGATTCTGTGTCTCCCTCTCTCTGACCCTCTCCCGTTCATGCTCTGTCTCTCTCTGTCTCAAAAATAAATAAACTTTAAAAAAAAAAATACGATTTAAAAAAAATAAATAAATAAATAAAATTTTTTTTTAAATTAAAAAAAAGAAAATAGATCATTTTCTAAAGTAGGTAATGAAGTCAGCTTCAGAGCCTTGATCTCAGTTGGATCATATTAAATATCTATGTCTGTCACTTCCTATTCCTTTAGTAGAAGATATCACATTCTTATTTGAGGGTTGGGCATCTTGTTTGAGAACTGCTGCTTGAGCTGGGATCTGAAAGCGGAGGCACCACTGGGTGGAGGAGGGAAGGAAGAGCATCCCAGCATAGGGCACCCTTCACCTAAGGGCTTGTGGGGGCAACGGTGAATGGGACTGAGGAGAGCACAGTGCAGCTGGGGCAGGCACACAAGGCCGACATTCTAGGAGGTGCCAGACCCCGGCTCCACCTTGGCATGTTACTGGGTATTGTCCTGAGCCAAGTGCAGCAGGAAACTCTGGGACAATGAGATCAAGTTTGCTCCATGAAACTGGTGCCATCAGGGCTCATGCTGGCCATGTGCAGAATGCACTGGAGAAGGGCGCGAGGTGACTGGCAGGCCAGCTAGGCGGTGAGCAGTGTGTACTTGCTGACTCTTGTGGATGTGTGAGTGCGTGTGTTAGGATGAATGTTGTCGTATCTGCAGGTGGCCTCAAAATAATCTGTTGAGCAGGAGGGCGTTGGGCGGGTGGGGGGTATAGATGAAACAAGCTTGCCCGTGAGTTGGTTACTGTTGATGCTGGTTAATGGGTATCTGTGCATGGAAGGTACCATTCTCTTTGTGTATATTTGGACATTTCTACGAGGTTTTTGTTTTTTGTTTTAAAGACCATTATTACTGTAGTCCAGGTGGTGGATAACAGTGGTAACAGTGGTGGAAGAGAGCAGCAGATAGGTTTGAGAGAGAATTGGGAGGTAGAGAGTAACAAAACCTGAAGGAACAAATGACCCAAACAGACCTGAGTTACCAAATGTCGTGCAGAATTATGGGTTTTTGCATATGGGTCACCAGTTTTTGTTTTAAATTGTCAACTGTTCAAAATTCCTTATTATTAACCAATTATTAATGTAGTTTACTTGTGATGTTTTGGGCAAAAGGTACAATCCATGCACTCATGGCACAGAGTAATCGGATACCAAAGTACTGCTCTCTTTCCTGAAGAGTCAGCTTATTCATGGCATGGGTGTGGTGATGGGTTGACCAAGATTAACAAAATGAAGTGATTCCTCTAAGCTTTATTTCTTTTTTCTTATTTTTTATTTCTAAATTTACATCTAAGTTAGTTATTAGCATATAGTGCAACAATGATTTTAGGAGTAGATTCCTTAATGCCCCTTACCCATTGACCCATCTCCCCTCCCACAACCCCTCCAGTAACCCTCTGTTCTCCATATTTATGAGTCTCTTCTGTTTTGTCCCCCTCCCTGTTTTTATATTATTTTTGTTTCCCTTCCCTTATGTTCATCTGTTTTATATCTTAAATTTCTCATATGAGTGAAGTCATATGACATTTGTCTTTCTCTAATTACACTTAGCATAACACTCTCCAGTTCCATCCACGTAGTTGCAAATGGCAAGATTTCATTCCTTTTGATTGCCGAATAATACTTCATTGTACATATATACCATATCTTCTTTATCCGTTCATCCACTGATGGACATTTGGGCTCTTTCCATACTTTGGCTATTGTTGATAGTGCTGCTATAAACATGGGGGTGCATGTGCCCCTTTGAAACAGCACACCTGTATCCCTCAGATAAATACCTAGTAGTGCAATTGCTACGTCGTAGGGTAGTTCTATTTTTAATTTTTTGAAGAACCTCCATAATGTTTTCCAGAGTGGTTGCACCAGTTTGCATTCCCACCAACAAGGGAAAAGAGATCCTCTTTCTCCGCATCCTCGCCATCACCTGTTGTTGCCTGAGTTGTTAATGTTAGCCATTCTGACTGGAGTAAGGTGGTATCTCATTGTGGTTTTGATTTGTGTTTCCCTGATGATGAGTGAAGTTGAGCATTTTTTATGTGTCGGTTGGCCAACTGGATGTCTTCTTTGCAGAAGTGTCTATTCATGTCTTTTGCCCATTTCTTCACTGGATTATTTGTTTTTTGGGTGTTGAGTTCAAAAAGTTCGTTATAGATTTTGGATACCAAGCCTTTATCTGATATGTCATTTGCAAATATCTTCTCCCATTCTGTCGGTTGCCTTTTAGTTTTGCTGATTGTTTCCTTTGCTGTGCAGAAGCTTTTTATTTTGATGAGGTCCCAGTAGTTCCTTTTTGCTTTTGCTTCCCTTGCCTCCAGAGACGTGTTGAGTAAGAAGTTGCTGTGGCCAAGATCAAAGAGGTTTTTGCCTGCTTTCTCCTTTGGATTTTGATGGCTTCCTGTCCTATGTTTATGTCTTTCATCCATTTTGAGTTTATTTTTGTGTATGGTGTAAGAAAGTGGTCCAGGTTCATTTTTCTGCATGTTGCTGTCCAGTTTTCCCAGCACTATTTCCTGAAGAAACTGTATTCCATTGGATATTCTTTCCTACTTTGTCAAAGATTAGTTGGCCATATGTTTGTGGGTCCATTTCTGGTTCTCTATTCTGTTCCATTGATCTGTGTGTTTTTGTGCCAGTACCATACTGTCTTGATGATTACAGCTTTGTAATACTTCTTAAAGTCCAGGATTGTGATGCCTCCAGCTTCAGTTTTCTTTTTCAGGATTGCTTTGGCTATTTGGGTTTTTTTCTGGTTCCATACAGATTTTTAGGATTGTTTTGTCTAGCTCTGTGAAGAATGCTGCTGTTATTTGGTAGGAATTGCTAAGCTTTATTTAAGTCAGAGAAGTGTGCAAATACCACAAACATGGAAGTGTAGGGAATCACTCATTGGGGTGTCATATGGCCACTAATCCCAACTGCAAAGAAATGGAAGAATGTGGGAAGTATTGTTTATTGTCAAAAAGTTTACAAAACAGTGTATATAATTCTCTCTTCAAGTTTCAGTTTTTCATGTGGGAGATGCTAACAACCGGTCCATGAAAAGCCACCACGCAAAGCTATAGTTAAGGATTAAGGAGCACCCTGGACATGCCTTGTGTTATAGGTAGCAGGTGCCACCTTGTGAAAATTATAGAATTTCCCTCATCTTCTGTGGTGTCTCCTCTGACGTTCCAGGAGTATCCTAGTACCGAATGGTACTAGGGTTGGCTTTTCCCTTCGCGTAAATACTGAGCTCCTGTGTCCCAGGCAGAGTGCTAGGCCCTATGTGAATACTTAGGAATTAATGTGATCCCTGCCCCAGAGCTTGCAGCAGGACCAGGCAGGTAACAAACAAAATTGCCTGGAGCCAATACTGGAACCAGAAAAGGTGCCGCTAAGCTGTAGCATCTACTTGTGGTTGGCGTTCAGGAACATGTACCCACAAAACCCTGGAAATATGGATTTTTAACTTGATTTAAAAAGTATAATAATGTGGGGCGCCTGAGTGGTTCAGTCAGTTGGGCATCCGACTTCAGCTCAGGTTATGATCTCACCATCTGTGAGTTCCAGCCCCGCATCGGGCTCTGTGCTGACAGCTCAGAGTGTCTCCCTCTCTCTCTGGCCCTCTTCTTTCTCTCTCTCTCAAAAAACAAAACAAAAACAAAAACAAAAAACATATATATATGTGTGTATATATATGTGTATACATTTATATATATATAAATGTAAGGGGTGCCTGGGTGGTTCAGTCGGTTAAGTGTCTGACTTTGGCTCAGGTCATGATCTCATGGTTCATGGGTTTGAGCCCTGTGTCAGGCTCTGTGCTCATAGCTCAGAGCCTGGAGTCTTCTTTGGATTCTATGTCTCCCTCTCTCTCTGCTCCTCCCCTGCTCACGCTCTGTCTCTCTCAAAAATGAATAAACATTAAAAATATATATATATTAATGTAAAAAGAAAAGTCTTCCAAGGTGATGCAAATTTGTTGGAGAAGGAAATGAAGATGAAACAAATTAAGTATGGTAAAATAAGAACACGTTTTTTTAAAAGGCAGAGTCTTACAGCAGATGTGGTTAGAAATACCGAGGAATTAGAGATGCTTAAGTGCTCCATAAAAGGTAAATTATGATACCTGTACCCAGTGGACTTTTAAAGTCATTAAAACTACTTTCTAATGTTTGTTTATAAAAGAGGAATAAATGTTTAAATTTTTTTTAACTTTGTTTGAGAGTACAAGCCAGGGAGGAACAGAGAGAGGGAGACAGAGCTAGAGAGACAGAGACAGTCCCAAGCAGGCTCTACACTATCAGCATAGAGCCTGATGCAGGGCATGAACTCAGGAACCATGAGATCATGACCTGAGCGAAAATCAAGAGTCAGATGCTTAACCAACTGAGCCACCCAGGCACCCCAAGAGGAATAAATGCTTAAAGCATAAGAGGAAAAATGCATATTTGGACATGAACAGTATGGTCTTATGTTTTGTTTTGTTTTTTTTTTTTTAAGTTTAGAAAAAATCTGGAAGGAAATATTTAAAATATATAATGGTTATGCTGAGGATGAGATTATTGGTGATGTTTGGTATTGTTTCCTTTTTTACGTTTTCTCTAATCACTGAAGCTGACTTCCAGTTGAGGAACTAGGAAGATCTTAAGTGTATACAGTAAGGATTTTCTAAGGTTACCTATTTTTGAAAATGAAGCATACATTAAAATCATATTAAAGACTGAACTTTTGGTTTGAGCAGCAGAGAAACACATCGTGCCTGAAGACGCTGAACATTGACCTGAGGGCTTATGTCTTGCAGGTGCCATGGACATAGCTCTGGGGTCCGGTGCCACTGGGGTCTTCACCAATTCGTCCTGGCTGTGGAACAGACTATTTGAGGTAGGAATAATATGTAGAGACTGAAATTACAGAGATGATTAAATTATCATGATTAAACCTAAGTTATTCTTTCTTCAACCCCTATGTGACCTAGTGATTTTTTTGTCACAGGTTTGCCTTTGAATTGAAAATACAATACACTCTATTCAATGTGCTTTGGGTTCTCTATAAACATTCCAAAATTATAATTATGATACCACATTTCTCTTCTCCTTTTGTGGCCTCAGACTGATGTGAAAGTGACTCAAATACCACGGCCACCGTGTAGAATCCCTGAGGTAGGAAAGGTTTTGAGGACAGCTTTGTAAAGGAAGGGATAGCCTTCAGTGAATGCGTGTTGTGAGTCGACAGGGCTTGTCCTGGCTATTTGTGGGCGGTGTGAAGTATGTCTACTGACCGCTGTGCTCTGTGCCTCCTCCACACCCCTTCGTAGCCAGCCTGCCTCTTCCAGACAGCAGTCTCTGTCGCCCCTCCCCCACGCTCCCCCACTGCCGGTGGCTTTCCCCAGTCAGCACCACTCAGCCTCACTAGCCTGGCTGGGGGCAGCACTTCACCCCGGCCTTTTGGTGACACCCTACTCTTAGCTTCTGTGACAATTTCTTCGGGTTCCCTTCTTCACTGACTTCTATTTCAGCCTCCTTTGCCAGTTTTTTCCTTTGCCCCTTTGATGGGCGTTCAGCCCTAGGCTACACGCTCTTCCCAGGCTTCACGGGGAAGCCCAGCGGCTTCAGCGGGCACCTCTCTGCTGCTTGCTCCCGTCTCTCTCCTGAGCTCCAGACCCGGTGTATCTGCTGGGTAACGAGACAGCTCCATCTGACCCCTCCTCTTTCAACAAGTAATGAATGGGAGCTTCCTGCGTGCCACTGGGGGACAAATACAAAATGTCTCTGAATACATTCTTGATATTTAAGAATTTGCCCTCCCCGCCCAGCACTTGGGACATTCAGCTCAGTTGTCTCCTGCCAGGCTGGGCAGGTGGGGGGACTCTCCTCTAGCCTGCCATGCACCCCATGTCCCTCTTTATCAAGCACCCACAATGCTGCTGTTTTGATTTGTTTTTAATTATTTTTTTAACGTTTATTTATTTTTGAGAGAGAGACACACACAGCACGAGCAGGGGAGGGGCAGAGAGAGAGGGAGACACAGAATCCAAAGCAGGCTCCAGGCCCTGAGCTGTCAGCACAGAGCCCGATGCGGGGCCCAAACTCATGAACCGTGAGATCATGACCTGAGCCAAAGTCGGATCCTTAACCAACTGAGTCATCCAGGCGCCCCTTGACTTTTTAAAATTTAAGCTTCTTTTTAAAAAAAATCAAAGTTATATGTGTATAAACATTTAAATCCCAGTCAGCAATCTACAACAGTCTACAGTCTGTTTTCCCAGAGGCAGACACTTTCAACCCTGGGGCTGATTCATCTATTTACTCATGTCTCAAAATAACAGCTTCTGTTGCCGCTTCCTGACTTTCCACTTTTGGGTCTTACTTCTGACCACAGTGTATTAAAACAGTCTGTGTATCTGTTTCCCCTACTAGCCTTTGAGCCCTCTGATGGCTCAGACATTAAATTTCTTTATATCCCCAACACCTGGTGGTGCTCTGTAGCGATTCAGTAAATGGTGAATGTGAACGAGTGTGGTTTTGATTATGTGAATGAATAAGCTCACCTTGTCTTAGGCTCTGGTCTTCAGTGGTGCAGTTTCAGACATGTCTTTCCCCAGCACACTGAGGTGATGAGCATCACGAAGACTATTTCCCCCTAATCAGTCCCACAAAGCCTGGATGTACTGCTGGATACCAGATTATTGTAAATTGAAATCCATAATATTTGATGGTTTTAGCAGATATCCTACAAATTTGTGGGGCATTTTACAACATTCCTGGTTTCTTTTATAATTCTTAAGTAAATCTTTGAATTAACTGAAATGATTCTGGACCTGGTTGTATAGTTTCCTGTTTTAGAGTAATAGGTCAGAGAGAACAGTTCTTTCTTTCCTGCATTGAATACATCAGTGCCATGAATTTAACCAGAACCTACTTCATGCAGTCTTCTAACTATTGTACCTATTTCTTCTCTAGGCCAGCATTGAAACAGGGGACCGTGTCTGGAGGATGCCTCTCTTTGAACATTATACAAGACAAGTTGTAGATTGCCAACTTGCTGATGTTAATAACATTGGAAAATACAGGTATGTAAAATGAGCTATAAAAGTACACCTTTATAATCATTGGTTACCAAAACGATCACTTTAATTTTATGCCCTTTCACAGAAAAATATAGCCAATTTTCTTTTGATGCAGTGTTCATAAGCACTAATTCCTAATGTCTTTAATTTTCAAGGTGTTTTCCAACTGGTTCTCAAAATTTTGTATGTTTTCAAATCTAAAAGTTATTTTATTTTTTTAAGTTTATTTATTTATTTGGAGAGAGACAGCGTGAGCAAGGGGAGGGGGGGAGAGAGAGAGAGAGAGAGACAGAGAGAGAGAGAGAGAGAGAGAGAGAGAGAGAGAGAATCCCAAACAGGCTCTGCAGTGCCAGCACAGAGCCTGAAGCAGGGCTCAAACCCACAAAACCATGAGATCATGACCTGAGCCGAAACCAAGAGTTGGATGCTTAACCAACTGAGCAACCCAGGCACCCCTAAAAGTTATTTTAAATAAATGGTAAGGGAAAATGATGAAAAATAAGTGAATTCATTACCATGGGGAAGAGGAATCTGGAATTTATTCTTTACCTTAAAGCTGTGTCTGAGAATAAATATTCTGAAAGTGGTTTCTGGGTTAAGTTCTTAGTAGATCTCATAAGCTTGACTTTTGCTGTCTGCTCATAGGAGCTACTTAGCACGAATGGAGGATCTTAATGAAACGGTCATTGCACATTTACATGGCATTAAACAATGGCTTTTGTCTTTCTCTTCAGGTCTGCAGGAGCATGTACGGCTGCAGCATTCCTGAAAGAATTTGTGACTCATCCTAAGTGGGCACATTTAGATATAGCAGGTGTGATGACCAACAAAGATGAGGTTCCGTATCTGCGGAAGGGCATGACCGGGAGGCCCACAAGGACCCTGATAGAGTTCTTGCTTCATTTCAGTCAAGATAGTGCTTAGTTCAGATCCTCTAAAATTTTTCAGTTCTCTTAAATGAGCAGTTGAGCCTCAAAATATTTTTGAATGAATGGATGAAAATCTTAAAAGAAACAAAGGATGGTATTTAAAAATGTAGAAAAATTTGATTATCTTGATTTTTTTTCCGTTTTAAGTAGAGATTTATAAAGGTAAAGCTAATAATCTTGCTTGGCAATGACTTTTAAGATATTCTATAAATGATTACATGTTGAAAAACTACCTGATTTTCAGAGTAGATGTTTTTAAGTGAGGAGCAAAATGTATTTTAGATTTGTGATGCTAGGAACAAACTAAAGGTTCCTATGTACTTGTCAGAAAAAATAAATCCAACTTTTTATGCTCGCTGGTGTGGCTCTGGTATTCTGTATTACTGTCAACTCAGTGACAATTATAACTTGTCTCTTCTGGCTGTGTTATGTGAACTAAGTAAGTTGGGGCATAGTGATACAGTATTTTCTCCAATGTTAATGATCACTTTAGAGTCTCAGTGATGAGCTTATCAGTTGGTGAGGTAGGTACTATTATCCCCAGATTACAGATGAGGAAAATGAGGCACCAGAGGGAGGGTTAATAACATGCCAACAATGTCACCAAGCTAGTAAGTGGGAAAGCAGAGATTAAACACTAGGGGGCTTCTCTCCAGAGCTGGCATTCTTAATTGTTTATTACACTGTAGTGCTTTCTCTCAATACGGTGGCTTGAATAGATGTGGAATATATTTAAGTGAAGAAACCAGACCAAGAGGGGCACCTGGGTGGCTCAGTCGGTTGAACGTTCGACTTCAGTCAGGTCATGATCTCACGGTTTGTGGGTTCGTGCCCTGCGTTGGGCTCTGGGCTGACAGCTCAGCACCTGGAGCCCGTTTCAGATTCTGTGTCTCCCTCTCTCTCTGCCCCTCCTCCACTCACACTGTGTGTCTCTCTCAAAAATAAACATTAAAAAAAAAAAGAACACCAATAAAAGGAATGTTCATGGGTAGAGTATTGCTTATCACCTGGGACTACAATCAACAAAATTCTACTTGTGCAGATTTAGGATAGAACAAAACTCTCCTCTTTTTTACTTTTTTGTATCTAGGTGAACAAATTACCCATGAATTGGATCTATCTATACCTTTTTTTTTAAGATTGAACATTTGACAGAAAACATGTTTATTGGAGTTGTTTTTAATATTTAAGAAATGTGACATGTAAGGGGATGTTATGTGTCTTAAGTGGTTTATAGAGAGGGAATGGGTATGGGAATGCACATTTGTGTTAGAATTAAAATCATGCAGGAATAGTGAGGAAACACAGGTGCCCCTGATTATCCATGTCCAGAAGGTACTTTGTCAGGAAAGATGGAAAAAGGTGGAACCACCACTTTGTGAAGGGAAACTAGAAGCATTTTGGTTTCTTCTAGGTGACTCAGAAGGTGAAGCAGGGATTTCATAGAAAGCTTTCTATCAAAGGCATTTTATAAAGAGAGGAACGACAACTCTCGTGTTTATTAAAGCGTGGGATCCAAAAAGCCTGACTTAGCCCTGGATTCATGTGCTTATTTAGTCTGGCTGAGATGAAATTTAGCTGTCATTGCACATGCATCTGGCTGCCAGGTATTTCACAATACCTTTGCTCGTCTCAGAACCACGCTCTGAGGCAGGTGGTAGTACCCAAGTCTATCAGGGAGGTCTAGGCATGGCTGCGGTGCACGCCAAAACAGTAGTGGTTTAGAATACGATAGTGTGACGTGGTAGCTGAAGTAGAAAACCCCCAAACCGAAGCGGCCCCATCCATGGTGGTTGGATATCCAGACTGGGAAATGCGAATCACCCCCCAGCCTCAAGTCTCTCTCACGGTCCCAGGTGGCTGTTGGGGTTGGAGACCACATGAGAATGGGAAGCGTTAAAGTCTTTTACTTTTGCAAAAAAGTGAAGTGATTCCCACTGTTCCGATGGGTTGTTTTTTTTTTTTTTTTGGTTTTATAAAAGTTATATATATTAAAACATTGATGGTAACATTAACTGGTTTATTTTTAAAAAAATATTTTAAATTCTCAGTTTTAATAGGTAGATATTTTACCTATTCTAAGTTTTAATTGAATACTGACAAACCATACAAACAAAAATGTTTGTCGTACTCAATAATATTGTAGAGGCATAAAGGGGTCTTAAGACCCAAAAAGAGTTTGGGAACTGCTGGAGTCCACTACTTCTTTTTTTTTTTTTTTTTTAATTTTTTTTTTCAACGTTTATTTATTTTTGGGACAGAGAGAGACAGAGCATGAACGGGGGAGGGGCAGAGAGAGAGGGAGACACAGAATCGGAAACAGGCTCCAGGCCCTGAGCCATCAGCCCAGAGCCCGACGCGGGGCTCAAACTCACGGACCGCGAGATCATGACCTGGCTGAAGTCGGACGCTTAACCGACTGCGCCACCCAGGCGCCCCTGGAGTCCACTACTTCTATTATGGTGTTATATTTTTGTTCAGTCAACAAACATGCCAGGCAGTTTTGGGTGTTGAGAGTACAGGTAAACAAGACAGGCAGGCCCTGATCTCATGGAGCTTGCGTTCCTGTTGGTGCACATGTGTTTGGTGACTTTTGTTAATGAAGAACAATGAACAAGGTCATTTCAGGTGATGCTTAAATGTTGTAAAGAAAATTAAGCAGGGTGAAGTGGCTGGTCGTGTGGGGCTAATTTTGATGGACACTGGGAATATGACCTTTGATCTGAGACCTGATTCGCAAAGGGGAGCCTCTGCTTTTTCTGATTACTTGTGCCCTACCTCCCTCACTCCAGCCCTACTGGCCTTTCTGTGGTTCCTTAAATATGTCAGGCAGTTTCTTTCATCAGGCACCCCTGCCCCCGTCTAGAAAGATTTTTCTACGTAAATTTTTACTTCCGTCGGCTCTAGCGCAGAATCTCTGAGAGGACCTCTCCAGCCACCCATCTCAAATCCATCACTATGCATATTCTTACCGGGTTTCATTTTTTTAAAACACTTATCTCTACATGATATTGCTATATATGTGTCTCTCTCTCCCACAAAAACAGTAGTGAACTCCACGAGAACAGAGACTTGGGGTGACTGTTAAAATCCGAGAGTAAACAGAGTCTAGGACCAAGAATAAATGTGGTGGAAAACTGTGAAATTAAATATAATGGGACAAACACTTAGCTTCTGAAAAGATAAATAAGTGTTAAAAAGCAAGTTACTGAAAGACATTAGCATAGTGGCTTTAATTAACTATACATATCTAAGGTGAACAATGCCAGGCACACAGGGAGCCTGAACAATGTTAATGTTTCTGTCACCGGTCTCTCCGCGCAGAGAATGTAGGGGTAACTTTGCCAGTTTGTTCCAGCTCTGCCCACACTGACTAGATTAGTCATAGGTACACAGTAAACGCTCGGTAACTGTGGAATAAAGGGGCGCCTCCCTCCTTCTTACCAACGGGTAACCTGAGCCCATAGAGAGAAGCTTTGGCCAAAGTCCTTCCAAATCTTAAGGGCAAAGGCGGGAGTTGCACAGGAGTATCCTGACTCCTGGAGAAGGGCTCGCTCCATCGTAGTCACTGAATCCTCCACTCCCACAACTGCGTCAAATCCGGTCAAAGCTTTCAGTTAAGATCACTAAAAGTCTGGCTGCCTACTGGCCGAGAAGAAAAGGGAGATGCCACCAAACCTACGGTTTCCCTGCAGCTCGACAGAAGCCCGCGGCGGCCTGCGGTGTCACGTGACCGTGCGTGCCCCGTGACCCGCGGGCGCCAGCTCCTGCGCAGCCGCAGTGGGCCTGTTGCCCACCCTTTCAGAAATGGCGGCGCCGCTGGGAGGTATGTTCTCCGGACAGCCGCCTGGACATCCCGGAGACTCCAGGGGCCAGGCTTCGCTTCTTCAGGCAGCGCCAGGCCCTCCGAGAACTTCTAACAGTACGTTGGTGGACGAGTTGGAGTCCTCTTTTGAGGTAAGATGAGACTGCGGCGTCCGTTCCCAGCCTCCTTTCTTACCTGAAACCTAAGCTGCACCTGGGCAGTTTGCCCCTTTCAGTGATGCTCGCGACAGGCTTCCAGATCGGGGAAGAGGCTCAGAGAACGTAAGTTACTTGCTTTAATCTCCACTTTGAGTGGTGGCCGAAAGTGTGCGCAGGTCTGCTGGCGGAGACCTAGACTTTGTTTCTGGAAGCACGTGGACTTCAAGCTTGCCCACCCCCAGCCTTGGACCCTTCTAGGTTCCCAGTCGGTGGTTCCCGTTTTACTCTTTCTTGGCCCCATCCCTGAGCGCTCTTCCCCGCATCCCTGCGTGTAGGGTACTGGTGGATCTACGAAGGGTAACGACACACTGCTACGTCCTGTTCCTTTCCGCTGGGCTGCACCCTTAAACGGCCCTGGAGTGATGGACTCTTGGAGATGAAATGGACTTACGTAAAAGTTGCTGTGTGGAAGTTGGTACTGGGGGGAGGGGGGAGAAGGAAAGCTGGGGGTTAGGGAGCGAGGGAGGCAGGGATGACCCAAACCGAGTTCTGCTCTAGAAGTTGGAAAATGGGGAGTGGTAGTAGACAAAGGAGAGGTAAAAATAAGTTAGTGCTTACAAATAAGATGCTTTCCAGTGGTCCCTAAAGTGAAAGATGAGCCATTATTGTGCGGAAATCAAATAACTTATAAGTGCAGGCCCCTTTTCCACATTTTAAATCCTAGTCGTGTGAGTTTTATACTATGTGTAATAGCAGAGTAGAACATGAATATGGTTTGTAAATGACTGTTACTGGGGCTGCATGGGCAAAAAAGTTTTTACTTGGCAGTGTACATTGAAAAGGTTGGAGATAACGAACTGATTTGAAGGATATCCAAATCTATCTGGGAGGAGAATGAGATGCTTTTGCAGTGGTACCAAGCCAGAAAGGAAGGGGTTTGGTAAGCTTTAGAGCAGCATTTAGCGTTGAGGTGAGGTGGCCGTCAGTCATGAGAGCTTGTTGAAAGACTGGCCCTGTAGATGTCTTGGCCAGAGCCAACCACCAGTGTCCTAATGCTGTCACTCTTGAGTTAAAGCCAAAAGGTTACTGTGGTCTTCCCAGCTCTGCATGTTCAGCTTTCTGCTTCATTCCAATTTTCTCTTCCTTCTAGGCACATAAGACTCCTTCTGCATGTGCTGTTTGTTTTCCCTTTGGGTTTCCAGCTGCCTTCTTCCAAGTCCCGCATCACTTCCCCAATGGATCTGTCCTTCATTCTCCCATCAGTGCTAATACAATGGCAGCAGGTAGCAATTGCTTTGATGGATATTTGTCAAACAGTGAAGGAGCCTGTTGTGGCCCTGTCTTTGGTGCTTAGAATGCAGAGAAAACAGTCCTTGCCATCAAGGAACTCAAGACAGCCGGGTGGAAGAAACAGATGAGTGGCAGGCAGTTGCTGTGTTGGGGGATCAGCGCTCTGGTAGAAGGAAACCTGGGGTACTCTGAGAGCACACATGGGTGTGGCTGCCGAAGGCACTTCCCAGGGAATGTGAAACCCAAAAGGGTGTTCAGACAAAGCCAGCTGAAAGGGAGTGAGTGGTGCGACCTGGGCTGGCTCTCTGCTGCTGCGCGATCACCCATCTGGTCTTCTCAGGACTTTGCTCAAAGGCCACATTTTCATTTCCTTTTCATTTCACAGTGGTCTGTGTGGGCCTCTGTTTTGTAACCTGCAGTGGTTCATGGCACCTGCTTGCCCACTTTTCGTTTCTATTTGGGGGCTCTCCCTTTAGGTCTCTAGCTTTCTCATTCTAGTTGCTCAGTAAATGCTCTTCAATGTAATGAGTTTGTTGAGATCATGCATTCTTGTGGGGGGAAGTCTTGGAGACCATCCTCTCCTTTTATGAATGGAGAAACTGAGGCTCAGAGGAGAAATTACTTGCCCAAAGCCAACCCCTTGGCTTGTGCAAATGAGGACTATTACTTGGGCCTCCCTACTGTCCATCCTACGCGTACTTCTAAAGTTGTTTTTTTTTTTTTAATTTATTTATTTTGAGAGAGAAAGAGAGCATGCATGCACATGGGGGAGGGGCAGTGAAAGAAGGAGAGAGAATCCTAAGCAGGCTCTGTGCTGTCAGTGCGGAGCTTGATGCAGGGCTCAAACCCGCAAACCCTGAGATCATGACCTGAGCTGAAACCAAGAGTTGGACAGACACTCAACTGGCTGAGCCACCCAGGTGCCTCCCTACGCATACTTCTAAGAAGCATATTCTTTTTTTTTTAATTATTTAAAAAATTTTTTTAATGTTTATTTTTGAGAGAGAGACAGACACACAGTGTGAGTGGAGGAGAGGCAGAGAGAGAGGGAGACACAGAAGCCGAAGGAGACTCCAGGCTCTGAGCTGTCAGCACAGAGCCAGACGCAGGGCTCAAACCCATGAACTCTGAGACCATGACCTGAGCTGAAGTCGGACACTCAACCGACTGAGCCACCCAGGCGCCCCAAGCATATTCTTTTTATAGACTACCACACATTTCTCCATACAACTGCTCATCTGTCTATGAAGACCTGTATGTATAATTTTTAAATTTTTTTTTTTTTTTAATTTTTTTTTTTTTCAACGTTTATTTATTTTTGGGACAGAGAGAGACAGAGCATGAACGGGGGAGGGGCAGAGAGAGAGGGAGACACAGAATCGGAAACAGGCTCCAGGCTCTGAGCCATCAGCCCAGGGCCCGACGCGGGGCTCGAACTCACGGACCGCGAGATCGTGACCTGGCTGAAGTCGGACGCTTAACCGACTGCGCCACCCAGGCGCCCCTTAAATTTTTTTTAATGTTTGTTTATTTTTGAGAGCGTGAGAGCAGGGGAGAGAGAGGGGGACAGAGGATCTGAAGCAGGCTCCATGCTGACAGTAGAGACCCCATGTCGGGGCTCAAACTCACGAACCACGAGATCGTGACCTGAGCCCAAGTCTGATGTTTAACCAGCTGAGCCATCCAGGGGCCCCTGATTTCTTCTTCCTTTTTTTTTTTTTTTAAAAGAGGGAAGAGGGAGCAAAAATTCCTGAGATCAAATTTCACTATGCCTGGTGGCCCTGCTGGTTGTGAGGGAGCAGCATTGTTGATTGGTTTGCCTGGTTGGCCTCCTGGGTGGGATGTTTTCCAGTACCCACAGGTTTCACAGAGCAGATGTGCCCTAGTCATATCCCAAATCCAACAGGCATCATCTTTCCACGTAATACACAGAATGGGCAATTTGTTTTTCGGATTTCTTGAGGTGTTACAGGGATTTCCCAGGAGGAGTCCTGTGATTTTTCTCTATAAATCAAATAGGGGAAACTTCTGGCAGCAGAATTTGTTGCTTCCCGAAGGGCCCTCACATGTGGGTGATGGCCTAAATTTGGGCCCAGATATGCCTGCCTCACACCAGTGTACTTTGCTCACTGCTGGTGGGTTTGTGCTTTCCTGAGGTTTCCTTCCCTCCTTCCTTCCTTCCTTCCCTCCTTCCTTCCTTCCCTCCTTCTTTCCTTCCTTCCTTCCTTCCTTCCTTCCTTCCTTCCTTCCTTCCTTCCTTCCTTCCTTCCCTCCTTCCTTCTTTCCTTCCTTCCTTCCTTCCTTCCTTCCTTCCTTCCTTCCCTCCTTCCTTCCTTCCTTCCTCCCTCCCTCCTTCCTTCCTTCCTTCCTTCCTTCCTTCCTTCCTTCCCTCCTTCCTTCCTTCCTTCCTTCCTTCCTTCCTTCCTTCCTTCTTTCCTTCCCTCCTTCCTTCCTTCCTTCCTTCCTTCTTTCATTCCCTCCTTCCTTCCTTCCTTCCTTCCTTCCTTCTTTCCTTCCCTCCTTCCTTCCTTCCTTCTTTCCTTCTTTCCTTCCTTCCTTCCTTCCGTTTATTTGTTTTGAGAAAGAAGGCACAAGCCGGGGGAGGGACAGAGAGAGAGGGAGACAGAATCTCAAGCAGGCTCTGTGCTGCTGGCACAGAGCTGCCCATGGGGCTCCATCTCTAGAACTGCGAGATCATGACATGTGCAGAAATCAGGAGTCAGACGCTTAACTGACTGAGCCACCCAGACGCCCTGAGGCTTCCTTTCTGACCACTGCTCCCCACCAGCTCTCCCATTCTCTTTCTGATCCCACTGCCCTGTGATAGACCTTCTTTATGCATTTCCTGACGGTTTCCTGTGCACAGAAGTGCTTGGCTGAATCATGTATTCCTCTAGATCGGTGCCCCTTGAGAGAAATTCTCTCGGACTTGTTTACCCATGTGATAGCAAGCTCTTAGGTTGTCCCGTCTGTCATTAACGTGTATTTAGTGAGCACCTGCTTAGTGCCGAGCAGTATTCCTGCTCTAGGAGTATGAGAACAAGATATGCAAAATTCCCACCTGCTGGCAGGGGACAACTGATAATGGACTAGAAGAATGGAATGATGTCAGTTAACTGCGTGAAAAACAATAAAGCTGGGCATGAGGATAGAGCAAGCCATTTCAAAAGAGTAGAGAGAGATGGCCTCTCTGAGGAGGTAATGATTTATCTGAGCCCTATAGGGTGATGGTACAATTCATGTAAGCATCAGAGGGAGGGGCTTTAAGTGGAGTTGGACCAGGGGCCCGGGCTCTGGTATGGAATGGGATCCTGGTGAAAGGGGCGAGTGGCAGGAGAGAGGCCAGGTCATGATGCTTGCAAATACCAGCTGCCTCATTTGGAGGCTCTCCCTCCATGTGTCTCATGGACTTAGTTTACCAAGTTATTTCATTAGCAGGATATCTTGTCAGCTAATGTGTAAGCCCAGACTGTGTCAACTCATTGAATAACTTCAAGAGAAGTTGTTTGTTACTCTGAAG